>NW_004444071.1:7276039-7292040 GCF_000243295.1 Trichechus manatus latirostris | reverse complement strand
TATGCAATCAGGATGCATTGATAATTACTGGTGATTGGAATGCAAAAGTTGGAAACAAAGAAGAAGGATTGGTCATTGGAAAATATGGCTTTGGTAATAGAAACAATGCCAGAGATCGTGTGATTTGCAAGACCAATGATTTCTTCATTACAAATACGTTTTTTCAACAACATAAATGGCAGCTGTACACATGGACCTCGCCAGATGGAATACATAGGAATCAAATCAGCTATATCTGTGGAAAGAGATGATGGAAAAGCTCAATATCATCAGCCAGAACAAGGCTGGGGGCCAGCTGTGGAACAGATCATCAATTGCTCATGTACAAGTTCAAGTTGAAGCTGAAGAAAATTAGAACAAGTCCATGAGAGCCATTGTATGACCTTGAGTGTATCCCACCTGAATTTACAGATGGTCTTTTGATGCATTCAACACTAATGACTGAAGACAAAATGAGTTGTGGAATGACATGAAGGACATCGTACATAAAGAAAGAGGTCATTGAAAAGACAGGAAAGAAAGAAAAGACCAAAATGGATGTCAGAAGAGACTCTGAAACTTGCTCTTGAACGTTGAGTAGCTAAAGCGAAATGAAGAAATGATGAAGTTAAAGAGCTGAACAGAAGATTTCACAGTGTGGCTCAAGAAGACAAAGTATTATAATGACATGTGCAAAGACCTGGAGATAGAAAACCAAAAGGGAAGAACACACTGTGCATTTCTCAAGCTAAAAGAACTGAAGAAAAATTCAAACCTCAAGTTGCAGTATTAAAGGATTCTACGGAGAAAATATTAAACAACACGGGAAGTCTCAAAGGAAGATGGAAGGAATACACAGTGTCACTATACAAAAAAGAATTGGTCAATGTTGAACCATTTCAGGAGGTAGCATATGATCAGGAACTGATGGTACTGAAGGAAGAAGTCCAAACTACACTGAAGGCATTGGCGAAAAACAAGGCTTTAGGAATTGACGGAATACCAATTGAGATGTTTCAACAAATGGATGCAGCGCTGGAAGGGCTCGCTTGTCTATGCCAGAAAATTTGGAAGACAGCTACCTGGCCAACCGACTGGAAGAGATCCATATTTATGCTTATTCCCAAGAAAGGTGATCCAACCAAATGCGGAAGTTATCTAACAATATCATTAGTGTCACACACGAGTAAAATTTTGCTGAAGATCATCCAAAAGCAGCTGCAGCAGTACATCGACAAGGAACTGCCAGAAATTGAAGCTGGATTCAGAAGAGGATGTGGAACCAGGGATACAATTTCTGATGTCAGATGGATCCTGGCTGAAAGCAGAGAATACCAGAAAGATGTTTACCTGTGTTTTATTGACTATGCAAAGGCATTTGACTGTGTGGATCGTAACAAATTATGGATAACATTGCGAAGAATGGGAATACCAGAACACTTAATTGTTCTCATGAGAAACCTGTACATAGATCAAGAGGCAGTTGTTTGAATGGAACAAGGGGAAACTGCATGGTTTAAAGTCAGGAACGGTGTGCATCAGGGTTGTTTCCTTTCACCATACCTATTCAGTCTCTATACTGAGCAAATAATCTGAGAAGCTGGACTGTATGAAGAACGGGCATCAGGATTGGAGGAAGACTCATTAATAACCTTAGTTATGCAGATGATACAACCTTGCTTGCTGAAAGTGAAGAAGACTTGAAGCACTTTCTGATGCAGATCAAAGAGCACAGCCTTCAGTATGGATTACACCTCAACATAAAGAAACCAAAAATCCTCACAACTGGACCAATAATGAGCATCATGATAAATGAAGAAAAGATTGAAGTTGTCAAGGATTTTATTTTACTTGGATCCATAATCTACACCCATGGAACCAGCAGTCAAGAAATCAAAAGACACATTGCACTGGGCACGTCTGCTGCAAAAGACCCCTTTAAAGTGTTGAAAAGCAAAGACATCACCTCGAAGACTAAGGTGCACCTGATCCATGCCGTGGTGTTTTCATTTGCCTCATAAGCACTCGAAAGCTGGATGATGAATAAGGAAGACAAAAGAAGAATTGGCGCCTTTGAATTGTGGTGTCGTTGAAGAATATTGAATATACCATGGACTGCCAAAAGAACGAACAAATCTGTCGTGGAAGAAGTACAACCAGAATGCTCCTTAGAAGCAAGGATGGTGAGACTACATTTCTCATACTTTGGACATGTTGTCAGGAGGGATCAGTCCCTGGAGAAGAAGGACATCATGCTTGGTAAAGTAGAGGATCAGGATAAAATAGGAGGACCCTCAGCGAGATGGATTGACACAGTGGCTGTAACAGTGGACTGAAGCATAGCAAGGATTGTGAGGATGGCGCAGGACCGGGCAGTTGTTTCATTCTGTTGTATATAGGGTCGCTAACGAGTTGAAAACGTCTTGACGGCACCTAACAGCAATGTAGATCTTTTAGATTCATACTGCTTTTTCCAGGCATCCTGGTTAATAATGGTTAATAACCTTTTTTTTAAAAAAATAGAATAACAGAAACTTTAAACAGAAAATATTAAAAACATTGTTGGTAATACTCTGATGTTATATAGCATTTGCAGAATTGAGAATATATTCCAAATTTCAGTAATTTCTCTAACCTTTTCATTATAAGACATCTTACAAGAATTCACATGTTCTGGTGTTTGACTGATTAAAGTATGGTTTTGAAGTCATATTATTTTCAGGAATGTGGCTAGAAATTCTTACCAGCTTTTGAATATTAAAAAATAATAAGACTTTAAAAACTTTAAAAAATAATAGATCCAGTTGAATAATAGTTTAAGATTTTCTGATCAATGCTATATATTAAGTGCTTTCTTTAAATACCTTTTATATGCCTGGGTTAGCCAGTCCATGTTAATGAAGCTTACTACTCCAGCCAGCTAGATTGCTAAAGAAAATAGTTAATATGCGAACTTACATTCTCTAAATGAATGTGTTGAGCATGAGTTACTAGAGAATTTGTTCACAAGAAGAAGAAATTTTAGTGGGAATAAGAATTTTATGAAATGACATTTCTGTGTGAATGTCAAGTATTCAGATGCTAAATGAGCTTTGTTTTTAGATTTGGAATTTTAGTGTTACTAGCAAAAACGCCTCTATTAAAATCACAGAAAACTTGAAATTTTTTGTTAGTTCTCCAAACCCCCTTCACCATCTCATCTAAAGTTTCTGGCACTGAACTGCTCAGTAATCATAATTTTCTAAGGTTTAGCTATGAATAAGGAAGACTGAGGAAGTTTCTGTCGGCAGTTCGAATCCACCAACCACTCTTTGGAAACCCTATAGGGCAGTTCTACTCTGTCCTATAGGGTCTCTATGAGTTAGAATCGACTCAGTAGCAATGGGTTTGGTTTTGGTCAGTGTTAAAATCATCCCAGATTTTGAAGATTTAGTACTAAATAAAGAACATAATAGGTAATACGTTTTATATTGATTACGGAGCCCTAGTGGCACAGTGGTTAAAAGCCCAGCTGCTAACCAAAAGGTCTGCAGTTTGAATCCACCAGCCACTCCTTGGAAACCCTATGGGGCAGTTCTACTCTGTCCTGTGGGGTTGCTATGAGTTGGAATCAACTCAGCGGCAACGAGTTTGGATTTTTTTTTTTTTTTTGATTCTGTGGTGAAGAAAGGAGAACTGGATGGATTAAATGTACCCAATGCTGTTGAGTTGATTCCGACTCATAGCAACCATATAGGACAGAGTAGAACTACCCCACAGGGTTTCCAAGGCTGTAAATCTCTGCGGAAGCAGACTGGATTAAACATAGAACCCTGGTGGTGCAGTGGTTAAGCGTAAAATGGTTGTGGGAATAAGTGAGACATCAAGTATGTCTCCTAGACTTGGCTTTAGCCATAAGTGAGTGATCCTGAGAGGTAGAAAATCACAGGTTTGATACAGAACATGTTAGTTTGAGATACTATTAGATATCCATGTAGAGATGTCAAATAGGCAGTTGAATAAATACATTTGGATCTCTAAAGATAGGCCAGGATTAGAAAGAAAAATCGAGAGTCATCAGCAAATAAAATCAGTTGCCATTGAGTTGATTCCAACTCACAGAGACCCTGTGTGTATCAGAGTAGAACTGTGCTCCGTAGGGTTTTCAATGGCTGGTTTTATGGAAGTAGATTGCCAGGCCTTTCTTCAGAGGCTCCTCTGGGTGACCTCGAACCTTCAACCTTTTGGTTAGCAGGTGAGCACGTTAATCGTTTGCACCCACCCAGGGATTCCCATCAACATATAGATTTCTGTTAAAACTTTGAAACTAGAGATCACCGAGAGAGAGTAGAGAACCAGAAGCATTTTGATTCATGTCTATTGAGAGGTGGTTGGTGCCGTTTAGTTAATCCCTAGTTTGGTGGTGACAGTTAATAATCTGAATGTTAGTGCCATGTTCATCCATATTCAGAAATTCACTCTTAGTTTTTCAACTATTCTGATATATGTTGATTTGTTGGTTAAAGTAAATGAAGGCTTATTGATTACCTTGGTCACTGCTTTCCTTTAAATACATAAATAAAATCTTCTTGACATTGGTTTGCTCTGTGTAAATATAATGAGGCTTTGACAAGGCGTTAAACTGTGACACATAATATCTGATCTAGTATGTCTTTGTGAGTTAGCATCTATTAATTTTCATAATAGTCATTTCCTTGTTTTGCAAAACATACATTTCCCTTTATATTAAAGAATAAGGAGGAAAGCAATTTTAAAACCCCTAATACAATATTTATAGACAAAAGACTGGAAAAATAGGTGTGAAATATTAACTCCAGTTATTCTGGGCCCTAAGATTATACATGATTTTTACTTTCTTTATATACACATCTTCCATGTTAATATTATTTTCGAAACCTTTAAAAAGGTAAATACATATTAAAAATCTTATCTAAAAATTGGTTTTACTTCATAATTCAGCAAATAATGGTTTAAGACAAAAAGATACATTTGAGATTATATATTGGTTGTGTACTTGAAAAACTGATTTTGTGTCATGAAGAAGCAAGCTATAAGGCAATTTGGAGGGGGAAAGAAACTAACATGCTTTTGAATTCTACTAGAATTCACCCTATTGGGCAGATTTCCTAGCTGGATGTTCGTTGAGAATATTTCTGAACTTCTCAACATTCATTTTGCTCTATGGGTTATGTAGAAGATATGGGCTTTAAAAGGAGAATATTAATGGTAACATAGTTATAAAATGTCATTCCAGTCTACTAGGAAAAATAATTCTTAAAGGATATATGTTTTTATATTTAAAAGTTACCTGTTTTGGATTGAATAAGGTAAATTCCAAATTGAATCCAAGTGGAACAAGGGTCGTCTAACTGCTTCTTTAAAATAGTTTATCTTTGGTCTTCAAGTAGCCATATGCAATATGTTAAAAAGTCATTAAGAAAACAAAACACTCAAGCTGTATGTGGTATTAAAACCAAATTATGATTTTCTGAAATCTAGCCTTCTAGCTCAGTTTGAACTTACAGGTTTCACAGATGGTAATTAAAATGTAGCTTCATTAAAAAAAAATGCCAACATAATTCTATTTTATGTAGAGCTTTTAAAAGAAGTAATGTTATAATATGTAGTATATATTATATCAGTATAATAAGACAGAATTTGTTTTATTTTAATATAGCTTGCATTGAAAGGCTCTAGCTACAGTGGATTGCTTGAACGACATTATATTCACACCAGAAATGTGGAGCATATTGTAGATAGTTTACGGTAAGTTTTATGGACTCAGGTCTTGGGTGGGCTTTAGTATTCAGGACTTCCAATTTTTATTTTTTACTAGCAGCTAATCATTAGATTTTTAGTGAACATTGCCATTATAAAATCATTTTTAGAAAATTTTATTGAGGTTAGTGGACCTAATTTTAAAGCATTTCTAAGGAAATTTTTATTGTACTTTGAAAATTGCAGAGGTATTTTTAGTTACTATTTCGTCTGCTAGAAGAAGCACCTTTTCTACAGAGTTAATTCAGTACACAGCAGGATTCAACTGTATGTGTAATGTTTTATTTCTTAAACAGAATAGTGGATTGTATGGGTATTCATTTTAATATTCTTTGAATGTCTAAACATTTTCTTTATAAATTAATTGTAATTTTGGACTAAATACAGTCAGTGAATAAATTTATGTGTATAGAAGAGAAACAATGTGAGAACATGCAAATTAGAAAGCATGTTAGTCACTGTCTCAGTGTCTGGCACTCATTGAATGTTGGATTTACAATAATGACTATTCAGTTTTATAATTTTTAAAAATATTCTCAAGTGTTAGTGTTTTGGGTCATTTTTGTATTAATGAATTTTAGTATTAAAAGGAGTAGAGAAAATGGAATGAAATTCTAACCAATCAATATTGCTGTTTGTTAATGGTTATGTTTTTAAAGCACATGGAGATTGGTGGATAATCAGTAGCTTTCAGTTCATTTGTATGTTTCCTGACCTATCGCAGTTATTTGGCTATTATAATTAAATGAAAGATGATGATAATATCATAAAGCTAAACATAAATTTATTTATAAAACATAAATTTATTTTTTCCATTGTAATAATCTGCATCTCAGAAAACATACCCCTAAAATGTATGTCATTGATGTCAATCTTATATTACCTTTACTTTTTTACCGCAGGAATGAGGGAATTGAAGTTCGTCTAGTAAAAAGGAGAGAATATGATGAAGAGACTGTTCGATGGGCAGATGCTGTGATAGCTGCAGGAGGTAATAGTTTTACAGAGATAAAGATGTTGAGAGACAGAAATACTATTTAATATGCATATTTCCAAATACCATGGGGTCTAGTTATAACGACCAACCCAAACTCACTCCCGTTGAGTCGATTCCAACTCAGTGACCCTATAGCACAGAGTATAATTGCCCCATTGGGTTTCCAAGGAGCAGCTGGTGGATCCAAGCTGCTAACCTTTTGGTTAGCAGCTGAGCTCTTAACCACTGTGCCACCAGGGCTCCAGTTATAATGAAGTCCTCCCGTAAGACAAATTTATGGATTTCTAGGATTGGGTTTAAAACAGATCTGTTTTACACAACATTTTGCTTTTATACTCAGTGATGTTACTGTGAGGTTCCAGTGTGTATATTTCTCTCTGTATTTTGAGATGTGCATTTAACTTTAAATATGACACAAAGGATTAGTTGTAACTCTTTTTTGGCTTAGTTGTGCCAGTCTTTGAAAAAAAAAAAAGTTAAAGTTGATAGTTTAGTGAATTTAGATAAATTCCATCCCTCTTTGGCCCCAGTATACTTATTTTTTTCTGAGCTTTAGTGACCACTCTTTCTAAAGCTTTAAATTGACAGCAGCTGTTGGAGAGAAATATCTGAAGTTGGACGCTTTGTTGTATATATTGGATGTATTCTCATTAAAATAATATATGAATTTGGGCTCATGTTATGGGAGAAGAAAAGAGGATTAGCTAATAGAAGTGATAAGATTAGGGCACTGGTTCCCGCTGGGGGCAATTTTGACCCCAGGGGATGTTTAGCATTGTCTTGAGCAAACTTGTCACAACTAGGGGGCGGTAAGGGGATGGTGCTACTGGCTTGTAATGGCTAGAGGCCAGGGATGCTACTGCACATCTTATGATGTACAGGACACCTCTCCTAACAGAGAATTATCTGGCCTAAAATCTCAATCTTGCCACTGTCGCGAAATCCTGGATTAGATTAGAGTGGAAGAGAGAATAGAAAGGAACAGTAAATGGAAAAGAAGGGTGTAGACTTTAGCAATTGGCAGAGTGGGGATGATTGTTGAAACAAAAGTACTAGTGTTCAAAATGGTGTAAAAAACTAGTTTTATAACAGCAGTATGGTTAATTTTGTCTTACGCCTTTTAGGTGATGGCACAATGCTTCTGGCAGCAAGTAAAGTCTTGGATAGACTTAAACCAGTTATTGGAGTAAACACTGACCCAGAAAGGTAAGGAAAAATGTAGGGTTTGTTTGTTCATTTTGCATATTATACATAAAAATATTTCTGCTTTGCATATTGTCTATTTATGATAAATCTGACAACTTAGAGACTATTACTGGGCTCTGTTGCTAGAGGCAGTTGACTATGATGCCATGATTCTTAACTGGAAGCATCACTGTTCCTGGCTTCCATGAACATTAGAATATAAAACATTTTAGTAATGAAATTTAGGCATGTAGGATTGATCACTCCTTTTAGTAGAATTCTCTTCTGTGTAGTTTTTTACAAGGACATAACGCTAGTTTTTAGCTCAGGCCGGAGAAATATATATGCATCTAGCTGGCATCGGGAAGGTCCCTGAGTGCAAACAGTTTGCAGTTGTTTACTAACTGAAAGTCTGGTAGTTCGGACCCACCCAGCAGCTACACATAAGAAAGACCTGGCAATCTGCTTTCATAAAGATTACAGCCAGGAAAACACTATGGAGCAGTTCTACTCTGTAACGCATGGGATTGCCATGAGTTGGAATTGACTCGACGGCAACGGGTCTGTTTTTTTTTTATTTTTTATTTTTTGTTTAGCTGGCATTCGTGGTAGAAAATTATGACATGGGACAGACCAGTCCTCACATTTGAGCTTTCCAGGTAGTTTGGGAGGAGGATCTGTGGCAGAATAGACCTGAGCCCTTGACTCAGGTGAGTATTGGGGACCTTTGGTATTCCTGAAGAGTGCTGAACTAATGAAGTTCCATCTTCTATTATTCCTGACTGCTTTCGTCTGCATTGCTGGTTATGCCTCCACTGATTTTCTAGGTGACTTTATGGACTTAATAGTCCCATCCAAAACCCTGTTTTGGTTTTTTTTGCCTTTCCTCAGCTTCATTGATATTTACCCTCATTCTCTTCCAGCCACACAGAGTTGTTACCACACCTGGACTTTATAATCATCTGGAATTTCCCCATGTCTAAAATCTTCATTCCACTTTGACCACAACTTCCTTCTTTAACAGCAGTTTTATTCCCTCACTCCCACAAAATCTTCCCTTTGACTTCAGTATTTTGATCCCCTCTCTTTTCTTCATTTAATTCTCTCTCACTTCATTGATTTTCTTGACAATTTTTAAAATATTTTGAATCATTATCCTTTTGTCCAATCCTAGATCAGTCTGACCATTGTCTTTTTTGTTCCTACATCAGCACTGCTGAGGCCATCTGGAAAAACGGTTGTAGAAACTTGGGCTAGGTGACACTTCCAGTTTTCAGTCTCCAGCGCTTAGAACTGGACCCTCAGAGTTGCTCAAAAACTTTCTATGTGGCCCTGGTTATTTATCTTCCTGATTCCTTGGGATGGCTGTTTTAAGTGTGGCTCTTCAATTTCTGTATATTCATTGCTTCCTTTATCTTTACTCTTTCAATAAACCCCTCTCTTATCTCACAGAGGAAATGGAAGCCACTAGGTTAGAACTTCCTCAACTTTTCTCCCCTTTAAAAAAAAACTTGTTGTATCACTCATTCCCTTTTTTTTCTCTCTCCCTTCTCTTAGCCTATAAACTTGTTTGAGACTCCCATCTTTTAAGAAAACTTAATAAATCTTTTACCCTGTGTCTCTCTCTTGTCTATTACCCTTTTTCGTTCCCTTTACCCCCAAGTTTGGTGTCTCCTCTTCCTTACTTCGCAATCATTTTCTAAATGTTTGCAGTGTTTTCTGGATTTGCCCAATCAGTTCATTGACATTGCTTTTGCCCAGGAGACCACGGATATCCTAGTTACTGAATCTGCTGGACATTTTAGTCTTTAGCTCAGTTGATTTATGGGAAATTTTTTATACTAACTCCTCCCTTGTTGCATCTGTATTTTGGCCATTTATGACGCCTGTTTCTTCCTATCTCTTTGGCTACTTTCTTGCCTCTGTCTCTTTTGAAGGATCTTACTTTTCTGTCAGCTGCTTGAATACTGGTGTTTTTACATATGCTCTGGACCATCTTTTTTCTCATTCACTCTTTGTACTGTTTCCAGATAACTGTTTATTACCCATGGTTTTAACTTGGATATAAGTGACTCCAAAAATCTTTATATCCAACACTGATCTTCTTGCATCCCCTCTTACCCTTATGTCTCTTCTCCACATTGCAGCCAGAATGATTATTTTATAAAAGTTCGATAATATGTGACTTCCCTGCTACAAATCTTATGGTGGCCCCTCATCTAACATAGAATAAAATCTAAGTTTTTACTATGATTAGCACCTCAGTTTGCCTGAAAGTTCTATGTCGTGGGGCAGTTGGTCACCCTGTGACATACGAGGCTCCACATTATCTGGCCCCTGAGTGCTCTGTCCTTATTGCCTTTTTTTTTCTCCCTTCCTCATGCTATTCTAGCTACACTGGCCTCTACTTGGATATATCTAACATGTCTATAAAAATCTAACATGTCTATAAAAAAACTTATCTCCTCTCTCATTCCCCATCATTCTTGATGAGTGGCATCATAGCTTCTTCCTTACCCCTCATCAAATTGGTCACTGGTCGTAGGGATCCTCCCTTTGACTCCATTTCTCACTATCCTTACTGCTGCTAAACATAGCTCAGGCCTTTATAATATATTTAAATGACACCAATCTTGTCCCTTCCAGCCTTTTCTTCATACTTTGCCTTAGTGTTCTTTCTAAAGCTCAAATCTGATTATGTCCACTCCTCAATTAAAATCTTTTAGGATTTCTCTATTGCAAATTCATATGTATACACACACACACGCACGCACGCACGCGCACACACACACATACATCTTTCACCATCTGTTGCCTATCTGCTTTTCTAACTTTATCTGTCCTCATTTACCCGCAGGCATTATACATTCTTCCCGGAGCCCTGGTGGCACAGTGGTTAAGAGCTTGACTGCTAACCAAAAGGTTGGCAGTTTGAATCCACCAGCCGCTCCTTGGAAGCTCTATCGGGTAGTTCTGCTCTGTCCTCTAGGGTTGCTATGAGTTGGAATGACTTGACCGCACATAACAACATTATACATTCTTCAGGCTAAAAAAATTACTGCAGTTCCTCTAGGATCCTTCCTAAAGGCTGTACTTCAGTACAAAATGTAACTATATGACTAACACTATTGGTTGGAGGCTCACATGTGGAGGCTTTTGCTCTGGTATTTAAGATAGCTCATGATTGGAAGGAGTAGAGTAAGTGAAAAAGTTCTCTATAGGGCCGTGGCTCTTTTCATGCGTTTGTATGTGCTTCTGCCTACAGTGCCCTTCCCCTACTTATTCACTTGTGCATTTCGTGTTCATTCAAGACTGGTGCCTCTCCTGAGCTCTGACTGTAATTCCCTCTACAGACAGCACTTACCCTTTTATATTAGTTCCTGCATGATGTTAATCTCTTTCATTAGAATTTAAACTTCTTGAGTATAGGACCTTGTATTTTAATTTTTCTATCACTAGCATAGTTTTACACATTGTTGGTAGGCAATAAACATTTGAAAAATGAATGAAAAATTAAGTGCTCTTGAGGAAGTAGGGCTAGGACCCCAATTCAGTTAAGTAAATATTCCTTGAATATAAGTAATTGAGATCATTGGTTTAGTAATTAATTTTGCTTGCCTTCAATGTTGATGCATGTGTATATTAGGACTTCTTAATAGCATGTTTTAATATCATTAAGGTAAGAAATTCTTTGCTTAACTTTGGTGATCATATTTTATATAGTTTACTGAAGTACATTTTCATTTAGAAAGCTGGTTTAATATTTATAAGCTTATGGGGATTTTGAAACTGGTAAGCAGAGGGTGTTAATAGCCATCTCCTCTCAATTTTCTACGTAGAATAATAGATTTTAGAAGTCCTTTGGTTTCTCTTCTTGCCTCCAGGCAGAAATATATTAAGCCACTTAGTTTATTCTATAATTCCTAGAAGCCTTGCGGAAGTTCTATCATGGGGAGTTCAGGTATGACTTCTTTTTCTTAAGCACCATAGTGCCTCACAGTCCTTAAATAAGCTCAGAAGTTAATGTTCAACATGTTTCTTCCTTCGTATAAGTTATCAAATGCTGCATAACAAATCATCCTGTTATTTTAGAGGCTTAAAATGATCTTTTTTTTTTTTCATGGTTTCTGTGTTCAGGAATTTGGGAGTACCTTGGCTGGGTGGTTTGGCTTGGAATCTCTCATGAAGTTACAGTCAGGTGTCAGGTAGAGCTGCAGGCATCTAAAGGCTTGACTTGGGCTGGAGGAGTCACTTCCAAGGTGGCTCACTCCTATGGACTATCTAAATTAAATGTCTAATTTACGTATCTTCTGTATTCTGTACCCATTCTACTGAGTCTGGTAAATAATCATGACATTTGAGTGTTTAAGATTAAAAATGGGATAGTATATGTGGTCCTCCTCCCCCATGTTCGTTAAGAATTGGCCTGTATCACTAATAGAATATGATATGGCGGTGTTTGGCTTCCAAGGCCAGGTCATAGAAGGTATTGCGGTTTCTTTTTGGTGTGTTGGATTGGTAATTTTTGGGGAAGTCAGCCACCTTGTGAGAACATCCAGGCAACCTTGTGGAGAGAGTCACAGGAAGAGGAATTGAGGCTTCCTCCAAGGTCCGGCACCAGTTTGCCAACCATGTGAATGAGCCACCTTGGAAAGGAATCCTGTAGCCCAAGTACAAGCCTTTAGATGCCTGTAGCCCTAGGTAACATCGGAATATAAACTCATGAGAGATCTTTCTCTCCAGAATGTTTAGGACCTGCAGTGGACCTCAATAAGTATTGTTTTATCAAATGACTATTGATGCTTAGCACTATGTAAAGTATTTCTGTGAATATAAAATAATTAGGCCTATGCCTTTTCTTAACGTCATTGTTGATTCCCTAAGAGAAAGAAACTATTGCCTGACACAGCTTTGTAAAAATCTTTTTCTCTACTCTTCACACTTACAAGTTAACTTATCCTTATTAGCAAGAGTTTGTCTGCTAATCCTACCCTCAGCCTTTCCTTGAAGATTGAAACATCATGTGAATAATTATGATTGAGCTTTCTTGATACATTTTCTCACTTTAGGTACCATATACTATCATCTTCCTGCAACAACCTGTAGACAGTCTTACCACCTTGTAATTTGTGATTATTTGGATTTATTTCTGTCTTCCACATCGGGCTGTGAACTCTGAGGGAATTCACCCTCATATTTTTTTTAATAAATGAAGGATTACTTAGGCATATGCTCTCTCAGTTCTGTTTTAGTGACTTGGGATACCTTAAATAACATTTAAAAAGAGTTTATCATTCAGAACATTTTTACATAAATAGTTTGATTCCTCAGAATAACCGTTTCAGATTGGTAGCTTTATCACCATTTTAGAGATGAATTTGATGCTAAAGTAACTTTCCCAAAGTTAGTAGTTAAATAATTTAAAAGGTTAAAACTATACCATTAGGTAACTTTACGGATAATCAATAAGTGGCAGATTTGCTAATATATTTAATTTCGTTATAAGGTAGAAT
Source organism: Trichechus manatus latirostris (assembly GCF_000243295.1). Classification (NCBI taxonomy): domain Eukaryota; kingdom Metazoa; phylum Chordata; class Mammalia; order Sirenia; family Trichechidae; genus Trichechus; species Trichechus manatus. The sequence goes on along the minus strand of NW_004444071.1, from coordinate 7,278,588 downwards.
CTTAAGTATTATTGTGTATTATCACTTTAAAGCTGAATAGAGTCTAATATTTCTATATGGGCTTTTTTTTTCTAGTTGTTAAAAGTAGACAATTTGGGGGCACAAAAATGATGTATAGAGTAGAAAATTGATATCTAATTTTTGTAGCTTGAATTAAATGTTTCTTTTTCCTCTCACCCTCTTCTTTTTTCCTTTACATCACACAAAATTCCTTTTAAAATAAAGGTCTGAGGGTCATTTATGTCTGCCTGTCCGATATACACATTCCTTCCCAGAAGCCTTGCGGAAGTTCTATCATGGGGAGTTCAGGTATGAATTTCTTATCATTGATCTTATGTAGATGTGTGCCATTAAAAATGCTGTTAAATCTTATAATTTGGAGAAAGCTGGAGGTCATTATGCTGAGTGAATTTAGTCAGTCACAGAAGGACAAATATTGTATAAGATGACTATTATAAGAACTCAAGAAAAGGTTTAAAGACAGAAGAAAACATTCTTTGATGGTTACGAGGGTGGGGAGGGAGGGTGAGGGTTATTTACTAACTAGATAGTACATAAGAATTATCTTAGGTGAAGGGAAGGACAGGACACACTACAGGTGAAGTCAGCACAACTGGACTAAACCAAAGCTAAGAAGTTTCCTGAATACAGTCAAACACTTTGAGGGAGAGAGTAGCAGTGGTGGGGTCTGGGAACCATGCTTTCAGGGGACATCTAGGTCAATTGGTATAACAAAGCTTATTAAGAAAATGTTCTGCATCCTACTTTGGTGAGTGGTGTCTGGGGTCTTAAAAGCTTGCAAATGGCCATCTAAGATGCATCAATTGGTCCCAGCCACCTGGAGTAAAGAATGAAGAACACCAAAGACACAAGGGAAGTATTAGCCCAAGAGACAGGAAGGGCCACATACACCAGAGACTTCATCAGCCTGAGACCAAAAGAACTAGATGGTGCCTGGCTACCACCAATGACCACCCTGACGGAACAGAACAGAGAGTCCCGGATGGAGCAGGAGAAAGGTGGGGTGCAGAACTCAAATTGTAGTAAGAAGACCAGACTTAAGGGTCTGACTAAGACTGGAGGAGCCCGGAAAGCACGGCCCCTGGATTCTCTATCAGCCTAGAACTAAAACAGTTTCTGAGGCCAACTCTTCAGACAGGGATTGGACTGGACTGTGGGACATAAAGTGCTACTCATGAGGAGTGTGCCTCTTAGCTCAAGTAGATATAAGAGACTAAACGGGCAGCTTCTGTCTGGCGGTGAGATGGGAGGGCAGAGAGGGTTAGGAGCTGGTTGGGTGGAAATGGAGAATCGGGTGGAGGGGAGGAGTGTGCTGTCACAGTGCAGGGAGAGCAATTGGAGTCACATAGCAATGTATGTATAAATTTTTGTATGGGAAAAATTAAAAAAATTTAAAAAATATTTTTGAAAATTTCAAGATGCAGGAAGTGAAAATAAAAAAGTAAATATTAAAAAAAAATGCTGTTAAACCAAATTAGATAGTATTTTGATTAGTTTTAACTGTAGTCATAAAAGATAATTTAACTGAGTCACAGAGAGATTGAATATACCTTCTCCTAGTCCAATTTGAACTGTGTATAGAAACCCTGACAAATGCCTCTTGGGTTGTAATGTAATGGCAAGCTTTTTACCTTTAGTGAGATAGAGGCCTTGTCTCTATTTTCTTAACCTTGTCACATGTTCTTAACAGTTTGGTAGAAAGAGAGTTAAAAGTGTTGGTTAAAATTAAGTATGCAAATTCTCTGAGATTTTATGTTTTTTATTATCTTTTCCTACCCAATAATGACTGAGAGTTGGCTTTACTCCAGCAGTGCTGAGATTCCTGGTATCTCTGTCTTACATAGTGTTTCTTAATCAGTGAGAGTGTTTTTTCGTATTTCTTTCACTTATTCTGTTTAGTCATCAGACTGAAAAGAGGAGAGTGGAAGGGGGAACAGGGATGAGGTTGCCCAATTATATTTGAGAGAGTCCAAGTTGGGCTACTTTTTATTTCTTGACTTAAATTAGATTTTATAGTGAGGTAAATCTTTACCTCCGTATATTTGTGAGGTTATGTCAAATCTATTTGACTTCTCTGGAATCATTCACCATGATTCTACTTTCTAGTCATTCCAAAAGTTTGACATCTAGAAATGACCAATTTATAACCAACAAGTAGAAGTATCTTTTCTGTATGCTTATGTCTTAGTCATCTAGTGCTGCTCTAACAGGAATACCAGAAGTGGATGGCTTTGAACAAGAGAAATTTATTCTCTCATACTCCAGTAGGCTAGAAGTCCAAATTCAGGGCATCAGCTCCAGGAGAAGGCTTTCCCTCTCTGTCAGCTCTGGAAGAAATGTCTTTGTGATGCATCAGTCTTTCCTTGGTCTGGGAGCTTCTCTGCACAGGAACCAAAGTTCCAAAGGACGCGCTCTGCTCCCAGCACTGCTCTCTTGGTGGTATGAGGTTCCCATGTGTCTCCGCTCGCTTCTGTCTTTTCTATCTCAAAAGAGATTGCATTAAGACACTATCGAATCTTGTGAACCTC
>NW_004444071.1:7274228-7275597 GCF_000243295.1 Trichechus manatus latirostris | reverse complement strand
GGAATGCTTTCTCTTTATATATACGTTCAGTTTTATTTGTTGCTAAGCAAAACACAAGCCATATCTAACTCATTGTCTTGGATTTAATGGGTACTTAATAGTTTGACTTAAATTCAAGTTCTTGGGAGATTTTGTATAAACACATTAGATATTTTTATTATAATTGAAAAGAGAAAAAAACTTCCAAATCAGTCTTTGAGCAGGAACTTGTGGGTCTTAGTGTTTTTAGTATACTTTGTTTTTGGAGTAACTAGTTTTTAAATTAAAAAAAATTTTTATTTGGTGAAGCTATTATAATGTCTTATTTTTAGTTTAATTTATTCTGTCTTGACATTCTTTCCCTTTACTTTTCTAAGGTGGTTATGGAGGCAGCGAATCAGGTTATATCTCGAAGGGACTGGGATAAATCCTGTTCCTGTGGACCTTCATGAACAGCAGCTAAGTTTGAATCAACATAGCAGAGCCTTCAACATTGAACGTATTCGTAATGAAAGTAGGTGGATTGTGATTTAGATGTGTTTTGGGCAGTATCTAAGTTACTAACAGTTACATTGACCTCTGATTTTTTAAAGTAATAATTTATTTATAATTACTTTGGTATTTTAGTGCCACTAGTAACACTTAAAGGATCCTTGGTAGTGCAATGGTTAAGCACTTGGCTGCTAACTGAAAGGTCAGCAGTTCGAACCCACCAGTTGCTCCACAGGAGAAAGATGTGGCAGTCTGCTTCTGTAAAGATTTACAGCCTTGGAAACCCTATGGGGCAGTTCTGCTCTGTCCTACAGGGTCGCTATGAGTCAGAATCAACTTAACAGCAATGGGTTTGGTTTCGTTTAGTAACACTTAAGAAAGTACAGTGAATTGCTTTAGTTGTAAACATTAATGTTATGATTAGAATCTGAAGTAAAAAATGTAGCATATTTCTAGAAGAAACATTTTCTAGGACAGGCTTGAAAATTAGTTGACTAGGGAGGGATTATAAAATCTAATATTGCAGTAGTTTTTCAAGATGATCACCTTAAAAAATAAATTTCTAAAATTTATATCCAGATGGGTACTCTACTGCAGTTTTCTTATTTCTGTTATGGTAAACTAAGGTGTAACTATAAAAATGACAGGGAGTGTCATTTACTGTGTTCAGGCATTATGATGGGGCCTGGATTTAAAGGTTACTTGGTGATTGATTAAGTAAAATGAGCTTTAGATACCTAACAATTGTAAATGATTGCACTGGAAAAAAAAGCAATATATTCAATATTTTTCTTAAGGAACTTTGATATATCATTAATTAATTAGAGGCTGCATTAGGCTGGGTTCTCTAGAGAAGCAAACCCAGTGAAGTGTGTGTGTATCTGTGTATGTGTGTATA
>NW_004444071.1:7254809-7274128 GCF_000243295.1 Trichechus manatus latirostris | reverse complement strand
AAGGAACAAATCTGTCTTCGAAGAAGTACAACCAGAATATTCCTTAGAAGCAAGGATGGCGAGACTATGTCTCACATACTTGGGACGTTAGCAGGAGGGATCAGTCCTTGGAGAAGGACATCGTATTTGGTAAAGTAGAGGGTCAGCGAAAAATAGGAAGAACCTCAACGAGGTGGATGGATACAGTGGCTGCAACAGTGAGCTCAAGCATAGCAACAATTGTGAGGATGGCGCAAGACTGGGCAGTGTTTCGTTCTGTTGCGCATAGGGTCTCTATGAGTCGGAACTCACTGGATGGCATTTAACAACAACAACAATTATATATATGTGTATGTATATATATATATATATATATATATTTAGAGAGAGAGATTTATCTCAAGGAAATGGCTTATGAGGTTGTAGAGGCTTGCAAGTCCCAAGTCTGTGGGTCAGGCATCAGGCTGGAGGGTTTCTCTGGACTCATGTATCTGCAGGGTCTGACAAACCCAAGACTGGCAGGTAAGATGGCAAGCTGCTGTCTCAAGTCCCAAAAATCAGAGGTCAGATGATAAGCCAGATGCAGGATCCAGAGTGAGCAAAAGCCAGCAAGCTTTTCCAGAATGTCCGTATATATAGGATGCAGGCCACACCCCCACAGAAAATCCCGTTACAACTGATAAGCTGATCACATCAGATCACATTGTGGAAGTGATTACTATATCACAAAATGGAGGCTAACGACATCATTGCATAACTGCCAAATTACATCATTATATAATTGCCAAACTATATCATTACATAACTGCCAAATCACTGAGAATCATGGCCTAGCCAAGTTGACACATAACCTTAACCATCACAGAGGCAGAAGGCAGACTTTTTGGTTGCTTTTTGTAAGAACATGTTGGCTTGAAGGCCAGGAAAGTCAAGGTATAATTGTTAATTAACCATCTTTCAATGAATGAAGCACTTTACCAGCAGGTAGAAAGGTAGTAACTCTAATTTTATAACCATTTTAGAGGTGTTTATTATGTAAAATCTGTGCTAGATACTTTGAGGATTAGAGTGATTGACTTTAAAAAGCTTACAGCCTGGTGGAGGAAACAGATACAAAAACAACTGATGATAATACAATGCTAATTAAGTACTAAATATAGATGTGCTATGAGTATAAGGAAGGAGCCCTGGTGGTATAGTTGTTATGCACTTGGCTGCTAACCAAAAGTTTGGCAGTTCGAACCTACCAGCAGCTTCGGAGGAGAAAGATGTGACAGTCTGCTTCTGTAAAGATTACAGCCTTGGAAACCCTATGGGGCAGTTCTACTTTGTCCTACAGGGTCGCTATGAGTTGGAATCAATGGTGACAGGTATAAGGAGCCCTGGTGGTGTAGTGGTTAAACATTAGCTGCTATCCAAAAGGCTGATGGTTCAAACCCACTAGCAGCTTCACAGGAGAAAGATGTGGCAGTCTGCTTCTGTAAAGATCATAGCCTTGGAAACTCTCTGGGGCAGTTCTACTCTGTCCCGCAGGGTTGCTGTGAATCAGAATTGACTTGACAGCAATGGGTTTTATGAGTATATGGGAAGACGTATGATTGGTCTTTAGGGGGGGTCGGAGAAAGAAGAGGTATGTTTTGAATTGGGCTTTAGAGCATGAATAGAATTTCTGTAAGCATAGAATAGAGAAGAAGAGCATTTTAGGTTGTACCAACTGTTTCCCCAAAGTCGTAGACAAAAGACTCTCAAGATATCAAGTGTTAGTAATAGAGTAGGAGTGGAGAGTAGAACAAGTTCTGGACTAGATCATAGATACCACGCTAAGAAGTTAGGACGGGACAGTATACTTTAGGTTATTTTTAACTGTGAAGAAAGGGTGTGTGTGTGTATGTGTGTGGTGAGATATTCAGGCATAGATCATTATACAGTATAGCAGTTTTAACTCTAGCACCAAGATTAGGCAGAAGTAGATCCAAGTTTAGTATCAGATAAATGTGACATTTCAAATCAATAAAGAAAGGATAGATCATTTAACAGATGGTGTTGGAACACTGACCAATCACTTGAAGAATAAAATTAAATTAAATCCCTCCTTTATAATTCTTACTCCAAAATAAGTTTCATAGATGGAAAGAGTTAAATGTGAAATATGAACTCATAAAAATATTAGAAAATACCTTCATGATTTAGGATAGGGGAAGGCAGAACCTCAAGGTAATCCTCAGGATTTCTTTGTGATTCAGTCTTCACCTGTCATTACCTGGTGCCTTAGCACTGTGGTGTAGCCATCTTTAGTCTTCTGAGCCTAACAATGTCGTAGTTAATAAATTCATAATCCCAGTATATCTAGGATTCTCTGTCAGGATCTGTTCCATTTTTCCTTTTCAGTCACTTAGAAAAAAAAATGGCTAACCGTCTCACTACTTTTTAACAACTTGCTTTACCTTTTTGAAACATAGTCAGATTACATTAAATTCTTAAAGCATTGGAAGACAAATCAAAGTTTGCTTTTCTTTAATTAGAAATAATTCTCACTCTAAATATAATTGATTTTTTACATTTATTCACCATCCTTACTTTTGTAGTGAATGCTGTTTTTGCTTTCAAATACAGCTCTACAAATTTAAACCAATACAATTTAGTCTTTTATATGTTAAACTGGTTAATGAGTCTTGTCGCAGCGGCCGCGAATGTCGGGACAGCGGAGACAGTAACCAAACACAACTCTTACAGAGAAGTGGGGCCAGGAGGGTCACTCTGAGGAGTTGACCCTCGGCTTCAGTCCCAGCAGTTTATTTATAGTCAATACAGCAAGCAGTGAAGCAAATAACAGAACAGTGGGCTTTGGGTGAGTAACAATAAGTTTCGGGCAAGGGAGAAGGAATTCAGGTAAACAAGCCAATCAGTAATGGGACAGTAGGTTTGGGAAAACAAGTCGTGACAAGTCTCAACATGTTGCGGACAAGTCTCAACATGCTGTGCAGCGTAGAGGCCTGTGGGAGCTGCAGTTGTCAATAGTGCAGCCATGTTTAAATGGCATATATCCCCACAGAGTCTTTAGTATTTTTAACCATGAAATAGTGGATTATCTTTCTGAAAATATTGGATGATGTAATGTATATAAATATCTGAACATATATAATTTCTGTTTGAAAAGACAAATATACTCATTTCTAACATATACGATATAATTTCCAGTGTAAGTCATGTATATAATTTGCTGTTTAAATCCAAAATGGCTCACCTTTGGAAGTGCTTGGTCAATTCCAGCCTCAGTGATTGCAGAAAGTCTGGATTCCATGAGAATTTGAAATTCTGTTTCTGCACTTTACCCCCTTTTGATCAGTATTCTTCTGGTCTCATGGCAAAAGAGGCAGTTGTTTTTTAAAAGGATTTAAGTTTTATGTCGGAGAGACAGAGGCTTCCATTGAAGGTGTAACATTATGTGACTTTAAGGTTTATATTTTAAATACTTGAATAAAAGTTATTTATTTGTTAATTACTTCAAAGTATATGATTCTATTAAAACAAAAATGTATAAAAGTTTTACTGTTTTATAACATTTATAATATTTCTAAAATTCAAGGCGATATCTTGGATTTTTTACCTGCAGGGTCTCTAGCTTCAGGACCTCAGCTTTTGCCAGTGAGAGCACTAAATGAAGTCTTCATTGGGGAGAGTCTGTCATCCAGGTACTTTTGAACTGGAGCTCTTAAGTTTGGAATTTGATGTTTTAGTATTTTTTGGATATTTATTCAACTTCTACAACCTGGCTAAGAGTTGTGAGTAATCTAATGAAAATATTTCCAAACTCTTTGTACACTTTAATACATGTTAAGAGGAAAGAGGGTTTTGTAACCAAAAAAAAAAAAAAATTATGAAAGTTATTCAGATTTCTTTACTGCAGTATTTCCCAGAGCCTTTAATCTATCATATAGGTGCCTTATAAATGTTTAAGAGAGTGATACACTAGGCATACATTTGCAATTGGTAAAATTTTTATAGGCAGTTCATATTAAAATTTCCCTAGTAACTTTCTTAATAATGTCTCTTAGAGCGGATTTGTTTATTTGCTTGTTTTTATCCAGGATCCTATTAAGCATCACACATTGCATTTGGTCATCATGCATGGCTCTTTAGAATTCTTTAGTTAAGAACAGTTCCTTAATCCCTATCCTCTTTTTTGTCATTCATGATATTAATATTTTGAATGGTCCAAGCAAATTCTCTTGCATAATATCCCTTATTTTAGATTTGTATGATTTTTTTTTCTCTGCATGGTAAGATTCAGACTAAACAATTTTGGCAAGAATACTACATAGATGATGTTGTAACCTTCTTAATGCAGCACATCGTAAGGCAAGTGCATTGACAGTTGATGATTTGTAACTATTATAAACAAATATTAAAGTTAATAGAGTTCCTCATGAGGAATATAAAAGGTAGTATATGTTTTATTACTGATAAAATCTGTTTTGTGGGAGTGAGATATAACTTATGCTTAAATTGTAAACAAATTTTTCTTTGTAAAACTTTTGTGTGAAATTAGTTACCAAATATCAAATGTCTACTATAATGTAAGGTTAAAATTTTATTATTATTTTAGAACCTATGTTCTCGTTTTTGTAGATTTAACTAAATTAGGGGTGAAAATTAGAGACAAGTCTCTATCCCTGCTGCTACAGGAACCATCTGACCCTTTGAAGGCAATGTAGTTGATTCACTAGTTTACTGAGAATTTCATACATCCTGAAATTGTGTTTGCTGCAAGTCATATCCGTTCATAAATAATTATGAGAAAAATTTACCTTAACTAAAAAAGATATTAGTATTCTAGCCAAATACTTAGGTAACATTGAAAAGAACAAACCTGATTCAGCAAAACGATTTGAACAATCTTTTTGAGTTGTAATTATTTTGACTTAAATAATATTAAATTTATTCAACAAAAATAGATTTTGCACCTGCTGTGTGCAATGTGTAAGTGTAGTGCTAGTTTAATATGTGGGGTAGTAAAATAAACACTTTAAAAAATTGTTAATATTAGCATTTATTCTTCAAAGAAATAAAATTAAAAAATTATTCATTAAAGGAAACAAATATAGTAAAGTGTAAAAAATATGTTTATTTTAACATAAGACATACTATATGTATTTTTTTCTTTTGCTACACATCAAATCTGAAGCAATATGGAGATAAATAATGGATATTTTTATGTAATAGAGAAGGAAGAAAATGTAATTCTAGTGATATAATCTAGTCATTATTGCTAAAGACAGAAGAAAGCAACAACTTTCTAAGGTAAAAAGTCTACATTAAAACAAATAGATGACAAAGGTAAAAACATTTTAAGTTTATGCTTACTCAACACAAGCCATTTAATGGCCTATATTATTCTGTTTGCATAGTTTGAAAGTTATATCATTAACTGCTGAGTGCTTCTGCTAGCATTGCTTTATAATTTGTACTTACTAAAAAATTAAATAACTTATAAAAGGAAGAAAACTGGGATCAGTTAATAGACTTTGGGGAATTCAGTGAAGTGTTATTAGGGGATTTTATATTGAATGCTTTATTTCTGTGGCAGTAGTGCTTTGGTTGGTTGATCTCCTGTTCAGTGACTGCTGCTGCTTGTTTGGTGTCCTTTGATGCTTCACTTTATGTCTTTACTATGAAAAGGACAGCAGTATGTTGGCTTTTTATGCTATTGAAAAAGGTTTCATTACTAGAGGCATGAGAACTTAATTTTGAAGATTCCGTGACATAGACCCTTAGGCAGAAAGGAAAAAACATTTACTGGATGCCTGCTATGTGTCAGGCACTGTGGATATTGTGTATACTCTCTCATTTAATGTTCATAGACACCCCATGAGTAAGGTAGTTTATTTATCAGTGAAAAAAATGGAGATTCAGAGAGTTCAAATAACCTGTCCAAGGTCATGTCATTAGTTAGCATTAAAGCTATCAAACAAACCTAGTATGTCTGATCAGATCCTGTACTGAGGCTTCACCACACTCTGAGAACTTAAGTGCTTTGCTTGGAAAATATGAAATGCAGCAATATTATTCCTGCCTCGTTTGTAATGTTCTTAGATTTAAGAACATTTTAAAAGCCCAATTGTTTTTGTTGTTTTCTTTTCTTCTATTTGTTCTAACCTAGAATGTCTTATTCTTGGGCTGTAGCAGTGGACAATTTAAGAAGAAGTATACCCACTCTAAAGGGACTGTGAGTTTTATTGCTGCCTTCAAAAAATAATTTCCCTGATACAAATTCTTTGAGTTGACTAATCTCTGATAAACCTGCATGTGAGAATGACACTAAGTTTGCTCAATGTTTTGGGCTCAACATTTTCTGCCTGTCTGTATACTTCTTCCTCTCCACCTCTGCTTCTCTTCTATTCCCACTCACTTCTAATCTCTTTTGTTCCTACTTGATTCTGAAATAATAGCAGCCATTACCATGGAGCTGGCTGGCTTGTCTGTTTATAATAGGTTTCTAATGTGCATTTTCTAGGAAGATGTAACAAAGCTATGAAGTAGATTAAATGTGAATATTAGGTCCTGCTAGCTTTTGTTTTTATAAAGAATACTGGCTTAAGAGGAAGAAAATGAGTTTTATCATGTAGAGCCTTTATAAATTGAGTGCTTACAGGAGAAATTGAAAGGGTTAGAGTAAGAGATAAATTATCCACATAGTGTTTGCAAGCATGTCTAATAGTTGTCATTAGCTTGAAAAGCTGTATTTTATTAAGGGTTTTATTTTAACTTTTTTGTTGAGGTTAATTTGATGGAGGAAAAAAAAATCCAGTGTTTTTCTGTCACACTGTTATTTTAACATACAGCTTACAAAATAGGCTTTTTCATGTTTCAAAAGTTCTTTGAACAGTTATAAATCATTTACACATTCATAGAGTTAAAGAATAGTACCATTTTTGATGGTGTCAGAAAACCCACTTAATTCCATATTTATGAAATACTCTTTTAAGAAATATAATGTTTAAAAGAAATGTAGAGGTCTAGTTTTATTCCTAGTTTTGTCCACTACCCCAGTGCTAGTTGAGAATTTTCTTTAGACCTTTATTATCTTATCTCTGTTAGCTTACTGCCAATTCAAAGGCACATTAATGTGTAACTTAAAGGATTAGATATAGACTTAGGTATATCAAGGACTAGCTTCCAAGAATGAAACTCACCTAAGAGTGGTACCTTCTTTTTGAATTCTAAAATAAGGCTCTGTGTGTGTTAGATTCCATAAAAACAGTAGCAGCAATGCTAGCCAAAAATTTACAAGAAGCCCTTGTTTGAAATGTTTAAGTATTGGTAGAAAGGAGCATATAGATCAGAGGAGCATGTGGAAGATTTTTTTTTTTAAACTTTTTCACTTAATATTGGAATTAGCATCATGATGCGTGTGCTTACTAAGTTAGGTATGTCTTAGGCAAACCAGCTTACTTAGGTTTCATCAGTTCTGAAGAACTTTTTATTATGAACTATAAGCTCTGCGAACCCAGTTTTTATATTCTTAATTCACAGGGCTTCCTACTATGAGATTTCAGTTGATGATGGTCCGTGGGAAAAACAGAAGAGTTCGGGACTCAATTTGTGTACTGGAACAGGATCAAAGGCCTGGTAAGTAACTTGAGATGTTGCTTATCAACTTTTGTGAAATATTTTCAGTAATGTGATTTACTCAATATCTCATACTGGTATATCTAAGGCCTCTAACACTCAAGCGGTAACCTGGTGTCGTTATGTAGGTTGGCTCGGTTTCTGTTTCATTCATTGATTGGGTCCAAGAGTCCTGCCTTGACTTCTTGGATTATAACTGCAGCCTGGGTTTGGTCATTATTTGATCATTATTGAGCCTACTACACTAGGTTTAAAAAGAAATAAAATAAATAGTTTTGGGGGCTGTATAAATATTTTTTAAAAGTGAAGAATATTTTAAATAATAATAAATAGATACAAAGTACAATACAAAAGATATGCTGGAGATTTGTGCAGTAAAGGCTTAACTTGAGATAGCCTGGGGCTTCCTGTATCCTCCTTACTCTGTAACCTCTCCCCGGCTAGTCTCTCTACTTCTGGTATATGTATGCAGATGTCTTCTCTCCTGAGTACAAACTCATTCTAAACTAACCTGCTAGATAGGTTGTTAATAGCACTACAGATTCAGCACATTCAAAACGGAATTTATTGTCTTCAGTTTTTCTTCCTGTGTTCCCTATATTGCTTAATAGCATCACTATTTATCGTGACTCTATGCTCTAGAGAGAAAAACACTACTCCTCAAAACCTTGCTCTACGTTGAGTCTCCCCATCCTTAACCTCCACACATGCCAGTCTCTCAGTTCTGTCCATTGAATTTTGAAGTCTCTGCCCCCTTTTTCAGTTTCTACTGCTGCTGCTTCAGTCCAGGCGCCAATCTTTTTAGTGACTGTTCTTTGTGCCTCTCCCTTTATTCTTTGGGCTATCATCCACATTACCAACAGGGTAGTATTTCTAAAATGTAGATAATTCTGACTATATTTCTTCTGTGCTTTAATTCTTTCATTTACACCTGCCTATGTTCAGATCGCTCAGCCTGTCATACAAGGCCCTTTATAATATGACCTATGCTACCTTAGCAGCCTTACTCCTGCACAGCCCCTACCCATGAGCGTACTGGAGATACTGCAGGCTACTTGCAAGTCTTAGCGCACACCATGTTTTTTCTCGGCTTTTTGTTTTTGCTCAATACAACTTCTTCCTGCTTTAAATGCCTAAACACTCTCCACTTTCCATCCACTGCATGAAAAATCCAGTCTTCAAATGTCATTCTGTTTAGGAAATCTTTACTAGGACCCAGTTTCTTTCGTAAGCACAATTAATTAATCCCTTTTTGTCCTCCCCAACACTTTTTCTCATGGTACTATTATAGCACTTACCACATTATTAGTTATCTGTGGACCCAGGTAGTCTGAGCAACTTGAATGGTGTGGGATGGTAACTAGTGGCTTTTTCTCCCTGCTTAATTTTTTAGTGTGCATAGCACAGTGTTGTTGTTAGGTGCTGTCAAGTCAGTTCCAACTCCTGGAGACTATATGTACAACAGAATGAAACACTGTCTAGTCCTGTGCCATCTGCACAATACTTGCTGTGCTTGATCCCATCATTGCAGCCACTGTGTCAGTCCATCTCCTTGAGGATCTTCCTCTTTCGCTGACCCTCTATTTTACCAAGCATGATGTCCTTCTCCAATGACTGGTCCCTTCTGATACCATGTCCACAAAGTACGTAAGTCAAAGTCTCACCATCCTTGCTTCTAAGGAGCATTCTGGCTGTACTCTTCCTAGATAGATTTGTTCATTTTTCTGGCAGTGCGTGGTATATTCAGTATTCTTTGCCAACGACATAATTCAAAGGTGTCAACTCTTCTTCGGTCTCCTTATTCATTGTCCAGCTTTTGCATGCATATGAGGCAATTGAAAACACCATGGCTTGGGTCAGGTACACCTTAGTCCTCAAAGTGACATCTTTGCATAGCACAGTACCTAATACATACTCATTCAAATATTTTTTGAATAAATGATTATATGCTTACAAATACAGCTAAAATAGTGATTATTAAACTAACTTTAAGTTTGGATCGTTTAATTTGGAGATTTATTTCATGTTTTTGGTTTGTTAGCTATAAATTAGATTAGCATTGTCTTTTAAAAGCACTTTATTATGTAAAATTTTAAAAATATACAAGAGTACACAAAGTAGTATAATGAATCCCATGTCCTGTTAGCCACTTTCACTAATTATCAACTTATGCCCTATCTAGTTTCCTCTGTATCCCTTCCCATCTCCTTTCTTCCCATATTATTTATTTTTTGTTAGACTTTAATTTTTACACCAGTTTTAGGCTTACAGAAAAATTGTGCAGAAAGTACACAGAGTTCAGTATACCCTCTCTTCCTCTGCACAGTGTTTCTCTTATTATTAACATCTTGCATTTGTGTGTTGCGTTTGTTACGATTGATGAACCAATATTGATACATTATTATTACGTCCGTAGTTTACATTAGGGTTCTAATGGTTTTTGACAAATGCCTAATGTCATGTGCCCGCTATTTCAGCATCATACAGAATAGTTTCATTGCCCAAAAAGTGTCCCGTGCTTCACCTAATCATCCCTCCTCGTCTTCCCCTGAGTCCCTGGTAACCACTGATCTTTTTACTATCTCTATACTTTTGCCTTTTCAGAGTGTCATTTAATTGGAATCATACAGTATGTAGCTTTTCCAGACTGACTTCTATCACTTAACAGTATGCATTTAGAGTGTCAGCTTTGGTGAAGGGAAAGACAACACACAATACGGAGGAAATCAGCACAACTAAAAAAAAGAAGAAAAAAGAAAGTTCCTCTGTCTTTTCATAGCTTGATAGCTCATATCCTTTTATCAGTGAATAATACTCCATTGTATGGATGTACCATAGTTTATCCATTCACTATTAAAGTATATCTTGGTTGCTTCTAATTATTTGGCAGTTATGAATAAAGCTGCTATAAACATTTGTGTGCAGGTTTTTGTGTAGACATAAGTTTTCAACTTATTTGGGTAAACACCTAGGAGCATAATTGCTGGATTGCATGGTAAGACTATGTTTAGGTATATAAGAAATGCCAAATTGTCTTCTAAAGTGACTGTACCATTTTGCACTCTCACTAGCAATGAATGAGAGTTTGTGTTGCTCCACATCCTTGCCAGCATTTGGTGGTGTCAGTGTTTGGGATTTTAGCTATTCTGATAGGTGTGCAGTGGTATCTGATTGTTGTTTTAATTTGCAATTCCCTAATGATGTATGATGTGGAGCACCTTTTCATACGCTTATTTGCCACCTGTATATCTTCGTTGGCAGGGTATCTGTTTAGATTGTTTGCCCACTTTTTAGTTGGGTAGTTTGTTTTCTTATTGCTGAGTTTTAAGAATTCTTTGTATATTTTGGATACAAGTCCTTTATCGCATATGTGTTTTGCAAATGTTTTCTCCCAGTCTGTGGCTTGTCCTTTTATTCTCTTAATGGTGTCCTTGCACAGCAGTTTTTAATTTTAATGAAGTCCAGCTTAACTTTTTTTTTTCTTTTATGGATCATGCTTAGTTTGAGTTAATTTATAACATTGCTAATAGGTCATAGTTCTAGGAATATCAGAGCAAGTCCATTAAGACTTTTGTTGTCTTAAATCAAGCCTTACTACTATAAGGAGATACTAGTCACTAAAATACTTTGCCTTTCAACTGTGTATTTTAATTCAACAGAACCCTAGTAAATGTAGCTCATTTTTATATGACTTTTAGATTTTTAATGTAAGGAGAATTCCAAAAGAATATCTTCCAATAATGTGGATGTTAAGAGGAATTTGAATATAATTCATAAGTATCCCTTGCGTTTGACCTTTTCATTCAATGTTGAGTTCTTTACCATGAGCTAGGTAGTGCCCTAAATCTTGTAGTATAACAGTAATATTAATGACGTACAGATATTGTTAACATCATACTAAAGAATAAGTAAGTCAGGACACTTTAAAGTATTTGGCTGTGTACCAGACAGCTAGTAAGTGGGAGAAAATGTCTGGAGGCAGGACTCAGCTTGGTGTGGTTGGAATGTGAAGTTGGAGGGCAGATAATGTTGAAAATGGAATAGGCAAGGGCCAGATCTTAAGATTTTTTAGCACAGGGATTTGGCCTGTGAATGATGTCAAATTTTTAATGTAAAATTTTGAGTATTTGCGTTTTTCCTAGGAGAATGTCCAAAATTTTTTCACATTTCTCAAAATGGGAGTTAGAAGGGTAGAGGGAGTATCTTTTATTCCCCCTCCTCAAAAAGTGAAAGCCAAATGATTCAGGTTTAGAGTTGCATGACTTATTCTGTTATTCCAGTTTCACTGGGATTTTCTGTTGAGACCAGTGTGAGAAGAGTTATGAGGTACCAGAAGAATTCTAAATTACCTGGAAGAATTTTTTTTAAAAAAACCTTTCCTTTACCCTCTCTATAGACCCTGGGACAGAGCTATTTTCAAGAGTTATTCAAGTTTTTGTTAGTTATTTTTAAGTGTTTAATCAAGATATATACAGGTAAAGCATTTCTCACTTTCAAGACAATTATTTATTTTATATTTAAAGAAATACACGTTAAAAATATGTTAAATAGTATAAAAATGTATACAGTGAAAAATTAGTCTCCCTTTCATTCATATCTCCAGTACTAATCTCCAGACACAAACGCCATATATATGTATAATTCTTTAAAAAAAAAATAAACAGGGAAATAATATATACATTATTCATACAATGCCTTTTTTTAACTTACCATTTGATTCTCTTTTTATATCAGCACATACTGTTCTGTTTTATTCTTTTTAATATCTACATAGTATTCGTTGAATAGTTATAGTTTATTTAACCAGCTTCCTATGGACGGATATTTGACTTATTTCGCTATTATGAACAGTGCTTCAGTAAATATCCTTGACATTTCTGTGTATTATATGTGCAGTTATATTTTAGGATAAACTACTATATGGAAGAATATATTCACTCTAAATTTTGATAGTGCAGAATTGCCTTCCTACTTACTACCAGTGTATAAGAATACTTTTGCCCCCATATCCATGCTAATACTATGTTTATCAGTTTTAATCCTTGCAAATCTGAGAAAAAAAGTTTTAATTTCTATGTGCTTAGTTATGAGTAAGATTGAGAATATTTTTCATATAAGCCTGTGTAAAAATGGAGGCATAGTGGAGGCATCTGACCTCCTCTAATTTCAGGATGGGGAGGAGAGAGAATCAGGATCAACAACCCAAGGCTGTTTGCTATGAGGTGGAGGTTAGACATTATCTCCACCCTCCAACATTTTCACCAATTCTCACAGCAGCCGTCCCTCTGAAGGCACTGTCTCCTTCCCTGCTAGGTTTGATAATTAGCTGCAGTGGCCACACAGAACTCAGACAATACTCACGATTATGGGGTTTATTAGGAAAGTAAGAGGATCAGAAACAATTTAGGAGTATTCATTTCAGGAACGACTCAGAATACAGTTCTTCAGTCAAGGCAGCTTCTCTCTAGCCTTGGCTTCTCAGCTTTTGGCCCCTCGGGTCGGCCTGGCCTCTTTCTTGCTCAGGCAAGTGTTACAAAGTTCCTTAGCTCCACCAATAAGTGCCCGGGGCACCCCACTTTGCCAGTGAGCATCGGCCCAAAGGTGCTCAGCTCTCACTCCATGGGTCAGCAAGCCTAGCTTCACTAACAAGTTCCCAAAGGCACCCCACTCCACCAGGAAGCCTCCTGCCTGAAGGCGCTCAGCTCTCTAGCTCTGTGGATCGGCATACCTGCTGTAACCACCTTGCTCTGTGGGCCTGGAAACCCACTGTGCCATCTCGCGCCAGTCTCCTGGTTCTGCTGCTGCCATTTCTCTGCTACCACATCTCGCCGTCTTGCACCATCTCCAGTGTTACAGCCCTCTCTCTCTCTCTCTGTCTCATGGGTCTAGGAGGTTCTCAGCACAGGGACCCAAAGTCCAACGGACACGCTTCGCTCCCATGTCTTCTTGGTGGTAGTGAGGTCACCCTTTTCTGCCTCTGAGATGGCTCATTTTAAGCCTAGTGGAATGACAAAACTGACTGATCCCCTCACTAGGGTTCCAGACACCTTATTTGCATTAGCAGCAAGCTGTCCAGTCCCCTTGTGGGTCACAAGTACTTTATTTATGTAATTCCACCCATCATTGTGTGGTAGTCACAAAGACTATGAAGGACCATATTAAGTAATTCACTGCACCACAACCTATGAACTGTTTGTCATGTCCTTTGCTAATTTTTTAAAAATCGGGTGGGGTGGCTACTGTCTTTTGGTTGTTTTTTTTTTCTTGATCATTTATAAGAGTTCTTTCTGCATTAAGTAGATTATTCCTTTTTATTTTTAGCATGTTTTTAGAATTAAAACAAATAATTGTTTGGTTTTTGTTTCTAGGTCATTCAATATTAACAGGGTTGCTACTCAGGCTGTGGAAGATATTTTAAATATTGGTGAGTACCAAAATAGCTATTATATGTTTTAATATATTTATAATATGCTATATAATATGTGGAGCCCTGGTGGTGCATTGGTTAAGCGTTGGGCTGCTAACCAAAAGGTCAGCAGTTCGAATCCACCAGCCGCTCCTTGGAAACCCTATAGGTCAGTTCTACTCTGTCCTATAGGGTCGCTATGAGTTGGAATCGACTTCAACGGCAATGGGTTTGGTTTGGGTCTTACATAATATATATATGTTATCTATTATATGTTATAAAATATTTTATTTAATCAAGATGCTTTCTCCTTTTCCTCTTCCAATAGCAAAAAAACAAGGAAGTTTGTGTTTTCCATTGAACAGAGAATTGGTAGAGAAAGGTTGGTAATAAATGATGATAATCACTAATATTTAAATTGGAATCTATATCCATTTTGACAATATTGTGGGGGTGTACTTGTCTAATTATTAGCAAAGTATAAACACTTCTTTTGACTCAAACATGGTTTTCAATATAATATCCCTTTAAATATATTTTAACAATATAAAGTTTAAAGATGGACTTTTATATTGTGATTTTTGTCACAGTATAAACTCTTGTCTAAATGGTGTAACTGCAGACATGTCTTGGGTGATAGAAAAATGCACATCTGACAAATAGGAAATGCAGTGTCTCAACTTGGTGCACCATTAATATCCTCTGACTGAGATGGGGTTCACTGAGCTGTGAATGCTTGACCTCATGTTCACTCAAATGTTCTCTTTAACCTTCTCCTGCTTAGTTTTGTGCCGTTATTTCAGGGTTCCTTCAGGAGAACTATCGTTGTGGGAGAAAGAATACTGACCAGGGTATTTTGGAACCTGAGTTCCAGTCACTCACAGTGAAACTCTGGGCAAGACTGTAATCCTCCACACCTCTCCTTCCTGCTTAGCTGTAAAATGAGGGAGTTGAAGTAGATCGCTGGTGCTTAGGGGTTCTGCAAATGTATTCTTTAAAATTTATTTTTAAAAGATATTTAAATTCTTAAATTGAAAAACACATTCATTTGATTTGTGTATCAAATTTTAACACTAGAATCCACTCATCTACCAAGATCATTTTTGTACAGACCTCAAACTAAAACTTTTCTTGCTATCTCTGTTTAATGAAGTACATCATGAAATTTCAAGGTAAATTGTTAGAAAAACAAAAAACACCCAAACCTGTTTATAGTTGCATTTACCTACCTAAGGAAGGATTTTTCTCAACATATACAACCAAACCAAAGTGAATATCAACTCATACAGAACTGTAACTGTCATACATAAACACAAACTGTTATCGGAACATCCTCTTTACTGATTGGTTCCCTTTAAAATGAGTCAGCAATACATTTGAACCTGATAAAGTGTTTTAACAGCGTCAGTTTATTTACATGTATTATATATTGGATGTCCACATAAGACTTGCTTTATTAGGGGAATAGTTTGCATCTAAAATAGTTTAAAAGCAGGACTGAATTTCTAAAGTCCCTTTCAGTTCTCTAAAATGGACTCTTCTCTCTCTCAATTTGAGACCTAAAAGATTATTTTAATCTTGGCTTATAAATTAGCATTAGCATTAAATCTGTATCAAAGAAAGGAAAATTAAGCACCTTATAGTAATTGATGCTTCATTATATAATGTAACTTATAGTATGTAAAACAACTGACATTTTTATCAAGTATATAAATTAAGTGCATATACAAAATATAGTGGTTGATTTTTCTCATAATAAACATACTAGAGCTTTACTTCTGAATGAATATCATTCTTTTGAAGATTTGACTATCTTCAGAAGCAGTAGTGAATGACGATGGTGCAATCACCGTTATACACATTTTGGAACTACTCTTTTGAAGTTTCCTTCAGAGCTAGCACATTTTGTGTGTGTTCCCAAGGAGGCAAAGTTTTATTTTTGAGGATGAATAAAATTTTTTTAAACAGCCAGCTGATTCAAATGCAACTTTGGTAAATAAGGTAGATTATCTAACAATCTTATAATTTCTGTATGTGTGTGTATGTGTGTGTGTATACTTCTTTTTATATATATTTTTTAAATTTTTGTAATTTCTTTTAATACGTTGCTCAGTTAAACTTTCTTTCATGCTTGATTTCTTTGTACAGTTGTCTTTAACCAATTTGTGCTTTGCTGTAAAAAAATGCCTTGAGCAATGGCAGTTTCATTGGAGAAAGCATATTGCTTGTTAATGTTTGAGACTGCATTTTATACCAAGAATATTAACATAAAATTATAGTTATGAAATCTTTGACATAGTATTTTGAAAAGAACTTGGCAGGAAAATATGGCAACTCAAGTTCCAGTTTTGTATGCCTCAAACTAGTTCCTCCGGAGTCCCTGGGTGGCACAAATAGTTATGCACTGGACAATTAACCTAAAGGTTGGCAGTTCAAACCCACCCAGAGGCACCTCGGAAGTAAGCTCTGGTGATCTGCTTTGAAAATATCACAGCCATTGAAAACCCTGTGGCACACGTGGGGCTGCCATGACTCGGAATTGACTCAATGGCAATTAACAACAACTAGTTCCTCTATTTTAAATTATTAGCTTTGTAGTTAGTATAGTCTTTATCCCCCCCGCCCCCGGCCAAAGTGTACCTATTTCTGCTATATTGTGGTTGATGTAGGCTTTTGTGGGCTAATCTGGAACCTAATCCTCATTTATAAGTTTTTTATGGAATATGTGTTACACTTGCTACAAAACAGACCTTTGGAATACAGCTGCTTTTAAATTGGGGATAGCATCTTTTTTTTTGTATTGCACCTCTCAGAAGTGACCATCTTTCATTGAATGTGCTAATATTTTGGGGTGTTTTTCTTTATAGTAACAAATGAGTATAATGAATCACTGCTCTACAGTCCAGAGGAACCAAAAATACTTTTCAGTATTCGAGAACCAATAGCAAATAGAGTTTTCTCAAGCAGTCGTCAGCGTTGTTTCTCCTCAAAGTAAGCTTCTAAAGTCTGACTGTTTTCATCGCTTGTAATTATAAAGCATACTTGGTTTGGTTTTAAGAGTATTTAATTTCATTAAATTTACTCATTCAAACTTGATCTAATGAAAAAAGTAGAACTGTGAAACTAATGAGGTATCATGCTAAGTTGGCTAAAAGATATTTTCTTTCAAACTTATTATGCCATTTTACAGAAACTAAAATTAAGTGACTAGAAAGGGCATGGAGCCCTGGTGGTACAGTGGTTAAGAGCTCAGCTGCTAACCAAAAGGTCAGCAGTTTGAATCCACCAGCTGCTCCTTGGAAACCCTATGGGGCAGTTCTACTCTGTCCTGTAGGGTCACTATGAGTCGAAGTCGACTCAGTGACAATGGGTTCGGTTTTTTCTTGGTTAGAAGGGGCATAGGTATTTAATTGAGTGATGGGGATTTGTTTTTGTTTTTTTTTTTAATGTGTCAACAATAAGAACACAAATAAGATCAAATTATCACTATAGAAGAAACTGGAAAACAACTTATTTCTAATAAGCTGTGGAATAAAAGCAGGATAAACATTCATATAAAACCTAAGTTGTATAGCAACATATCTTTAGAGTAAGATTCATTTGTTTCAGTTTTTCCCTAAAAGTAAAACACACACCTATTGAATTTGCTTTTAAAGTTGCCCAATTTTCCAAACTAACAAGAAAACCTGCTATGGTTATGAGAAAATGTCATTTACCTCATGGCAAGCAAAGAACCGTTTAAGTAAAAATTACTGCTTATACTGTGTGTATTTTATGAACATATACAGTTTTTTTTTTTTTTTTCAGAAAAGGTACTGAAAAGGAAGCTCACTTTACTTAAAATTCACTGTATTCATTTAAGAATCAATTTTGATGAATCAAAAATTTATCCTTAGTTTATGGGAGCTTCTAAAAATCAAACATTTATGCTTATCAAAAGACTTCACCAAAAGACTAAAAAGACAGCCTACAGATTGGGAAAAAATTTTTGGCTATGACAAACCCGATCAGCGTCTAATCTTTAAAATCTATAAGACACTGCAGAACCTCAACAACAAAAAGAAAGTAACCTAATACAAAAATGGGCAAAGGATATGAACAGGCACTTTGCCAAAGAAGACATTCAGGTGGCTAACAGATACATGAGGAAATGCTCACAATCATTAGCCATTAAAGAAATGCAAATTAAAACTACAGTGAGATACCATCTCACCCCAATAAGGCTAGCGCTAATCCAAACACAAAATAATAAATGTTGGAGAGGTTATAGAGAGACTGGAACACATATACATTGTTGGTGGGAATGTAAAATGGTACAACCACTTTGGAAATCGATCTGGCTCTTCCTTAAAAAGCTAGAAATCGAAGGACCATACGATCCAGCAATCCCACTCCTTGGAATATATCCTCGAGAAATAAGAGCCATCACATGAATAGGTACATGCACACCATGTTCATTGCAGCACTGTTCACGATAGCAAAAAGATGGAAACAACCTAGGTGCCCATCAACAGACAAATGGATAAACATATTATTGTACACACATACAATGGAATACTATGCAACCATAAAGAACGATGAATCTGCGAAACATCTCAAAACATGGATGAATCTGGAAGGCATTATGCTGAGTGAAATTAGAGCAAAAGGACAAATATTATATGAGACCACTATTGTAAGACCTCAAGAAAAGGTTTAAACATAGAAGAAAACATTTTTTGATGGTTATGAGGGTGCAGAGGGAGGGAGAGGGGTATTCACTAACTATATAGTAGATAAGAATTATCTTAGGTGAAGGGAAGGACAACACACAATACAGGAGAAGTCAGCACACCTGGATTAAACCAAAAGCTAAGAAGTTTCCTGAGTGCAACCAAAGACTTCGAGGGACAGAGTAGCAGGAGCAGGTGTGTGGGGACCATGGTTTCAGGGGACATCTAGGTCAGTTGGCATAACAAAGTTTATTAAGAAAATGTTCTGCATCCCATTTTGATGAGGGGTGTCTGGGGTCTTAAAAGCTAGCGAGTGGTCATCTAAGATGCATCAGTTAGTCCTAACCCACTGGAGCAAAGAAGAATGAAGAACACCAAAGACACAAGGAAAATATTAGCCCAAGAGACAGAAAAGGCCATATAAACCAGGGACTCCATCAGCCTGAGACCAGAAGAACTAGATGGTGCCGGGCTACCACCAGTGACCGCCCCGACAGGAAACACAACAGAGAGTCCCTGATGGAGCAGGAGAAAAAGTGATGTGCAGAACTCAAATTCTAGTAAAAAGAGAAGACTTAATGGTCTGACTGAGA
>NW_004444071.1:7253427-7254321 GCF_000243295.1 Trichechus manatus latirostris | reverse complement strand
GCCATCCCTCCACAGCAAAGATCCAAAAAACTAAGCAAACGTCAGTCCTGAAACCCTAAGCATCAAATGAAGAGATAAAAAACTCAGCCAAACACCGAATGGAATAAGAAACTGACAGAACAGAGAGCAAAGAGAGATACATGCATAGGTCTCGTATCAGCTAACGCAGAATAGATCCACCATCTTGAACTCCTATTGGAGATCGGCGAACAGGGTATGAGAAAGCAGCTTCACAGAGCTTCTAGCAGGAGACAGAACAACTGGTAACCAGTGATATATACTTTACCACCCCCCACTCTTCTTCACCCCCACTCGGCCTCTGCTTCCTGCAGCCACTGTCTCTTGGCCAGGAAGCACTGGCTTCACGCCGGTACCACTTGGATTCAACCTGCTTGCACTGGCTGGCTCCTTGAGTGCCATTTGTTGGCTGCTGGTGTTGGTTTTTTCCCACTTCTTTTGATTTCTTCCATACCCCTCACCACTTACCCCTCCTTTCTCTCAAATACCTGGCTCCATGTGCCATCTTTGTTTCTTCCTGAAAAGCTGTGAAACAGCACTCAACTGTGAAATTGCTTCCCGGCCTGTGCCGCCAAGCTGGTAGGATCCCTGGGGCTTTTTTGTTTGTTTGTTTTCATTTGTTCTGTTTTGTTTGTTTGCTTGTTTTTCTTTTCTCAGCTTGGAGCCCCTTCTAGCTGGCAAGTACTGCGCAGTTTAGGAGCTACTCCCTTATTCTGTGCAGATGTGTAGTGGGATCCCTGGGGACATTTCTTTTTTCTTGTTTTGTTTTCTCTTTTTCCCTTTTTGTCTTTGTTCATTTCTCAGTTTCTCATCTCTCTATACTTACCTTCTCTTCCTGTCTCCTGAATACCTGGTGCTGTGTGACACCTCTGCCCC
>NW_004444071.1:7247383-7252671 GCF_000243295.1 Trichechus manatus latirostris | reverse complement strand
AATGAGGAAAATAACTACTGAATGTCACTGAGACAGCAGACACTATCAAAACTTATACAAAAACAGGACAGGATGGTTCCAGCAGGCATCCAAAATAAAATACCAGATGACTTTTCAGTAGAAGAAAAGGCACTAGAACTACTTGACGGAATTCAAATCTCTAATATTCAGAGCTATCCAAGAGTTGAAGCAAAAAGCAGACAAAAATGGGGAGGGGAGGAAAGGACTCATACCCAGAATATATAATAAAAATTCTTACAAATCAATAAGAAAAAGAGAGGCAACCCAATAGACAAATGGCCAAAAGTCTTGGACAGGCATTTCACAAAAGAGGATATCCAGATGGCCAATAAGCATATGAAAAGGTGTTCAACTGTATTATTCATCAGGGAAATGCAAATTAAAACTATGGAATACAATACTACACACATCCACCAGAATGGCCAAACTACCATTTGTTGTCAAGGAGGTAGAGCAACTGGAACTTTCATACACTACTGTTAGAAATAAATGCTTTGGAAAATTGTTTAGCAGTTACCTACCAAAGCTGAACATGGCATACACTATCACTCAATAATTCTACTCCTAGGTATATATCCAACAGAAATGTATAAAACACATGTACACCAAAAGAGATGGTCAAGAATATTCATATCAGCTCTACTTCCAATAGCCAAAAACCAAAATGTCTATGAATAGTAGAATAGATATGTAAATTTTGGTATTTTCATACAGTGGGATACTACACAGCAAGGAAAATGAACAAACTATTATGTAGTAACATGGATGAATTTCACAGCCATACCATTGAGTAAATGAAAACCAGACACAAGCGTACATATTGTATTCTTCTGTTTATATAGTTAGACAACAGACAAAACTACCATATTTTTATGCAAATAATGTGTGCCTTCTGTGTTTGTTTGCCAATTGCACGCTCCCCCCAGGAGGTATTTTTGTAAGCGCTGCTATGCCAATTTTTTTTTTTACATGTTGCTGTAAAATAGCGTGCTAATTATTTTTTACGGCAATATGTAAAGAAATAATTAGCATAGCAGAGCTTATGAAAATGCCTCGTGGGGGGAGGTCATGATTGACAAACATAGAAGGCTTGCATTATTTGCATAAAAATACAGTACTACTACTATGGTGATAGAAGTTAGGAGAATGGTAATGCTCGGGAAGGAGGGCAGGGTAGTGACTGAGATAGGGGAGTGAGGGAGCTTCTAGGGAGCTGGGTAACATTCTGTTCGTGATTTTTGTGACAATTACACAAGTGTGTTCACTGCGCTGGACACTAATGATTTGTATCATCATCTAAGTCTCAAAATGTAAATGTCCGGGTTAGCACTGTTTGCCCAAACATTTATCAGTGAACAAGTTTAGACTTAATGGAACTCGTAGGTTCACTCATATGACTGAATGTTAAAAGAGTTATTACCACTACATATATTTTAAACATTGAACAAGAGTGTGACTATTTTCATGTAAAATTCTTACTTAAGTAAAATTTAAGCCTTAGATAATGTATCTGTATATTTCAGTAGTCATTAATTCTCTCATACTAAAGGGCAATTTAATTTTTAAAAGCAAGGCTAAACAATCTACTAGTTTAGATAAAAATTCAGGATTTTAACGAAACCATCATTTAGTGTAAAGAAAAATGTTAATATTGAATGAGATGTTTCTTTCTCTTTAGGGTTTGTGTTCGTTCTCGTTGTTGGGATGCCTGTATGGTTGTGGATGGAGGAACTTCTTTTGAGTTTAATGATGGAGCAATTGCTTCAATGATGATCAATAAAGAAGACGAACTTCAAACTGTGCTACTAGAACAGTGAAGGATTTTCTCAGATGACAAATTTTGATTACTGTTGAATTTTTTTACTGCGGAAACAGACTACTGGTTATAAGCTACATTATTTTTGGTTATTGTTGAGAATGGTTGCCCCTGGCTGAAAGGTGACAAAGAAAGTGAAATTTGCATTATTCTTCTGTTGGATGTGATGGAAAAGATGCGCACTAAGAAAATAGATGGACAAAACTGATTGGAATTGATACTAGTGAAATTTCTATAGTGCTTACAGTTGGGAACCAAGAGTGCTAATGTCTTTTTAAATTTAGAGAAGTAATAAAGGACTTAATGTTTAGGATTGGAAATTTAACTGTACAGGTGTTTTTTCCTTCTCCTTTTTCCTAGGTTTGTGAAATTGATCAGATCAAACACATATCCTTTGATTAGTGCATATTTTTTATAGTACCTTAAAAATCAAAAATTTTTTAAAATTTTGATATTGGTGGGGAATTTTAATAAATCCTGACATTGACCTAATTGAAATAGGTAAATGCACTTTTAAATGTGCTAAGAATTTTCTAATTTCAGAACAAAATGACATTGTTTTGACTATCAATTGAAAAATGTCAGTCACTTTCGAAGTTATTTACAGATCAGTGTTTTCATTTAGTTGACCTTAATTCATATTAACTTCAGCAATGCTGGGTGAAATGCATATAGCTGGGCAAAATCATGATGCTGTTAGAAATGTATTAATTACCCAGTAGCCATTTTAGGCCATAGGTATTGATTTGTTTCTCCTTTCTTTTCTTTTTTTGGGTGATTTGAGTTTAATAGGTTTCTTCCATCTTTAAAATTCACTAACATGGATTAAAAGATGAAAAGAATAAGCTGGTTAGACATCTTGTATTAGGAGTTTGGCAAAACTTAAGATATTTTCATCTAGTGTTAGGAATATTGTCAGAAACAAAATGGATTCTTTAATAAGTATGTAAAATACTCACATTTGTTTCGGGATTGCCTTAACTGATATTGTGGTTTCACTTAGCTCATATTCCAAGTTTCACACATCAGCATTGGAGGATACAATGTTATGGCTTTTTTTCTTTTCCCATTATAATTAGAGAATTCCTTTATTTTTGGAGGAAATTACTTTCATCTAATTTTTGATCTACTTAAGTAATCCTAGAATTGACACTAAAAGTTCCTATTGCTGCATAATGAAATACTTGATATTCTCATGCCATTTATTCACAGTTTTATCTTTTTTTTCCCACTTGCTGGTGAAAGTTTTTCAGTCATTGACAAGTATTTAACACCCACTCTGTGCTATGTACTATGCCAGGTGCTGGATATGCATTGATGAATGAAACACGTTATTTTTCTAGAACTTGAGTATAGTGAGCTCAGAAGTAAATTCTGTGAAAGCTAGGGTGTATATTCAAATTGAGTGCACTTAATTTTGCCAACATTTAACTTGCTGTTCTTATCATATTTTTAATATAAATGTTAGTATAGGCTCCTGGGTGGTACAAACAGTTAAGCAGTCGACTGCTAACAAGAAGGTTGGCGGTTTGAACTCGCCCAGAGAATTCTCAGAAGACAGGCATAACGGTCTGCGTCTGAAAGGTCACAGCCTTAATAACCCTATGGCAGTTCTACTCTGCACACACTGGGTTGCTGTGAGTCGAATTGACTCAATGGCAACTAACAACAACAACATACAAAGATAATCCAGATTTTGATGTATACCCAGAAGAATCTGTTCTTAGTTCAAAGTATCTGCAAAGACACTCATAACAAAGAGTTTATATAATGTATCAGGTAGAAAAACAATAAAAATCAGTGTTTTCCCAGAGCTGGAGCTAGTTTCTGGTTTTATTTTAAAATGATATGCTTAAGATACCACTTAATAAACAAGAGAAATTCCACAATATAGAAACTCCCCTGAAAACCAAACCAAACGAAACCCATTGCCACTGAGTCAGTTCTGACTCATAGTGACCCTGTAGGACAGAGTAGAACTGCCCCATAGGGTTTCCAAGGAGTGGCTGGTAGATTCAAACTGCCAACCTTTTGGTTAGCAGCCAAACACTTAACCGTTGTCCCACCAGCGCTTAGAAACTCCCCTAAACACACACACACACACACACACACACACACACACACACACACACACACACACACACACACACACACCCACCCCTGTTGTTGTTGAGTAGATCTCGACTCAAAGTGACCCTATAAGAGGTTTAAAATACCTTCTTGAAAAAAGTGCCAGTGCTGTCTTTAATATCTCAAGGAAATCTGATTGTCCAAAATGGTACTATAGGTCTGTTAATATGTATAGGTAACCTGCTGTGTAAAACTATTCCTAAGCCATATTTTAAAGGTTTTAGAAATACCTAATGTGTTCTGTTTTGTGATATAACTTCTAACATTTCTGCTCTGGATGGGAATTTATTTGTAAGCAGTGATGAGACACAAAGGGTGTTAGAATAGCGAAAATGTTTTTATGAATGAGTTAACCTTTTAATGGCAACTATATGTGAATAAAATTAAACCATTGTATCTCTAGCTTTTTATTTCATTTATTTCACTTAACTCTTATGGGATCTATTTGAAAACCAGGTTTTCATAAAATTTTGTGTTTCAAAAAGTTTTTCCCACTGCTTCTACTACTGTATATTGTTCTGTGCTCTGTTGATTTTTCATTCACTGCTAATATTTGACACAGGATCATGATTTTTTACATAATCAGATGGTAGAGTGTTTACCGGTAAATGTAGACTCTAAAGATAATTTTGATTTATTTTTGATATTCCACGTTGTTGTTGTTAGATGCCATCACGTCGATTCTGACTCATAGAGACCCTACGTACAATAGAACTAAATACTACGCAGTCCTGCGCCATCCTCACAATCGCTGTTATGCTTAAACCCATTGTTGCAGCCACTGTGTCAATCCATCTCGTTAAGGGTCTCCCTCTTTTTCGCTGACCCTCTGCTTTACCAAGCATGATGTCCTTCTCCAGGGATTGATCCCTCCTGATAACATGTCCAAAGTATGTGAGATGTAGTTTCGCCATCCTTGCTTCTAAGGAGCATTCTGGTTGTACTTCTTCCAAGACAGATTTGTTCATTCTGGCCCTAGTATATCAAATCATATTACAGGCAGTCCCTGGAATTATGCACAAGTTCCATTCTAAGTCTGTCTTTAAGTCATATTTGTATGTAAGTCAGAACAGTTAGGTACGATTTGTATCTAATATCAGTTATTCAAATGTTTGTCTTAGTATATAGTGTGCCTTTCTATGCATAAAAAACATTAAAGAAACACTTCCAGATACACTAAAACATCTTTAACATAATCATACAGTAATAATAATAATGTTTTGATGTAGGTTGCAAAGTAGCGCCTGTTCGTTATTACCAACTATTTTATGTACCTCAATTTTTTTTAATTTATATATATATATTTTTTATTGTACTTCAG
>NW_004444071.1:7239469-7246597 GCF_000243295.1 Trichechus manatus latirostris | reverse complement strand
AGAATGTAGAACATTGTCTTTATAAACTGTGTTAACGCCAATTGAGCTAGATGTTCCCCGAGACCATGGTCCCCACAGCCCTCCACCCAGCAATTCAGTTCCTCAGGGAGTTTGGATGTGTCTATGGAGCTTCCATAACCTTTCCTTGTACAAGTTGTGCTGGTTTCCCCTGTATTGTGTACCTCAAATTTTTAATATAATCGGCTTTACAGGGTTGGTTCGTAACTGTAGGTTGTACGTAAGTCACACATGCATAACCCAGGGACTGCCTGTATACGTTTTCCTAAATGTATAGCCTTCGCATATGAAGAATTTCCATTGATTTTATTTTTAAATATGAAAATGAATATAAGCAAAATAAGCAGATAGAACGAGCTAACAAACTATTTATTGCAAAATATTCCAGTTGAAAAAGTTATCGAATATAAATTTAAGGATACATTGTCTATTGCTTAAGGAGCCCTGGTGGCGCAACAGTTAAGCAGTTGGCTGTTAACCAGAAGGTTGCTTGTTCCAACTCACCCAGCTGCTCCACAGGAGAGAGACCTGATGATTGCTCGCCCAAAGATTACAGCCAAGAAAACCCTATGGGACAGTTCTTCTCTGTCACATGGGGTTGCTATGAGTCAAAAATCGAGTGGATGGCACCTAACAATGACAGCATCTGTTGCTTAGCTGTGGAAATAAGTGTAATTTAGAAGTTAATAAATAATTCATTCCATTGTGCCAATATACCATAATATAAGCATCATTATACTTGTGGATAGTATCTACCAAGATAATTATGCAAACAAAGATCCCAGGGATAATGTGACATGTAAATGATATAATGAAAAATCTGTATATATGCAGGAGGGAGGGGATAAGAGTTTAGCTAAGATAAGGCATGGGTTTAGCTAATTTTGTTCATTTCTCCTTTTTCAAAAATCAAACATCAACAGTATCTAAAAAAAAAAAAGTCAAAACTTGGGATGCTGATAAGCCTGTTCAGGGAACTGAACGATACACAGCTTTTTATAGGAGTAGCTTGTGAGTTCTGATTTGTACTTTGTCATAATGAATACTTAAAGACTGACTGAGCTAGTGAGGAAATTGCCTAGTATGATAATAAACAATAGTTTTACTACAGTGAACTTTGTCATTCTTTTAAGGAGTGTGTGGAGGGTTATCTGATGTAAAAGTAACAAGTAGGGCAGTATTTGAGAACCAGGTTTTCCTAAGCTGTTCTTTTAAATATGTTTTCCCCAATTACAACTATTGCTTTTTCCAAACTCATTTTCTTTTAACGGACAAAGAGGGTTTGAACGATTTGTCAGGTTGTCATTAGACTAGATTGTTTCTTCTTGGCTTTCACAATAAAACATTTAAAGTACCTTTGGTAATTAAGCTTTGTTATATAGCTCTTTGCTCCTGCCCCACATCTTCCTCTCAAAGCATCATCTCTTCATGAAATGATTCTCCATAAGATCATTCTATTAATCTTTTTCCAGTAGCCTTTTAAATAGTTTATAATGGATTATCCACTTTGCACCTAGTGTAGGACTAAAATACTGCCGAATTCCTATCTATGTACTTACTGACTTTTGCATTGGAAATTATAGTTCATTACCCTGAGTAGTAACTTATGAGTAGTTTAGAGTGGCAAATGTATTTTTAAAAGCCAATATAAATGACTGTATTACCAGTATTTCTTTAAAAGATTTAATATAAATACAAGGTAGGGGCCGGGATACAGATAGATTACAGTATGCCTATTAATTTAAGATTAGTTACTTTGTAGTTCCTCATTTCAGTCATGGCCTTTGCCTTTTGAAGACCGTAAAATGTAGTAGTTAGTAACTATACTGCTCAAAATTTCAATTTAGGTATTTTGTATTTGAGAAATATCAAAATAGCGTTTTCATATTTAGATTTGTTAAAATAATGATTAAGTCAAATCCATAAAATGAGTTTAATACAGGCTTTTAGTCTTCAACCCGTATCTTAAAGAGTTAGGCTTTTGAGGAAGAGAAATTTTTGACTTCCTGGGATATCTGGATGGGTGGGAAGGGGGAGGAGTGGTAAGGAAAGGAAAGGTTGCCTTTTTGCTTGTTCCAGGGGTAAGGTATCCAGTGTAAAGGGATTTCTTTCTAGCTTGCCCAGTCTTTGGACTACTTTGTCTTTTTGTAAATGCTCTGCACCTTGCCCTGTGCTGTTGTTCAAACAGTAATTTTCCACATTATAGATCTCATTAAGTGTTGGATCGAAACTGAATTCACCAGGAGAGAAGGGGTACAAGTCACCTTATCTAGAAATAAAAATTTTGCAATTGGCCAGAGTACCTCGTATCTCTAGAACTTGTGGACAGGGTATAGGAGTAAGGAACCAAGGGGCCCAAGGAAGAGTGAGGTTTGACAGTGAAAATGAGAAAGGGGACAGATGTTAACATAAAAAAAAAATGAAGACACATTTTGTGCCTCTTAATGGAAGAACACAATACTAGGTATTAATTATACCTTGGATAAAAAAGGAGCCCTGATAGCGCAGTAGTTAAAAGTGCTCGGCTGCTAACCGAAAGGTTGGCAGTTCAAACCAACGGGAGGTAAGACTTGGCAATCTGCTTCCATAAGATTACTGCTTAGGAAACCCTATGGGGAAGTTTTACTCTGTCCTATAGGGTCACTATGAGTTGGAATCGACTCAATAGCAACAAGTTTGCCATAAAAAGAATCCATCTTGATAAAATCAAGCCTCTGGTCAGAGTTTCTCAACACCAGTGCTCTTGACATTTTGGGCCAGACAATTGTTATGAGGGGTGGGTGGGTGTCATGTGTATTACAGGATGGTTAGCAGCATACTTAGCCTCTACCTACTAGATGTAGCACCTCTCCAGTTGTGACAACCAAAATGTCTTAAGACATTGAGAAATGTCTCCTGGGGAGCTCTAGTCCCCTGGCCTAGAGCTTTTGGTTGATAGCAGTAAGTACTAGTTTACAGGAAATAAAGCAGTCACCTGTTAAATGTCACTCCAGGGATGACATCAGTAAAATCCAAAATGTGTAACACAGGATAAATGACTTAGTTTCTTCAAAAAATAAATTGCAAGGAAAAAAATAAGGGGGGGTGGGGAAGGAACGGATGGATTAAATGATTTAAGAGAATGTCAACCAAATGCAATGCAAGGGTCATATTTGGAGCCTGACCAGAACAAACCACATGTAAGAAAACATTTGAGACAACTGGGGAAATTCTAATACTATCCTGATATTTGACATTTCAGAGTTTATTCAAGAATCCCTATCTTTTGAAATATTTATGAAATTATAGATCTGAGTTTTGCATCAAAATAATCTACAGGGGAGGAGGGACTGAATGAGATCATGGATAAAATGAGATTGGCTACGAGTTAATCATTGTTGAAGTTGAGTGACGGGTTCATCGTATTCTGTACTTTTGCATATATTTGCCATTTTTCATAATTAAACAAGAAAAAGGCAGAGTAATGATAATATAAAAAGAAGAATCAACAGACTGGGTAATATTCAGGAAGAATCACTATTCTATCTGAATGGATGGGTTCAAAGGAACTGAATTCCTGGAAGGCCTCTGGGCATAGGTTAAACTATTCAAATAGTTTTTGAATGAGAGTAAGATACACCATATAAACTCATCAAGTCTGTACTTAAAAAGTGTTACTAAAAAGTAAACGTCAGTTGCCACTTAGTCGATAGACTTAGGGTGACCCCATATGTGTCATAGTGGAACTGTGCTCTATGGGGTTTGCAATGGCTGATTTTTTGGAAGTAGATGGCCAGGTCTTTCTTCCAAGGTGCCTCTGGGTGGACCTGAATCTCCCACCTTTTAGTTAGCAGTGAACATACTAAATGTCTGCACCACCCAGGGACTCCTAAAAAGTGTTACTAGCTTTTATTGTTAATCACACTAATCATACCATACCAAATGCTTTCTAATCCTACCCACAGTACTTAAGAAAAAACAAGAACTACAACTTAGTCGAAGTACTCATTTTTATAAAAATGTGTTTTATTTTAAAACAAATCTATAAAAGTAGAAATCACATATAAAAATACAGATTACTTTGACATCTTAGCAAAATAGCTTATGGCTGGACTTGAGTTTGGAAGTACTGTATGTTTGAGGACATCCGTAAGTCACAGTCCAACCGGATCCCATCACCAGCCCTTGTCATTAATCTGTAAACAATAATTTCAAGTAGTATTTAGCACTCTTCAACTAAAAAATTGAAACATAATCATTTCCTGCATAACACTACTCCAAAATATTCTTCCTTCGGTCTGAGCAGATAAGGGCACTTCATCCTATTGTTTCTAACATTTGAAAAATACAATTAAAAAAAAAAAAGATCGATAATGTTAATAAGAATGATGGGTTTTTTTGGTTCCAATTTGAACATATGGAACAGTCATCAATTTAAACAAGAAATTAGCTTGTTTCTTTTTTTAAAGCATAATTTAGTCTTTCCGCTGCTACATACCAGTTTTTGTTTTAGCACCTATGCTATCAAAAGGATCAACACCTGAGTTGTAACTTTTATACAGATGTAGTACTTCCTGCTCTGAAACTCTACAGGCCTGCTTTGAGTGTGTATTTCTGACAGAAAGGAACCTCTAGTTCCTTTCAGGGAACTTTAGGTTCAGTAACTTTATAAAATGCGTAGTTTCAAGCCATTGTTGTGGGAGATCATTTTTAAAAAGGCAATTAAAGTACTTGATTCCAGGATAATATAAAAATAACCTCAAGAACCTCAGCAATAAGGAAGAACAGCAGGCAACTTCACTTCAGCATTCCATTCAACATTTCAAGAATAGCGACTGATTGGTTAATATAACCTTTCTGAAACAAAGCAAGCCATTTTAAAAGCTAAAAGACCCATGTTAACAATTTGATTATAAAGTTAGCGAACCACAATTGTACTCCCTCAACTAATTTAGAATTCTCAGAAAACAGTACCTCATGTAAATTAAGACACCTCAAATTAATGTCATAAAAAATTACCTTTTGAAACTTCAAATTCTGTATCAGTTCTATACCTGTTTTGTTTTGCTTTTTAGGTTTATGGTAAATTCCATGGGACTATATGGTTCACATGAACCTAATATCAAATCCAAAGTCAAAGCTGAAATGCAACTTTTTCTTTTTTTTTCCCCAGAAGAGATTGCGTCAAATGCTATTACGCTACGATTCCCTTGCCGTTTAGCTAACAATACAAATAGCTTATTTTTCTTCCAATCTATGTCTTATAAAGCAATACTGAAACATTAAATAGAAAAAAGTCAAGTTACCATACAGGCTATGAAAACTATCTGCTAGTAGTGATTTTTAGCTTGATTCTAAATAGACTTAATAAGAATGGCACTTGGAAGAGGTGGCTCAAATTTTGCTCTTGAAGGGAGCTTGAAATGATAGGCTCATTCTCCTAAAATTTCAAAAGACCTACAACTTAGGCTTTTAAAGGAACGGCCGAGTCAGAAGCTTTTATAGTCATTTCAAAAAAGCAATACTTCATAGTTTTTGCTCTCAAATCATCTTCTAACGCAAGACGCTTGCAGAACGAAGGCTAAAGAAAAATCTGGAATAAAAATAGTTGAGGGCTCCAGCATTTGGGGTTCCTATCTATTTTCCCTGTTCCACAGAAAAAGGAGACACCATCTTGTAGTAAATACTTCATACACAACCGGGCTTTTGCAGTGATAGTCGGCATTTGATTCCCCATATCTCCTGGCTCTTTTTATTGCAAATAGTTGGCCTGGCAATGGTGGTGAAATGGGAACAATTAATCTGTAGATGAGGAAGGGCTTCCTGCAACACTTGAAGGGTACCGTCTGGCACGATTCCAAAAACTTGTAGTGTTTTTAATGTGGGAATTTCTCCAAGTTCACTGGAAAAGAAGAGAGAGATTTTCAGAGTAACAGTATCTATGGTAACTTCTGTACTAGAGTTCCATGACCCAATTTTTATAATTTGTATCATATTCTATAAAAAGCAACCGAGAAACATAATCTACAATAAATGATTCGAGAAAATGGCAAAGATGAATCAAACTGGAAAGTAAGGCCATAGCTTGAGCAACATGGCCTTAGAAAACATGGTGGTGCATTTTGTTGAATAAGGCTCACAACAACCTCAGAAACTCCAAGGTGTATTTAAAATCCAATGATATCTGCTTCCATTCTCCAGTCTTGATTTATACAGTGATCTATCTAAAAAGATGTACTGTGTTGTAAGAAGTAGCTAGCAAGCTAGTGATGGTAAAAGTCTAAGTGTTTTACAGAGGCATCAGTTGGAATCACCACAGGTTACATGCAATCTAAGCATATGGACTTACCCTTTATTGGAACTAGGCTCTCTCTTTCAAAAGGAGATGTCAGCAGTGGTGATGGTAACTTCTTAATAGTGGTTAATAGTCAACAAGCCCATTAAATGTGATAAAACCTAATAGTGACTTCACTTAGACAGAGTGATGTAGTTGGATATAGATGGAGAAAAGGGGTGACACCTTTATTGGAGAGAAGAGCCTTCTTATCTCTCTACAATATTACCGTTTTTTTCTGTCATAGATAAGTCACCCCTCTTCTTAACCACATTTGATGAAATACAACTCTGTCAACAGTGAAGTCCTCGTTCATGAAGATAGCTTGTTTCCCTAAAGTAAATACTTTTGGTAATGACTCAGTCTTCTTAACTCAGATCTATCTACGTACCTAGAAATCCCTATCTCTGATCTGTATTTGCTCCAGGTTGGGACACACAGTACAAAGTCTCAGGAGAGGGAACATTTATTTTGGAATTTCAACAAAATCCCACTGCAGATCAATGAACACATCAATGACCTTGGGTTAGGAGCATCCTTTCTATTTTCACATTGTCAGTA
The DNA here is from genome assembly GCF_000243295.1 of Trichechus manatus latirostris. Classification (NCBI taxonomy): domain Eukaryota; kingdom Metazoa; phylum Chordata; class Mammalia; order Sirenia; family Trichechidae; genus Trichechus; species Trichechus manatus. The sequence continues at coordinate 7,239,705 of NW_004444071.1, read as the reverse complement.
ATTTAACAACAACAACATCTTTCCTCATAATTAATTGTCACCTTACTTCCAATCTTTCTTCCTTCCAGCCTATTCTGTATACCAATGGCTAAGGTTTTCTCCTATGCCTAGCTCAGACTATGTCACTCCCCTGCTTCAAAACCTTTGATGTTTCTCTGATGTTTACAGAACCTTAAACATGTGCTCAGCTGGCTGTAACACATTCCATGCTTACTTGCTCTTCCAGTTTTCCTACT
>NW_004444071.1:7230403-7237598 GCF_000243295.1 Trichechus manatus latirostris | reverse complement strand
ATAATCTTGTTTTCCTTATAAAATCTTAAATTCCTCAACTATAAACTCTCCTACCACATAAGTTTTTAGTTTCTCCTGATCTCAGATAGATTTACTATCTCCAGCGTGGATTTCTTACTTGAATGAGAAATATAGAATAATTAGAAGAAAGTTTGGACTCAGCACTAGACCAATTATGGGGTAAGGAAATATCTGTACAATAGGAATAGGCCATAAGGGAAAAAAGGTACAGTGTCTGAAGTATTTAAAGCATTATTATTACAGAAAAAAGATACAAATCTTGTTTCCCCACTTCTGAGATATTTTTATTTGTGAATTTCAAAAATAAAAGCTGCTAGAATGACAGAAATTAGGGAGAAAGAAATTTCATCTTGAGAAACTTTTAAGGTTAGGTAAGCAGCAAACTCATTTTAAAAGGTTCAGAAGGTAAATCAGTGTACTGTTTACATAATACCTAAAGAAATGTACTCTTTTATCTTAAAGTTCAAGGACAGTGTCTTTCTTCTTGTTCTCCCTCTCATCTGGTGGTAAGACTTGTAACTAATTCCTAATACCCCTATTTCTCTTATTTCAAGATAATATTTAGACAAATAAGTAATAATAATGGAGTTAGGGCTCACAGCTTGGCCAGTCCCAGGTCTTAACCATCATACTACACTGCTTGCAGTTATTACTGTGTAAGCATTATTATCTCACTGGGTAATAACATGCAAATCTGATGGCTACCAGCCTTCTCCTAGCTTCTGATTGAGAAAAAGCATTTGGATATTATTGGCTTAGCTTCCTTCTCACTGGAGTGAAAGAACAAAAGCAAGGTACATGGATGGATTTTCTTAATAAAAGTGACCAGAAAAGAATTGTCACTGCACTCCCCAGGGGGCTGCACAAGCAAGGAAGGAGAAGCCCAAATGACAAGGATGGGAATGAACGGATGACAGAAAAATCTTTTTGGTAGAAGTTAGAGGTTCCTTAGAGTTCTCGATGCTAGGGAATGAGGGGGTGGGGGGCAGTTTTCATAAGAGCTCCATGTGTATGAACTCAGACCCCAACATTTGAGAGCAAAAGAAGTAAGCACTGGCATCCCTTTCAGGTAGTGCTTTTTCAAATGACAAACTCAGGCCCTGAGTCAAATTTAAGGAGCCATGGTGGCACAGTGGTTAAGTGCTCAGCTGCTAACTGAAAGGTTGGTGGTTCACACCCACCAGCTGCTCCGTGGGAGAAAGATGTGTCTGCTTCCGTAAAGATTACAGACTTGGAAACCCTATGGGGCAGTTCTGCTCTGTCCTATAGGGTCACTATGACTCAGAACTGACTCGATGACGGTTTCTTTTCTTTAAGCCACGATTAATTAAATTGATTAATAAAAAATGTAATTCTTGGATTTCCTAATTCTACCAGTTACCCTTGTGCAGCTGATTCATCTGATTTATTCATTCATTCTTGAAATTAACTTACAAGAGTCAAATCAATAATTTGAAGACTAAATGAATTCTTTCTTAAAATCCACCACCTTTTTTAGATAGGAACCAGAAGCTAAATTACCTTTGTTTGGATAGTGAGTTAAACAATTTCAATAGCCTCATTGGCTGTTGTTATGGATTAAATTGTGTACTCCCAAAATATGTGTTGGAATCCTAACCCCTATACACATGGATGTAATCCTGTTTAGAAATAGTGTTTTATTTTTTTATTAACGAGGTCATTATCATTACAAGATGTGTCCTAAACCTAATCACTTCTGAGTTATAAAAAGGGCAGATTATACACAGACGATGGCAAATACTGGGAAAGACAGATGCCATGTGAAGATCACCAAGGAGCCAAGGAACGCCCAGGGCTATTGACAAGGAAGGAATCCACACAGCCAGACCTCTAATGTGTACTTCTAGCTGCCACAACTATGAGGAAATAAACTTCTGTTCTTTAAAGTCACCCACTTACGGCATTTCTGTTGCAGCACCAGGAAACTAAGACAGTTGTAATAAGGAAGAAGTACACCTGACCAAATCTAAGATACTGATTTCTCTTGGTTTTCAACAAAATTGTTATTTACATTTGACATTTAGGAAGAATTTTTCAGCCTTTGGGTTATAACTACAAGAAATCTTTCTAAGAATAGAGATGATATTATTTCCAGGATGACTTGAGTATCAAACCAAAAACCGAAACCCACTGCCATCAAGTCAATTCTGACTCATAGTGACCCTATAGAACAGACTAGAACTGCCTGATAGGGTTTCCAAGGAGCAGCTGGTGGATTCAAACTGTTGACCTTTTGGTTAGCAGCCAAACTCTTAACCACTGTGCCACCAGGGCTCCGTCTTGAGTACAGTGCATCATAAAAGAAAGAGGGACAGGATTCTATCTTTTCTTTACACTCCCATTATTTTGTAGAAGTCGCTGAGGCAGTAAAAAATTAGCCCTCATATGGGCCACCAGCTTAGATACAGACTATTTTGCACCTGTCCAGAAAACCTAGGCTCTAGACTCAACTCAGCCATTAAGTCATTATGCAGCTTTGGATAAGTTATTTCATTTATTTGGACCTCAATCTCTACTTGTTCAAAGGGAGCACTGGATTCTTAGGATACATATCATCACATGCTCCCATTCTTTTCACTCCTTGACCATCTGGGACAGATATCATTAGAAGGTTATAGAACTTTTCCTCTGAGTCCAGATACAGGTTTATAGCAAAAGGCATTTGGAATCAACTGGAGTTGAAAAAACAACCACAAAAAACACTTGGATTTGCTTTCCCAATTATACTCTTGAGCTTCTGGGAGGCAAAGGCTGTCTTCTGCTTCTTTGGCAAGCTCTCCACAGTTACCAGTCCAGTTTTCTAATACTGAAGCCTACTCACGGCTAAATAGTCAATGGCTACTGAACTATCCTGAGCAACTCGACAAGACAGTTTAAACAAAAAATTCTGCCTTGGTTTATCTACTTGCTGTTCTTTCCTAATCAGTTTGTGGTATACTGATATTGATGTTTAAGTTTTAAATGTCTACTAATAATAATGAATATTAACACCTATGGCATCTCTTTTGGTCCTTGCCCCCAACTAGCTTTAAAAACAAAAAATACTTACAGTAAAGTTTCAGGTATTATGTCATAGCATCGACTGAGTGATAGGTGTTGGAGGTAGTTGAGCTGGTAAAATTCCTGAAAGCAGTCATTCTTTAGCATGACACTGTCACTAAAACAGAGCAGAAGAAAAGAAGTTCAAAACCCATCCATCAATCCTAGAGTGGAGAGGACAGAAATAATCTACAGCTTAGTTCCTTTAATTCAACATTAAGATTCTTTTCCCACTCAATGAGCAGTTATGCTTTTTCAACTTTTGATCTAAAATAAACAGAATCATACCTTAAGTCTAGGTGGACAAGATTGGGGCATCTTCTAACTAAGGTAGAGACATCTAAGAAGAGAAAACACATCACTGTTAAATGAGAAACAAGAGAAGGATACCTGCTATCACTATTACCATTTAATACTGTGTTGGAGGCTCAGGACAATGCAATTAGAGTTGTACAATGATCGTTATTGTTGTTAGGTGCTGTCGAGTTGATTCTGACTCATAGCGACCTCATGTGACAGAGTAGAACTGCCCCGTAGGGTTTTCTAGGCTGTAATCTTTATGGGGGCAGATCACCAGGTCTTTCTCCCACAGAGCTGCTGGGTAGGTTTGAACTGCCAACCTTTTGGTTAGCACCCAAGCACTTAATCGTTGAGCTACCAGGGCTCCTTTGTGCAAATATTAGAAGAAACAAATTTGTCACCTTTGCGTATAAAATTTTCCACCCAGAAAATCCAAGAGAACCATCTGAAAAACTAGAAATGTTATGAGAACTGTGTACAATGACTGGTTAAAAAGAATTCATAGCTTATTTGTGTATCAGCAATAATTGGCTGGAAAAATAAAAGAAAAAAAAATCCCATTCACAATAGCGAAAAGGAAAACCAAAATATCAGTACAGGCAGTCCCCAGGTTGCGAACAAGATGCATTCCTAAGTCTGTCTTTAAGTCAAATTTGTAAGTAAGCTGAAACAGGTACATACGGTTCTTATTTAGAGTCAGTTACTCAAATGTTTGTTTTAGTATATAGTATATATTTTACCTTTCTATGCATATAGAACACTTAAGAAACACTTCCAAATCATGCAATGTTTTCATGAGTGCCCCAAATTGGCGCGTGCATTCGTTATTAAGATCACTGTATTTAACTCAGTTTTTTAACATATGTGAGTCCATTCTTAAGCAGGAGTTGACTGTAAGTTGGACATTCATAACCTGGGAACTGTCTGTATATGTAAACATACAGCATATTATAAAGATGGCACTTCTATCAGTGGGGAAAATCTTGGATCATTAAAAACCAATATTGCTACCACAAATGCAAAAAATGAAGCAATTTTCCCATCTCATATATCCGAATAAATTCCACATATATTAAAAAGATGTTGAGATAGGTAAGGACTTTCTAAATGTAAAAAAAAAGCATAAAAGGAAAACTTATAATTTACTACATACAAGTTTTAAAATTCTACCATGTTAAAATAAAAAACAAATAGAATTAACGTACTAGAAAACTGGGAATAAATGTTTGCAATATATACAGAGTTAATGTTCTTATTATGTAAAGAGTAAAAAAGATAAACAATAGAAAATGGCCAAGAGTGTGAACAAATAAATTGTAAAATACAGAGATAATGAAAACAGAGTAAGAAATACAAATTAAGATTAGAATAATGCTTTTTTAGCCACCAAATGAAAAAATTCTATTTTATTATAATATCCAGAATTGATAAAATATAATAAAGTAGGTCTTCCCATGCACTACGGTGGATATTTAATTTTAAACTTTTCAGGAGGGTGAACTGATTTAAAAAAAAAGTATTTAGAGCTTTACACTTTGCTTTTTGACAGAGTAATTCCACTTTTAGAAAAATAATTAGAGATGTGCATGAAGATAATTATTGCAGCAACACTTCTCATAGACCCTCCCCCCAAATTCTAATGGAGGATTAGTTTAATATATTAACTTTCACCCATTCCGTGGAATACAACACTAATAGTTGTTAAGAAAAAGCATTCCAGCATTTCATGGCATCAAAAAATACTCAGGACTTTAAATGTATAGCGAAAACAAAACAAAATGCACACAATGCATCATAATCTCAATTTAGTTAAAACACCAGAAAGAAAGGGGGAAGTAAAAAGGCTGGAGGGAAATATACCAAATGTTAACTGCAGTTTTCAAGGGTGGTGGCTCACAGATGACTTTTCAGAATTTGATTATTTTCATAATCAGAAAATGAATCAATCAATGTTATTTACTTAAAAAAAAAAAAAGAAAGAAATGTGATTAGTGTTTGTTTTTTTTTTTCCCCTTGCAGACACAACTTCAGTCTCATCCCCTCTCCTGAATCCTAGACTTGCATTTACAACTACCTCGTCAACATACCTATTTGGAAATATGATCAGCATCTCAAACTTATGTCTAAAAAATACTTAATTTCTCCCCTAAATCTGCTCCTTCCCTAATAACTTTCCCGTTTCAGTAGGTGGTAACTCTATTCATCAATGGCTGAAGTCAAAACTGTTGGAATCATATGACTGTTTTCCTCATATCCCACATCCAATCTGTTACCAAATCCTGTCATGTCAGCCTTCAAAATGCTCCAAGTCTGATCATTTCGTACCACTTCTAATATTACCTATGCCTCCTATGCTCGTGAAAGCTGGATGCTGAATAAGGAAGACCCAAGAAGAATTGACGCATTTGAATTGTGGTGTTGGAGAAAAATACTGAATATACCATGGACTGCTAAAAGAATGAATACATCTGTCTTGGAACAAGTACAACCAGAATGTTCCTTACAAGCAAGGACGGCGAGACTACATCTCACATACTTCAGACATGTTGTCTGGAGGGATCAGTCCCCGCAGAAGGACATCATGCGTGGTAAGGTAGAGGGTCAGCAAAAAAGAGGAAGACCCTCAATGAGATGCACTGACACAGTGGCTGCAACAATGAGCATAAACATAACAATGATTGTGTGAGGATGGCACAGGACCGGGCAGTGTTTTGTTCTGTTGGACATAGGGTCGCTATGAGTCGGAACCGACTTGATAGCACCTAACAACAACAACAACAACAACTAATGCTACCACTCTAGTCTCCTAACTGCTCTGCCTGCTTCCATACTTGCCCCCCACCCCCACAGCCTTTCCTCAATACAGCAACAGAGTGAGCTTTTTAAAAGGCAAGTCAGATAGTATCACTCCTCTGCTCGAAATACTCCAGTGGCTTACCATCTCACTCAGAAAAAATTCCCAAAGCTTTGCCTTAGCCTGGAGAGCACTTGGCTATCTCGTCTATCACCTGCCATCTTGCCTCCTCTTGCTGTCATCCCTACGCACTTGCTGGTCCTTTGTTCCAGAATGTTCTTCCCTCACATATCCACATGGGTCACTGCCTCATTCACTGAGGTCTCTGCTCAAGTGTCATCTCCTCTGAGAGGTCCCATCCAAAAACACCCTCTGTCTACTCTGCTTTATTCTTCCTCCTTGCACTTCTCACCTCCTACCTGTTCTCTTTTTTTCAGAGGAACGAAGAGTTTTTTAAGCCAAATTTTTGCAAAATTAACAAAACAAAATTTAGTTATTTGTTCGCTGTCTGGCTCCCCACTAGAATGTACGCTTCACAAGGGTGAGTCTGTTTTGCTCAGGGCTACATTTCCTGAGCCTGGAGCAGGACGCTATGCATTGTAGGTGCTCAATAAACATTCGTTTAACAAGTGACCAAAAAATGAAGGGAAAGCAGCAGAGCACTTGCATAGGTAGTCCCTGATTTACAACGTATTCAAGTTACAATAAATCGCACTTACAACCGTCCTTTCTTTTTTTGTAATTCTTAACATTAGTAATATGTACTACATACAATGTTGCAGCATGTAATCTGCTGATGTCATCATATCTGTAAGCTTATATGTAATGTTTCCAACCCCCAAAGACAAATAAAGATCAGATTTATAAAGATACCGATAATAAAAGGCAGTAATAATGAAAACTAAAAAAAAAAAAAAAAAAAAAAAGAGGTATTCAACTTATGTCAGAACTGAATCCTGTCATAAGTTGGGGACTACCTGTATAATTTTGGGTGACTATTAAGCCAATTATCTAGCCAGC
>NW_004444071.1:7215723-7228676 GCF_000243295.1 Trichechus manatus latirostris | reverse complement strand
AATTGTTTCATCACCCTTAAAAGACACTTAGTACCCCTTAAGCAGTAACTCCCCATTTCCCCCTCCCAAGCACCCCTGGTAACTACTAATAAACTTTGGTTCCTAAGCATTTGCTTATTCCAGATATTTCATATAAATGGGTTCATGCAATATTTGTCCTTTTGTGTCTGACTTATTTCACTCAACATAAGGTTTTCAAGAAGTCCCTGGGTGGTGTAAATGTTAATGCACTTAGCTGCTAACTGAAAGGCTGGAGGTTTGAGTCTACCCAGAGGTGCCTCAGAAGAAAGGCTTGGCAATCTACTTCTGAAAAATCTGCCACTGAAAACCCTATGAACACAGTTCTGCTCTGACTCACACGGTGTCATCATGAGTTGGAGCTGACTCGATGGCAACTGGTTTACTGTTTTCAAGGTCCGTCCATGTTGTAGCACCCATCAGGACTTCATTTCTCTTTACGGCAGAGTGGAAATGCCATTATATATATATAACATATATATATACTTTGTTTATTCATTCTTCTGTTAATGGACATTTGGATTGTTCCCACCTTTTGGTTATTGCGAATAATGCTGCAATGAAAATTGGTGTACAAGTATCTGTTCAAGTGCCTACTTTCAATTCTTTTGGGTGTATACTTAGGAGTGGAATGAATTGCTGGGTCATATGATAACTGGTAAGCGTTCACTTGCTAACCAAAAGGCTGGCAGTTCAAATCCACCAGCCACTCCTTGGAAACCCTATAGGGCAGTTCTACTCTGTCCTATAGGGTCACTATGAGTCGGAATTGACTCGATGGAAATGGGAAAAAAAAAAAACGGTAATTCTATGCTTAACTTTTTGAAGACTGTCAAAACTGTTTTCCACAGCGCTGTGCCATTTTACATTCCTACCAGCAATGGATAAAATTTCCAAGCAATTCCACTTTTAACATCTTTAGAAATGTATTCAAAGATTCGTCTCTGTTCATCAGTTATTTATAAAAGGAAAAAAACTAGTCTAAATGTCCATCAGAAGGTGATTAGTTGAATAAATTATATCTGTTATTGTTGTTATTGCTGTTAGCTACTGTCGAGTCACTCATAGTGACGCCATGTGTGCAGAGTAGAACTGTTCCATAGGGTTTTTAAGAAGCAGATCTCCAGGCCTGTCTTCCAAAACACCTCTGGGTGGGTTCAAACCACTAACCTTTCAGCTAATAGTTGAGTGCTTAATCATTTGCATCTCCCAGAGACTCCAATGATGTGTCCATATATAGCCACTGAAAAGGATGTGATATAGAAAAAGTATTCTGTACAATATATCCCATTTTTAAAAAAAAAACTTTAAGGAGAAAAAGACTGGCAAGATTGATGTTAGTGGGATTACTGGTGATTTGTTTTTATGTTTTCCTGTATTTTTGAGGGTAAATACATAATACTATAATCAGATTAAAACTAGTCCTTAAAGGAAAAAAAGTAGAACAAGAATATTACGGAGAGAAGGGTGGTGGTAACACATCAAGACATGACTGCTGCTTTTACAGATCTCTCATGAAAATGTTCACATTGTCTGAAAATGCAGGCATTTGGAAATGGCAGGGGTCTCAAGCATGGGCAAAGGGTTCAAATCCTGGTCACTCTTGAGAACCTACCAAGCATTTTCTACAGCCTGCTATATCTTACTTACAAGAGGACATATCATGTCCTGGAGAAGTAGTTTTCAAACACTACTTGAATTTTAAGAAGATACATTCTACAAATGTTTGATTCAAATCTTTTTAAGTATTAAAAAAAAAAACTATAAAACAAAACAGCTACACTCAAATGTGCTAATACACCAGCATCAAAACACCAAGAAAGGGTTTATGTGTGTTGTGAACTTAACTAGATTATGTGAAGACCACAGGATGAATGTTAGCCTGATGTTGCGAGGTGGACTCATTATAAAATTCCTGCCATTTGCAACCACTTATCTTTGCAAATCAAGATTTTCTCAATGTTACACAAATAAAACAAAGCATAACTGAATGCTGAGGTTTATAAAGACTGTAATTGTCACCCACTATCCCTAACTTCAAATACCTGTGTTCATCCCAACGACTCTGCTGTTCTCTTCGATTGAACTTCTAATAAGTTATAAACTCAAACTTATGAAAAAGCTTTCAAATAGAGTTTCTCAACCTCAAGACTACTGACATTTTGGGCTGGCTAATTCTTTGATGAAGGCGGCTGTCCTGTGCATTGTAGGATGTTTAGCAACATCCCTGGCCTCTACCCACTAGATGCCAGTAGCACCTCTGCAGCCATGACAACAAAACGTCTCCAGACATTGTCAAACGTCCTATCCGGGTGCGGGGGAGGGCAGCAAAATCGCCCCCACTTGAGAATCACTGTTTATATTAATCAAATACTACATTTACCTATTTTTGTATTAGGGGTTTGCCTGAGAACTTAGTTAATAAAAAAAGGGTCTCCTGCTTAAAAATAAATTGTTTTGAAGTATAAAAGTAAAGAATACTTTTAGATCCCAGGTTCAAATCTTGACTCGACTCTACTATCTGTTTGCCTTTCTCTAACCCTTCTAATAAGCTGTTACCTCATCTGAAAAATAGGAATAATGTGCACTGGATTAAATGAGACAACTTATATAGACTAGCACTTAGAAGATGCTCCATAAATCAGATCTATTATTATTGTTGTTGCTATTGTTAAGGCCCCAGCTGACCAGACCCCGTGGCTCTTACCTGATTTCTGTAGATTCTTTCGGTAGCCGCTCAGATTCAGCTGGGTGATGGTCTCTGACACATGTGCCACAGCAACTTGCACGTGCTTTTCAGTGAAGTCAAAACACCAGGAGAGGTTCAGCTCATTCAACCTGTACAGAAGATGGGTGACAGGAAAGTATGAAAGCACCGCATGGAAAAGAGTTCTCCGGAGAATGATTCTCTGCTTAGCTGCTCTTGTGTGCCGTCCAGTTGATCCTGAATCATAGCGACCCTATGGGACAGAGTAGAACTGCCCCATAGGATTTCCTAGGCTGTAATCTTTACGGAAACAGACTGCCAGGTCTTTTCCCCAGAGTGGCTGGGGGGTTTGAACCGTTGACCTTTTGGTTAGCAGCTGAGCGCTTAACCATTGTGTCAGTAGGGCTCTTTTCTCTGCTTAGAGAGGGCCCTAAAACAAAGAAAGAGGGGGTCTCACTATATCATGCTGGCCAGGGAGTGACCAGCTCAGAGCACTGCCTAAAACTGCAGTGAATATACAAAGCTACAGATTTCTTTCCTTTTACACACAGAGCCCCTGCTTCTCTAAGCAGCTACCTTTGCTCACCTGAAAATGCCTTCCCCCTTCTTGACACTCTCCCTTGACCCAGTTTGTCCCTGAAAATTGCCAGGAGATCTAAGCAGAGGCCTTAGTGAATGCTGCCCCCTTCTGGAAGTGGAGGGGAGTACTCGCTTCTCCTTTGATCTGTCCTGATGGCACAAATCTCCTTCTAGGACTGAATGTAAAAATGCTAGTCTCTGTATTTTCTTTCTCAAACCACTTGGGTAGGTATAGCAAACAATCACAAAGACTGAGCAATCACCCAAGCTGTCTGAAATAAATTGACAGATTATACTAGGGATTCCTAATAAAGAGCAGTGGACATTGCAAAAAGCCACTTCATCTTATTTTGCCTCAGCTGAGACAACCAGGACTTCAAAGACAGCATCCAAACATTAAGCCTCCCTTCCCCTCTCTGGAGCTCTGGTGGCACAGTGGTTAAGAGCTTGGTTGCTAACCAAAAGGTAGGCAGTTCAAATCCACCAGCCACTCCTTGGAAACTCTATGGGGCAGGTCTACTCAGTCCTATAGGGTCATTCTGAGTTGGAATTGACTCGATGACAGTGGGTTTGGTTTGGTTTCCCCTCTCTGGCATTAACTGACTAAAGATAGGGCTATACGTTTTATCTTGTTGGTAACATTTTCTTGTCCGAAAGCAATCTACTTTCAACAAATCATGAACAAGACACAGGTACGATGCTGTACCACACAGCCCAAGGGATATTAAAAAAACAAACAAAACTCATACAGATACGGTATTGTGTATTCTGTAAACCATACCTCTCCTCACTTAGTAATATCTGCAACTTTGTAGTCTTTATGTATTAACCTTACTATATATAATAAAGATGTTTTCCATGAAGTCACCCAAATTTATGGTTTACATTAGCAATGTACCAAATTTAATTAAAAACTGTAAATTAGGTCTATAGATACCATGGGGAAAAAACCTGTGTGGTCAAGTGTAAACAGATTTCTTTCAACCACCCTGTTGATAAACATACTACTATATTTTCCTTATTTTTGGTAGTAACAAAAAAAAAAAAAAAAAAAGGGATCTCTGCACAAGTATCCTTTGCAATCTAAATTGATCTGGCTCATGAGTTTAGACAACAAATTTGAGAGCAAAGGGTACTGCTGCATTATCCAAATCTACTTGGCTCCTGGATTTTGGATAAAGAGTTGCAAGAACTTAGATAGGTAGGAATGGCTTAAAAAATCCACCCAATTCTTTTCAGATGTGGGAGCTCCTAGGAGGCACAAATGGTTAAGTGCTTGACTACTAGCTGAAAGGTTGGCGGTTCGAACACACCCAGAGACACCCTGGAAGACTGGCCTGGTGATCTGCTTCTGAAAGGTCACAGCCTTGAAAACCCTATGGAGCAGTTCTACTCTGCACAAATGGGGTCACCATGAGTCAGAGATAACTGGGTGGCAACTAATAACAACGACAGATATGAGAGATAATTGTATATTGATAAAACAGCACTATAATCAAGTCTCAAATCTTTCCTACCTGGAACAGCTACTTAGCAAAGCCTTCAGGGCAGATTCGGAGAATCCAGAACACCCACAAAGGTTTAGTCGCACTAAATTTGAGTTCTGCGCAAGATTACTGGAAAAAGAAAAAAATGACAAAGGAATACCAATAAGACACTCTTATTTGATCAGCAAGCATCCAGAGGAATGGAGAATAGTGAAGTAGTTAAGTGCACAGGCCTCCGAGTCAGAAGCAAATTTAAACCCACCTCTCACTTATCTGTATGATACTTGGCAGAGTGCTTGGCCTCAATTTCATCATCTGATAATTGGCAATATCAGTACCTTCCTGGTAGGGTTGTTAAGAAGATTAAATGATATAATGTAATAAAGGACTTAGCACAGTGCCTGGCATAGAGTAAATGCACAAGAAACACCAGTCAATGTACTTTTTAAATTTAAGGGGGAAAAAAAGAGAATGGAATAAACTTATTTCAATTTCTCCCATAACTGGAATTGGCTTGTAGGCAAACTTCTACTTATAAAGTCACCACCAGCTTCTTTCAATTAATCGTCTCTCAAATTTGCCTTCTCCACTACATTCCCAAACGTCCTATATTAGTGACCCATTAAGAACAAGAATTCCGGAGTGATACTATATTGACAGGTTCAAATCTTAGTTCTGCCACTTATTAACTGTATAACCTTGGACAAGTTATTTAGCCTCTCTGTACCTCAGTTTCCACATCTGTAAAAAAAGGCACAGTAAGAATATAGTTCATGGGGTTACTGTGAGAATTAAATGATATAATACATTTAAAAAACTTGGTATCTGGCACATAAGAAGCACTCAATAAATGTTAGCTGCTATTATTATTATTTACGTATATTTTTATATCTGGTTCATCGTTTACCACATGAATGAACAAAACAGTCTCTCCTAACTGGTCTAGTTTCTTCCACGTCTGACTGATCTTCCAGTGCCTAGAGTTAATTTTCTAAATTTCAGTTCTGGCATGTCCCTTTCATTCTCAAAATCATTCCCTTCACCACCCTTCTGTCTTTATAGCCTACCACAGAGTCCACACTTCTTGCACCATGACAGAGGCCCGTTCTGATTTGGTCTCTGCCTATCCTCACCTCCTGCCACTCCCCTAGCTGAACCCTATGCTCCAGCAATCCCCAACTCCTTAAGAGTTTAGAACTACACAGGCAGTTTACCTAGGCTGCTTCCTTTGCCCTATCACTGCCCTACCTGAGTATATTCAATACTCAGCTTGAGTCCCTTCCTCTAAAAAAGCTGCCCTCTCTCAATTTAATTAAGTCTTCCTTTGTATTGCCACATATTCACTGATGCTTTTAATAAACACACTGCACTGTAATTATCTGTATCTCCCATAAATGAGGCAGGGACAATGCCTTGTTCATCCCTGATCTCTAGAACCTAGTAAAGGGCTTGGCATATAGTTAGTATTCAAAATGTTGTTGCCTAGATGAGTCCTGGAAGCTTTGCAGAAGATGGAGCACTGGATATTTTCTGTGGCCATCTGGATAGGGATGGAAGGGCACCCCAGTTATATTCAGGAAACAAAACTGACACACACAAAATTAATCTCCTTTGTGACATCTTCCTGGCCACCACTTACCTGACAATGGGATCTGAAAGCTGTAGGCCTTCCAGACTTAGATTCTGCAGCTTGGAGCACTGAGACAGAATGTCATGGAGGGTAGACACATTTATTACAGAGTTTGACAGATCCATGTGCTGGACACGAAAAGTGCTGAACACAGAACAGAAAAAGAGACTTCATAAGGCGGCTCGCACAAATACATCCAGATCAAATCCACTCCCTTCTCCCCAAATGAGCAGCCAGTAACAAACATGACCCGAATTACACATTTTGAGTATTAGTTATAGTTTTGGTCACAAAGCAAATTCCTACCAGCTAATTCCCATCCTCATTCATTTCACAGTTCAAGAAGACTTTAGTTGAGTACAGATACTGTCGCCAATACAGTCCCCTTAGAAAATTAATTAGAGGGTGTCATGAGAGTGAGCTGGATGGTAGGTGATGAAGAGAGTAAGCCTATGAGGCCTCCTGGTTTCTGGTGAGAGTGAAAGCGTGCATGGCAGCAGCATTTACTAAAACATGGAAAACAGTGGAAGAACAAGTTTCAAAGGCAGGCTGTGCTTAATTTTAGATATGCTAATATGGATTCTGGGGGTGGTACAAATAGTTAATTCTCTTGGCTGCTAAGTGAAAGGGCTAGAAGTTCAAGTCCACCCAGAGGCTGGTGATCTACTTCTGAAAAATCAGCCTTTGAAAACCCTATGGAGCACAGTTCTACTCTGACACACGAGTTTGCCATCAGTCAGAACTGACTCACCAGCAACTGTTTTTTGTGGTTTAATATTGAGGTACTTGGAGTAAATTCAGGTACAGAAGTTTTTAGGTAATTAGAAACAGGACTTTGTTTGAAAGACAGACTTGAACTAGAGATGAGTATTTGAGAGTCCTGGGCGTTAATTTAGGCGACCTGGTGGTGTAGTGGTTAAACACTTGGCTGCTAACCAAAAAGTCGGCAGTTCAAACCCACCAGCTGCTCTGTGGGAAAAGACGTGGCAGTCTGCTTCCATAAAGATTTAGAGCCTTGGAAACCCTGTGGGCAGTTCTACTCTGTCCTACAGGGTTGCTATAGGTCAGAATCGACTCGATGGCAGTGGGTTTTGTTTCGTTGTGGAGGGCATTAATGTGGGTGTCAGCACACACCCTGCCCAAGAACAGTATATGAATCAAGAAGAGAAGGCAGCCAGGGACAGACCTTGGAGTGAACAAAGGAAAGCACACGTGTGAAGGAGACGGAGAAGGTGCCGCCACGGGAGTAGGATAAAAACCAAGTGGGAGAGGAATGCCACCATCTGACTAAGGAAAGAAGGGAAAATACTAGTGTCAGAACACATATGCTTAATTCTTAGTACTGTTGTTTTTAGCTTATTTTCCTGCTTAGTTTCTAGTTACTGTTCTCAAGTATGAGACGGTACTAAACCACATTGCAAAACTATCAGTAATCTAGAAATACACGCTATTTAGGATCGCTTTTCGAACTATTCTATAAAACAAACAAATAAGGCATTTTTTTTCAGGCTGCAAATTTATCCACAATAGGATCATAAAACTGGTATAAAGCTCATACACTCTTTTATTTATCAGAAAAGGGGAGTGGGGAAATAAAGGGGCAGCCTTATGTCTGCCGGTGAATATTCTTGGTCTCTGTCTGCTAAGAACCCAACTGGAGAAGCTAAATATGCGCATCTTTGACCCTGGGAACAGTAAACCCTGAGTTAAAATGGAAATGATGCCAATGCAACCTGTGCCATGTTTCAACATAAAGGCTACATATCAAGATACGCGATTGATATCCCAAATTCTACAGAAGATTTGCCATAGGTTATAAGGTTGGAAATGTAACCAAGAAGTTTTGAGCTGTTTTTCCATCTCAAGATTTAGAAATAGTTTTTCTCTGGAGTTTTTTTTTTTTTTACCTGAAATTTTCAACTAATGGTTGGTCCATAAATGACCGTGGGCAGCGGAAGGCAATGACCCCTCGAGACAGCAACCGAACAATCACATCTGGGTGCAGACTTTTACCTGTGAGGTCTAAGGTCTGCCACAGAGACTCATCAATCCTGGAAAAGAGGAGATGGTTGATTTGGTAAGTTGGCCACACAAAATCCTAGAGGCCCTCAGCAATGGTACTAACAAGGAGGACACAGCACCTAAATCCCCTTGAAGCAAATTCTGAAGGGACCTTTTTTTTAAGTTGACTATACAATTACTTATAATATTTTAAGGCACAATTGAGTATTTCTTGATCATAGCATGGATAAACTTCCACATTTCTCTTTATATATATTTCCAATTTGGATGGTTCAATGCTACCATTAGCAATGCAATGATCTGAAACCACAGAATAAAATTCCTACATTCAACTCCATTTGACAATATTAAAAATGATTAACAAATTGTTTAATTTATTATTACTAGGTGGGTAGGTTCAAAATAGCCTAAATGATCACACTTGGCCATTTTTTGTTAAGAATGGATAGGTTACCACAATTACCATAAGTAACATGTAAATATAACTAAAGAAGGAAAGTTAGTACTGTTTTATGATGATATATAGTTGTTAGGGACATCTACAAGGAAAAATAATCACAGTTTAGCTTTGTTTTCAAAATCTCACATTAGACAAAAGAATAATAATCTTTAAGTTTAAAAGTTATACATGTTTATAATAATATATAAACAATATATAAGAAGTATATAAAATATATATGACAATGTATTTATAGACATATTTATCTGTATGTATACAATAATATATATCTATATTTTTTATTTTTATATTATTATATATGTATATACATTTTCAGAAGCACCTCGGAAGACATGCCTGGCTCTGGTTATCTGCTTCTAAAAGGTCACAGCCTTGAAAACTCTATGAAGCAGTTCTACTCTGCACACATGCAGTCATCATTAGCTGGAATTGACTCAATGGAAACTAACAACAATGTATTATATATGAAGCCCTGGTGGCACAGTGTTTAGGTGCTCAGCTGCTAACCCACAAGCTGCTTCATGGGAGAAAGATGTGGTAGTCTGCTTTCTTAGAGATTACAGCCTAGGAAACCCTATGGGACACTTCTATTGCATCCTATAGGGTTGCTATGAGTTGGAATCAACTCAATGAAAATGGGTTTATATACATATATATATAAAAACTTATATATGTAAGTTTTTGTAGTTGCTAGGTGCTGCTGAGTTGGTTCCAACTCATAGTAACCCTATGTACAACAGAACGAAATACTGCCCAGTCCTGTGTCAGCCTCAAAATCGTTGCTATGTTTGAGCTCACTGTTGCAGCCACTGTGTCAATCCATCTCCTTGAGGGTCTTCCTCTTTTTCACTGATCCTCTACTTTACCAAGCATGATGTCCTTCTTCACGGACTGGTACCTCCTGATAACATGTCCAAAGTACATGAGATGAAGTTTCACCATCCTTGCTTCTAAGGAACATTCTGGCTGTACTTATTCCAAGACAGATTTGTTTGTCCTTCTGGCAGTCCATAGTATATTCAATGTTCTTCGCCAACATCATAATTCATAGGCATCAATTCTTCTTTCAGTCTTCCTTATTAATTGTCCAGTGGTTGCATGCAAATGAGGTGACTGAAAATACTACAACTACAGCTTCGGTCAGGTGGACCTTAGTCCTCAAGGTGACATCTTTGTTTTTTAACACTTCGAGAGGTCTTCTGCAATAGATTTGCCCAATGCAATACATCCTCTGATATCTTGACTGCTGCTTCCATATGGGCGTTGATTGTGCATCCAAGTAAAATGAAATCCTTGACAACTTCAATTTTTTCTCTTTTTATCATGATGTTGCTTATTGGTGAGTTATGAGGATTTTTTGTTTGCTTTATGATAAGATGTAATTCATACTGAAGGCTGTAGGTTTTGATCTTCATTAGCAAGAGCTTCAAGTCCTCTTCACTTTGAGCAAGCAAGGCTGCATCACCTGCATACTGCAAGTTGTTAATGAGTCTCTCTCCAATCCTGATGCTGTGTTCTTCTTTATAATAGTCTAGCTTCTCATATAATTGTTCAGCATATAGATTGAAAATTTATGGTGAAAGGATACAACCCTGACGCATACCTTTCCTAATTTTAAACCACGCAGTATCCCCTTGTTTAATCTGAATGACTGCTTCTTGGTATATGTACAAGCTCTGCATGAGCACAATTAAGTGTTTTGGAATTCCCATTCTTCCCAGTATTCTCTGCTTTCAGCCAAGATCCACCTGACAGCAAGCAATGATAGCCCTTGTTCCACATCCTCTTCTGAACCTGGTTTGAATTTCTGGCAGTTCCCTATCAAAATACTACTGCAACTGTTTTTGAATTTTCTTCAGCATAATTTTACTTGGATGTGATATTAATGATGTTGTTCGATAATCTCTGCATTCCACTGGATCACCTTTCTTTGGAATGAGCACGAATATGGGTCTCTTCCTCTCCAATGGCCAGGTAGCTGTTTTCCAAATTTCTTGGCATAGACAAGCGAGCACTTCCAGCACTGCATCTGTTTGTTGAAACATTTCAATTGGTATTTCCATCAATTCTTGGAGCCTTGCTTTTCACCAATGACTTTACTGCAGCTTTGACTTGTTCCTTCAGTACCATTGGTTCCTGACATATGCTACCTCCTGAAATGGTTGAACGTCAGCCAATTCTTTTTGGTACCGTGACTCTGTGCCGTCTTCTTTTAATGCTGCCTGCATCATTCAATACTTTGCCCATAGAATTCTTCAATATTGCAACTTGAATGCTTGAATTTTGTCTTCAGTTCTTTCAGTTTGAGAAATGTTGAGCGTATTCTTCCCTTTTGGTTTTCTGACTCCAGGTATTTGCACATTTTATTATAATACTTTGTCTTCTTGAGCCACCCTTTAAATCTTCTGTTCAGCTCTTTTACTTCATCATTTCTTTCTTTCACTTTACCTACTCCATGTTCAGGAGCAAGTTTCAGAATCTCTTCTGATACCACTTTGATTTTTTATCTTTTCCTGTCCTTTTGCTTTCTTCATGTATGATGTCACAACTTGTCTGATCTTCAATAATTAGTGTTCAATGTGGCAAATTTATTTTTGAGATGGTCTTTAAATTCAGGTGGGATATACTCAAGGTTGTGCTTTGGCTCTCATGGACTGGTTCTAATTTTCTTTAGCTTCAACTTGCACTTGCCTATGAGCAATTCATGATCTGTTCCACAGTTGGCCCTGGCCTTTTTCTGACGATGACACTGAGCTTCTCCATCATCTCTTTCAACAGGGGTAGTTGACTTGATTCCTGTGTATTTCATCTTGCAAGGTTCACCTGTATTGTCATTGTTTATGTTGTTGAAAAACGGTATTTGCAATGAATAAGTCGTTGGTCTTACAAAATTCTATCATGCAATCTCCAGAGTTGTTTCTGTCACCACAGCTGTATTTTCCAACTACTGATCTTTCTTCTTTCTTCTCAACTTTCACGGTCTAATTACTGGTAAGTATCAACGCATCTTGACTGCGTGTTTCATCAATTTCAGACTGCAGAAGTTGGTAAAAATCTTCAGTTTCTTTATCTTTGGCATTAGTTGGTGGCGCATACATTTGAATAATAGTTGTATAAACTGGTTTTCCTTGTAGGCATATGGATATTATCCTATCACTGACAGGTTTGTACTTCAGGATGGATCTTGAAATATTCTTTTTGACGATGAATGTGATGCCATTCCTCTTCAATTTGTCATGGCATAGTAGACCATATGATTGTCCAATTCAAAATGACCAATACCAGTCAATTTCAGCATACTAACGCCTAGGATACCGATCTTTATGGGTTCCATTTTATTTTTGATGACTTCCAATTTTCCCTGATTCATAGTTTGTACACTTCATGTTCCTATTATTAATGATGTTTGCAGCTGTCTCTTCTCATTTTAAGTCATGCCACATCAGCAAATGAAGGTTCTGAAAGCTTGACTCCACCCACGTCATTAAGGTCGACTACTTTGAGGAGGCAACTCTTCCCTAGTCGTATTCTGAGTGCCTTCCAACCTGCAGGGCTCATCTTCCAGCACTATATCAGACAATGTTCCACTGCTATTATTCATAAGGTTTCCACTGGCCAATTTTTTCAGAAGCAGATCGCCCGGTCTTTCTTCCCAGTCCATCTTAGTCAGAAAGCTCTGCTGAAATCCTTCCACCATGGGTGACCCTGCTGGTATCTGAAATAACCGTAGCATAGCTTTCAGCATAACAGCAAGCCATGACAGTATGACAAACTGACAGATGAGTGGTGGATATTATATATATATGATATATATAAAATATGTATTTTTCATTGTTGTTGTTGTTATTAGGTGCCATTGAGCATCGAGTTAGTTCCGACTCATAGTGACCTCATGGACAACAGAACAAAACAATGCCAGGTCCTGCACCGTCTTCACAATTGTTGTTATGCTTGAGCCCACTGTTGCAGCCACTGTGTCAATCCATCTCCATGAGGGTCTTCCTCTTTTTCGCTGACCCTCTACTTTATCAATCATGATGTCCTTCTTCA
>NW_004444071.1:7210760-7214709 GCF_000243295.1 Trichechus manatus latirostris | reverse complement strand
ATATACTGCTGCAGCCACTTTTGAACGATCTTCAGCAAAATTTTACTTGCATGTGGTATTTTTCATTATCAAATACATATTCATAAAAACATGACTAAATACATACAATGGAATATTATTCAGCCCTAGAGAGAAATAAAGTTCTGATATATGCTACAGCAAGGATGAACCTTGAAAACATTATGCTGAGTGAAGTGAGTCAGAGACAAAAGGACAAATATTGTGTAATCTCACTTATATGAAATATCTAGAATAGGCAAATGCATGGAGTCAAAAGTTGATTACTGATTACCAGGGATTGGGGGTAGGTAAGAATGGGGAATCTTGCTTAAGGAGTTTTGAGTTTCTGTTGGAGTGATGAAAACTTGAAAACAGTAGTGATGGTTGCACAACATAGTGAATATAATCAATATCATCGAATTGTACACTTAAAAATGGTTAATATGGCAAAATTTTTGTTATATATATATATTTTACCATGGTTAAAAAATAAATAATGAAATCACTGGATTTAGGGCAGGACCTAAATCCAACAACTTTTCTATTCTCCTCCTGCTCCACATATGCCAAAAGGGAGTGAAAAAATATTTACACTAGTATATAAACTAATGGAAAAAAAGGGAAAAATATTACTCAGATTATGGATTGTGCTTATAAAATAAGTAGGAGGTACCAAAAATATACTGAATAGCACAATAACCCACTGCCATTGAGTCAATTCTGACTCATAGAGACCCTGTAGGACTGACTAGAACTACCTCATACGGTTTCTAAGACTGTAATCTTTATAGAAGCAGACTGCCACATCTTTCTCTTGCAGAATGGGTGGTGAGTTTGGACTGCTGAGCTTTCGGCTAGCAGCTGAGCCCTTTAAACACTGTGCTACCAAGGCTCCTCAAATAGCATAATCGAGGAGCTTTAATATCCACAGCTGAATTCAATTAAAAAAAAATTAAATACAAGCACATGAGGAAACATTTTAAATGCCTAGAAGTACTAGAATTTTTTTTTTTTAATAATGCTTGAAATAAATGAACCACTGGCCAGGGCTTGAAAATTATTTTGCCATAAAGAAACTGTCAGTGTGTAATTTGACCTCTATCATTAAAAAGGCAGAACTGTAGATAAGAAATCCTTAAGAGACTGGCAATCTTTTGTATCTTTCTCTTGCCTAGATTGGAATCCATTTTGGTTTCAAGAATATCACTGCTCTGGTTGTCTCAAATCTCATTTCTTAAGTTTCCTCTTTCAAAGAGGTAAACTACGGCTTATCTAGCATTCCATAACAATCAGGGAAAAGTTTAAATGTTTTTTAGCACATGCAGGAGGACGAATGCAGAAGCTACATGAACTCTAAGCTGAACATAACTAGATATGGTGTTAGAGTTACGGATGGAGTCACCCAGACCTTAGATTTCTGCTTTACCACTTATCAGCTCTGCTCTTACTGTTCCTAACCCCGTGGTTTCCTGAGCTGTAAAACTGAGATGGTATGAATGATGCTGTCATGGAAGTAAGTTGAAGAACTCATGCCTAAATGGAATCTCAAAATGTCATCTTATTTAGAAATAAGGTCTTTGAAGATATAATTAAGTTAAGGATCTCAAGATCACCCTGAATTTAGGGTGAACAGTAAATCCAAAGATGGGTATCCTCATAAGAAGAGGACAGAACACAGTGACAACAGAGGCAGAGACTGGAGTGATGTTGCCATAAGCCTAGGAACACCTGGAACAACCAGAAGCTGAAGGAGGGACCATGGCCCTGCTGGCAGCTTGACTTTGGACTTCTGGCCTCCAGAACTGTGAAAGAATAAATTTCTATTGTTTTAAACCTCGTTTGTGGTACTGTGTTAGAGCAGCAGTAGCAAACTAAGGTCATTTAAGGTTGTATGGAGGACTAAATTGCTAAAGCAGCACCTGGCACATAGAAAGTGCTTAACAAATGTCAGCTGTTACTTTTATGACAACTCAGATAAGGATTAGTAGACTCTGCACGAAGAGGACACATTCACAGCTGGTGGAGAAGGAAAATCAAAACGGGGTTATTTGGGTGGGGATAAATGAAACTCCAACACCACTTGCTCCCACATTCCAGGTGTGCAAACCTCTGTGCAACTCTTCCAAGCAAATGGCCCATCCTGTGAGTACCTAGGAGTCTGTGTCTTAGTTTCTTAGTGCTGCTGTAACAGAAACACCACAAGTGGATGGGTGTCAGACTTATTTTCTCACAGTTCAGGAGGCTAAAAGTCTGAACACAGGGCACTGGCTCTAGGGGAAGGCTCTGTCCGCTCTGGGAGAAAATCCTTGTCTCAGCTTCTTTACCCCAGGGGTTCCTTGGTTCCTTGGTGATCCCCTCCATTTGTGCTTGCTTCTCTGTGCCTAATCTGCTCTTTTTATATCTCAAAAGGGAGTAGGTTTAAGACACCCTTTACACTGATATGGCCTCATTAACATAACAAAGAAAACCCTATCCCAAATGGGTCTATCCACAGGTACAGGGGTTAGGATTTACACCATATAATTTGGGGGGATATAATTCAATCCATAACAGAGTCCTATGGTATCTTATTTCCTGTGCACCCTGGAAGGAAAGGACTCCTGCTGACTCACAAAGAGAATCTCAGTTATGCGGAGTGAGATAAACAGCCTTTAAACACAAGGCAAAGAATGGCCAGGATGATAAGATGGGGCTGAAGAAGGGAAAGTGGGGAGGGGTGGGAAAATCTCAGACTGAAAAACAAGGCCTATTTCGGCATCGGGCCTGCTAGTGCCTTCCCAGTTCACCAGGACTTTCCATGTGCAGCTCACCTTCCACACCTGAAAGATGGTACCAACAAGAGCACCAACAGCTATTGGCTACCAAGTGCTGAACACTTCCAAGAGCTGGGCATGTACTGGCATATTCACATTTCATTTTCATGACTGCTCTGTACTGATGGTACCATCACCCTCATCTTAACATACTGAGAGACAGGTTCTCACACCTGGTAAGCCGGACAGGAATAGAGTGGGAAAAGAACCGAGGGCTCTGTTGTTAGACCCGAGTGTGAACTTAGCCTCTGCCATTTATGCTGTGTGACCTGGGCGAGTTAACTCTTCTGAGTCTTTACCACCCCTATGATTCCCTCCGCTCTGAGCACACTGCCCAGCTTACAGTCAACACCCAGTACACATGTGTTAAACTCAATTCAGGGAAAGGAGGCTTTGAGAAATGGGGCAAGGTTTCTGTCTCCAAGAGTCTCCTCTCTTCCACTGTGAAACAAAGGCACTAATTATCAATAAAAACATGAAGGTTTGCTTTGAAGTACTGTATTTTTCTTGGTTTTTAGACTTACCAGATGAAAAAGGACAAATAAATAGCCCTTCTCTCTTCCACATATGCCAAAGGGGTGAAATTTACTTACGCCAGGCGATACCACCTCTTACAAACACCGGAGACTTTTAGGAGTTCAGGGAGACATAAACAGGAGAAGATGCCCAAAAGCAGCTCATCTGGAAGGGTGTCCCATGAAACGCCTTTGAGGGGAAAAAAAAAGTTTTCTCATCATCATCCTGTTACCTTATCAAGTCCACTGTGTGTTTTCATGCACTTAAAGGATATACCACATTTAGCTTAAAAGGGGGATTTAACACAAATCTAATTACTCATCCTCACAATTTTTTTCTTCTTCTGGTAAACCAATGGTCTATGTGCCCTGAAGTGAATACCCTGCTTCCTCAGCAAATGAGGAGAGAGAACAAAGAACACTCTTCATATCATTCTTTAGTTCCAGTGGCCAATATTAGGCAGGGACTACATTAGCTGAGAGAGCAGTATTCAGTGATAGAATTCTTGCCTTCCACGCAGGAGACCCAGGTCTGATTTCCAGCCAATACACCCCATGCATACCCACCATCCGCCTGTCAGTGAAGGCTTGCAAACTGCTATGATGCTGAACAGGTTTCAG
>NW_004444071.1:7208386-7209640 GCF_000243295.1 Trichechus manatus latirostris | reverse complement strand
CACAGGACTGGGCAGTGTTTCATTCTGTTGTACACAGGGTTGCTACAAGTCAGAACTGACTTGACAGCACCTAACAACAACAACAAAACTAGTATGTGCTATGCAGAAAACTTATGCAGGATCAGGAAGAGAATAGGGAGTGGGAGGGGTGGGGGTTAAAAAATTTTGAACACAGCGGTCAGGGAAGGTCTTTCTGAGATGGCATCATTGAGCAATGGCTTGTACAAAGTGAGGTGATGAGCCCTGTATCTGAGAAGTGTTCCAGGTACAAGGAACAGCATGTCTGTTTTGAGGAATAGCAAGGCCAGCACAGAAGAACAGAATAAATAGGAGGGGTGATAGATGAGGTCGGAGAGGTGAGAGAGGCCCGGTCATGCAGGGCTCTCTACATCATGCCAAGGCCTTTGGCTTTGACTCAGAATGTGATGCAGAGCTATTAGAGGGTTCTGGGCATAGGAAGGCATGATCTCACTGAAATTTTAAAAGGACCACTCTGGCTGCTGTGTTCAGACCACACTGGAAGGGGAGAAAGGTGGATGCAGGAAGACCAGTTTTCTTTGCCTTATTCAACAAGTATTAACCTCTTACATATGAATATATAGACCAAGTCCACAAGAGCAGGATGATATGACAATGGCCAAAAGAAAGCAAGTATGCATCAAAGAAATACAGAAAGAGTGGTCAGATAAGTTCAACGACTGCCTTCCTAGCCATTACCCACTTCCAACTGATCTCCTACACTTCTAGTGATATCCTTTCTGCCGCCCCCATTTATAAGGTACCGGTCAGTAATCTGAACATGTACATTGTACCTGTGGGCTTGAGGACAAGAGAAAGCAGGAGGCTGACAGACATAGAAGTTGCTGCCTCTAGGATAGTATTCCTGGGCAATCTTTATAAAACAATCATGTCTGTCCCTCAAATTTCAAAAAAAAAACAAGCAAAACCAAACTCATCGTCATCAAGTCAATTCCGACTCACAGTGACCCTATAGGAACTGCCCCATCAGATTTCCAAGGCTGTAATCTACAGAAGCAGACTGCCAAATCTTTCTCCCAAGGAGCATCTGATGGGTTCGAATCACAGATCTTTCAGTAAGCGGCCAAGCGCTTTCACCACTGCGCAACCAAGGCTCCTCGTACCTCAATAAGAACCCTGTAATGGTGCCCCCAAATATTTAGCAAGACATCTACACTGCTTAGCATGACGTTCAAAGCTTTCATGCCAGGGTCCACCTACTTTTTCTAGGTTCGT
>NW_004444071.1:7205629-7207346 GCF_000243295.1 Trichechus manatus latirostris | reverse complement strand
GTTGGAATCCTAGGTACGTTGCCCCCAAGTCTGTGAACTTGGGTGAGTTACTTAATTTTTCTGGACCTCAGTTTCTTCATTTGTGGGAATGGGAAAATAAAAAGATTTATCTTGCAGCATTGTTCAATGGGAAGATTGAATAATGTATGAGAAAAGACTAAATAATGCAGCAAAAGAGTCAAAGTTTCTTTTCTGTTCCTCTCCTTTCCCCATTAAATCTGTACATTTCCCCTTTGTGACAACCTTTTCTTTTCAACACTGCTCTGAGTTCTCACTTACTTGGAAACATCCAAGATCTGAGTAGGGTTTGGACAAAGAGTGCATAGTGTGATTTACCAATACCTCATAACCATCTTCTATCTAACTCTGGGTTCCCCCAGAAGCAGATGCTAAGATAATGATCTGAATGCAAGTAGTTTGTTTCGAAAGCGATGCCAGGAACCGCTGGAAGGAAGTGGAAAAGAGAGACATGGGAGGGAAGGAAGCCAACATGAGGTATGTCCATAAGCAGGTTATTGCTACAGTCAACTGGGATTCAAATCTGCTGGGGACTCCAGGAGACTGTAAAGAACCTGCCCCAGAGCTGTCCCATGGGGGCATGGGTGCTGGGGTATTTATCCAACAAGTGCTGTCAGTCACTGGTTGGGGGCTATTGGGAGAGGGGTGGGGATGTTAACTCCCCAGCATTCCTGCCCGTCCCACACTGAGTATCCAGAGAAAGTCCTCAAGTATAGGGTCACATCTGTGTGTAGGAGAAAGTTTCAGGCATGTAAGAGAATGGTGAGCTTCAAGGGACTATGAACGGGGCAGTGATGGTGTACCCTAAAGATGGTGGGGGAAAGGAAATTAGGGAGGCTTGCTGTGAGGTGGCCGAAGAAGAACTGATGCATCTGAATTAGAGTGCTGGCAAAGAATATTGAATATACCATGGACTAGAAGAATGAACAAATCTGTGTTGGAAGAAGTACAGCCAGAATGCTCCTTAAAAGCAAGGATGCGGAGACTTCATCTGATGTATTTTGGATATGTTATCAGGAAGGCACCAGTCCTTGGAGAAGGACATTATGCTAGATAAAGTGGAGGGTCAGCAAAAAAGGGGAAGACTCTTGTCTTAGTTAACTAGTGCTCCTATAACAGAAATACCACAAGCGGATGGCTTTAACAAATAGAAATTTATTCTCTACAGTTTAGGAGGCTAGAAGTCCTAATTCAGGGCACCAGCTCCAGGGGAAGCCTTTCTTTCTTTGTTGACTCTGGGGGAAGGTTCTTGTCATCAGTCTTCCTCTGGGTCTAGGAATTTCTCAGTGGAGGGACCCTGGGTCCAAAGGATGCACTCCCGTCCCAGCTCTTCTTTCTTGGTGGTATGAGGTCCCCTTCCTCTCTGCTTGCTTCTCTCTTTTATATCTCAAAAGAGACTGACTCAAGATACAACCTATTCCTGTAGATTGTGTCTGGCTGCATTAACATAACTGCCTCTAATCCTGCCTCATTAACACCACAGAGATTAGGATTTATAACACATAGGATAATTATATCAGATCATAATATGGAGGACGACCACACAATACTGTGAATCATGGCCTAGGCAAGGCGACACTTATTTTTGGGGGGACACAAATCAATCCATAACAACCTTCAAAGAGATGGACTGACACAGTGGCTGCAATAATGGGCTCAAACAATGATTGTGAGTATAGTGCAGGACCGGACAATGTTT
>NW_004444071.1:7200439-7201483 GCF_000243295.1 Trichechus manatus latirostris | reverse complement strand
GTGCAACAACGTTCATTACAGCATTATTCACAATAGTTAAAAGGTGAAAACAACCCAAGGGTCCATCAACAAATGAATGGATAAACAAAATGTAGTATACTCATACAATGGAATATCCAGTCTGCCATAAAGAGAAACGAAGTCATGATACATGCTCCTACATGGATGAACCTTGAAAACACTATGCTGAGTGAAAAAAGTCAGACACAAAAGGACAAATATTGTATGATCTCACTTATATATCTACAAAAGGTAACTGCATATGGAGACAAAAGTAGATTGATGGTTACCAGGGGTCGGTTTGAGGAAGAAATGGGGAGTTACTGCTTAATGGATACATAGTTTCTGTGTGAAGTGATGAAAAACTTCTGGAAATAAAAAAATAAGTGGTGAGGCGGGGCCAAGATGGCAGAGTAGTCAGACGCTTCCTTTGGTCCCTCTTACAACAAAGAACTGAAAAAGCAAGTGAATTGATTATATACAACAATCTAGGAGCCCTGAACATCAAAGGCAAAGTTGAGGAATTGGACTGAGTGGCAGGGGGAGGGAGAGACAGTTCGGAAGCAACAAGAAGTTGCCAGACCTGACCCGACGCGAGCTGGCACCCTTCAGGCCAGATTGGCTGGCATGCGCAGTGAGGCAAGCAGTGGTGCTCAGGAGGCATTTTCCACATTGGGAGAGACCAGGCGGCTGAGAGTCTACTGGGGCCTCCAGAACCAGTGAAAAGTGGCACTTAATCGGGAAAAGATAAGTACATGCATCTGACATATTGCATGGATCAAAAATACACCCTCTTTGGGATAAACCTCTCTTTCATTTATCTGCCCCCCTTGTCGCTCTGCACCAGGTCCTGGGCCAGCTTCAGCGACTGCTCAGTCCCCTGGGACACAAGTAGGACCTGTCATGTGCCCTGAGCCATTCTCCTGGCCTTGGAGAAGGAACAAATTAACAAACAGGAAAAACTAATCTCCCAGCTCCCCTAAGCTGGGAACTCAGGGTAGGCACAGCTCCTTTGCCCAGGCACAGGCATAAGGGGTCCATGGA
>NW_004444071.1:7199029-7200080 GCF_000243295.1 Trichechus manatus latirostris | reverse complement strand
CAATCACCCCTGCCTGTCTATGATGTACGTGAGAGCCTGCACCACACACTTGGCGACCGACTACCTGGACACCTGAGCTGAATCCATACAAGAAAAGTAAACAGACTCCAGGGCTCACATACCTAGTAACAGATCTAACCACCTGGTGATAGGACATTACAGCTTCAAAGGTGCCAATAATCAAGCTAGCTCACACAAGCTGATACTTGATAAAGGCCCAAAGTCCATTAATTGGAGAAAAGACAGTCTCTTTTAACAAAAGGTGCTGGCATAATTGGATATCCATCTGCAAAAAACTGAAACAAGACCCATACCTCACACCATACACAAAAACTAACTCAAAATGGATCAAAGACCTAAGTATAAAATTTAAAATGATAAAGATCATGGAAGAAAAAATAGGGACAATGCAAAGAGCCCTAATACATAGCATAAATAGAATAAAAAACCAAAAGTAATAA
Source organism: Trichechus manatus latirostris (assembly GCF_000243295.1). Lineage (NCBI taxonomy): Eukaryota > Metazoa > Chordata > Mammalia > Sirenia > Trichechidae > Trichechus > Trichechus manatus. The sequence continues at coordinate 7,199,619 of NW_004444071.1, read as the reverse complement.
TGCGCAAATAGCAGAAGAGAAACTAGATAACTGGGAGCTTCTAAAAATCAAACACTTAATGCTCATCAAAAAACTTCACCAAAAGAGTCAAAAGACAACCTACACACTGGGAAAAAATTTTTGGCTACGACAAATACAATCAGCATCTAATCTCTAATATCTACAAGATACTGTAAAACCACAACAACAAAACGACAACTAACCCAATCAAAAACAGGCAAAAGGTATGAAAAGGCACTTCACCAAAGAAGACATTCAGGTGGCTAACAGATACATGAAGAAATGTTCACAGTCATTAGCCGTTAAGAGAAATCAAATCAAAACTACAATGAGATACCATCTCACCCCAACAAGATTAGCATTAACCCAAAAAACACAAAATAAATGCTGGAGAAGTTGTGGAGAGACTGGAACACTTATACCCTGTTATTGGGAATGTAAAATGGCAAAACCACTTTGGAAATCGATTTGGCGCTTCCTTAAAAAGCTAGAAATCGAAGGACCATATGATCCAGTAATACTGCTCCTTGGAATAAATCCTAGAGAAGTAAGAGCCATCACACAAATAGATATATGCACACCCATGTTCA
>NW_004444071.1:7177022-7198164 GCF_000243295.1 Trichechus manatus latirostris | reverse complement strand
GAAAACATGGCCCCCGGACTCTCTGTTAGCTCAAAACTAAAACCATTCCCGAGGTCAACTCTTCAAACAAAGATTAGACTGGACTATGGGACATAAAATGAAACTCGTGAAGAGTGAGCTTCTTAGCTGAAGTAGATATATGAGACTAAATGGGCAGCTCCTGTCCGGAGGCGAGATGAGAAGGCAGAGAGGGTCAGGAGCTGGCTGAATGGACATGGGAAATCTGGGGTGGAAAGTAGAAGTGTGCTATCACAGTACAGGGAGAGCAACTAGGGTCACATAACAATGTGTGTATAAATTTTTATATGAGAAAAAACAAAAGTGGTGACGGTCACACAAGATTGTGCATACAATTAATGCCACTGAATTGTACTCTTAAAAATGGTTAAAATGGCAAATTTTATATTATATATATATTTTACCATGATTAAAAAATAAAGTAACAAGATGTAGATGTCTGAAGGTTTGCCAGGGTGGCAGAGGGCACTGCAGGTGGGGTACATGCACAGAAATGACACAGCACCATTGGTGTACGGAGGGGATGAGGCTGAAGAAAAAAAGCCGGAATGCAAAGATAATGTCTTCTATCAGTACATGAGTATGGTAGTCTTTGACGTGTATGTGGAAGAGGCAGGAGAGCAGGGTCTGCAAGAGAAGTTATAATGGCAGAATGGGAATTCAAATGCAGGTGTGACTCCAAATCTTGCTCTTCCTACCCTATGATGCTCTAAGATTCTATGGTCTCCTCCATTCTAAGTACTTGATTGTTCTGCAAGCTTAGAAAAGGTGAGAATTAAACTCGACTTGCTATGAAAAAAGAACTCAGTCAGGGATAGGGAATGATGGGGGATAGATGGAATAAAATAAAGATGCTGAAAGATATTAACAGTTTAACACCAAATGGAAGGGACAATGGCCAAGAAAATGTACAGCCCCAGCCAGCAGCCAACTAACCAGGACTCTACTGAGCTGATCACAGGATGACCCTGATTCTAGGGCCCTGCCTGGGTGGGCCACACCCTGAAACTGGTTGCTGTCCCAGAAGAGAAGCTGATGTTTGTCTTCCTGCTTGAGGGACTGTATCCCAGCTTATGATATAATCTAGTTTCACTTGCCATATTTAATTCTCCAAACATCAGCCACCTACTGCGTGGATTCCTGACTCTACCCTGTTTGTCTAGAGCAGATGGAAGAATCCAGAGGTAGGTCTTTCCTCCACTTGCCTCTTCTAAACCCAGCAAGGCTGCACACCTACCCAGTACATTAATGGAAATAATTATTAAGGCCAAGACCTCAGTCTACGTGGACAGCTGTTAAACATACTTCAGAGTCATGAATGGGTGACCACTGGCCAGATTAGCAACTTGCCATTTATTGCCTTCAGCCACCTTTTCTACTTATTTTTCAGGTGTAAATCCAGCTTTCCATTTCTGGAACCTTGTCACCTCCTATGCTCCTCCAACTCCTCTGGAAAGAGTGACTTATTGAAGAGCTTTCTAAGCATCCAATCTTCTCAGTATAGGAAACTTCTATTTGACAGATTTCTTTCTCAGAGCATCACCTACACTCAGATTCAGATCCAAGCTGAAGAACCCAAAGTAAACTTAATCAAAACCAAAATTCTGACTTTTACATCTGTTCCTCTCTTTAAGTATAATCAAGTTACACTTGGGCGATACGCAGGCACTGGGGCTCACATCTGCTGTTTTTACGGGAGAGGGGTTCTCATCTCATGTCTGCTTTTGCTGCTTTGTTTGAAGGAAGTAGTTACAACCGTGCTTCCTTTCCGTGGAACTACAAACAGGTTTGCCATCCAGGATGACTTCCCCTTCCTTTTCCCATAAGCCATAAAGAAAACACTATGCTATGCTAGTTCTTGGTATTTTTGCTTTTTTGGGCTTGGTGGGCAAAACTGAAAAAGGCAAAACACAGTAAAGGAAAAACGGATCCTCAATGAACCTCTCCACCCCACAACCCTTTATTTCTGCAAGAGACCTGCTGAACACAGAGGTATGGGAGGAGCAACAAAGGAACAATGAAAACTGGGATTGGAGAACAAGGTATATAAGCTCTACGAGGGCAGGGACTTTGGCTCATTATGTTCACTGCTGTATTCCCAATCCTTAGAAGGGTGCTCAATAAATATCTGTTGAATGAATGAATAAAAGAAAGCTCTAGGGGAGGGGGGAGAGAAAGATTCCTGGGGAGGCTCTTTACAGAGTTTAGTTTTGCAAACTGTTGGCTGAGACTTATTGGTGAGTCATGAAATTAATTTAGTGAGTTTGACAAGCATTTTTTTTTCCTTAAAGGAAGAGAACAAAATAGAAAATCTCAGAGTGCATCTTAGTGGGGGAAATAGTTTTATAAAACTTTTGTTTCAGATACACATTCAGGATTGCAACATAAAGTCTGTTTCTTACTGGCAATAAAAAAAAAAAAAGAATTGGAAAAAAGTTGGCCTGGACTATTAAAATATAGATTCCCAGGCTTGAGCCAGGCTTGGATCAGAATTTCAGGAATTTTGCACTTTGAACCAGTTCCCTTGGAGATTCTGATACGGTCTAAACTTTAGAGTCTAAAGCCTGAGAAACACTGTAAGGTTTGGAATTGCAAGCAGTTTAACAGTCAGAGGAGAGCTGATTAACAAGATTAGTTCAACAGCTTTTTCAGGACCAATATCTGTTTAAAGGGCGGGGCCAGGCATTTAATGACTACCAATTACTGACCTCACTCCTGGGCCAATTCCTACCATGAATTCACCCCAAGGGCCAATCAGACCTGTTCTGGCACAGGTTGGCCATACAGCTTTTGTCTTCCAGAGTAAACAGATGAAGAGGATTTAGTCACCAGATGTGAGCCTGGAATGGGGCCTGGAGGGAGAGGAGGTTGAAGCAGGGCTTCGAACTGGTTTGTCCTGGTTTGAAGCCCTGCTGAGAATTTGCATTTCCACCGGAGATATAACTGAATCAGAATCTACATTTTAAAAAATCCCCAGGAGATCTTATGTATAATAAATTTTGAGAACCACTGATTTACTAGCGGTTCTCAGAACTGGCCCCCAACCAGCAGCATTAGCATTGCCCAGGATTTTGTTAGAAATGCAAACTCTCGGCAGGGGTTCAAACCAGAACGAACAGATTGGAAGCCCGGAGTTGAACAGAGAACCAAGAAAAAACTGCACAGCCCCGGGCCTCTGTCATCAGATAGCTACATGAAGCAGGTGTGGCCTGTTCTACCCTAATCCTGGCATAGCTATTAGCCACCTGTCCTAACAACTGCAAACAAATCCCTGGAATGACAATCCAGCCACGCTGGAGGCACTGCCCAGGTTCTGGAGGCCCACTGGGAATCATCTATACCAGCTGTCCTTCATCCTACATCACTGAATCTACCCACATACACACCAATTAACCAATCCATCTTGTGTGTAATTCCATACATGCACAAACATGTACTATTAGGGTCTCTCTGTGCCTTTCTCTCAGGTAGTAACAAACATAAAGGTCCATATTTTCTCTCTCTCACTTCAGACGTGTTTTTGAAGTCAGGTTTAACAGCCTCATTTACTGAAGCATTTCGAGATCCTTCTCTCCTTTCCAAGAGTAGTGATTTTGGTGAACTTGGCCAGTACTAATAGCTCTTGACATGGAGTGTGACTGGTGTCCATCCTTCCACATTCATACAGAGACAGACACAGATAAAATAATCTGTTTTCTAAGTGAAGCTGAAGTTCTGAGAAATAAATATGTCCAGATATAAATATGTTCAGTACCTATACTGAAAAGACATGATGTATTGAAAACACTTCAACAAACCACTCTTGCTGTGAGGAGGAAGGAAGATCGTCTACCTGAATAGGCATCGCCACTGAAGCCCTTCTGCCTCTGGGAAGCTTCAGGTCACTTTTGCACAAGTAAGCTCCTCCCTCTGGCCTCCTACAGCACTCACTACCTACGCTACTTGTCTGCTGCTAGTGTATTATCCACCATGTATTATTGTAAACTTGTTACTTCTTATTGTCTTTTCTCCTCAACTTGTCTTAAAAATTCCCAGAAGACAGCAATCACCTCTTAAACTTCTGACTTGTTTCCCACAGTGCCTCGCTTAAGAAATGTTTTTTATTCATGCCTGTCTGTGTATGAATGCGGAAGGACAGACATTAATCACACTACATCAAAAGCTATCAGTTCTCAGGGCCACATAAACCAGAGACTTCATCAGCCTGGGTCCAGAAGAACTAGATGGTGCCCAGCTACCACCAATGACCGCCCTGACAGGGAACACAACAGAGTCCCTGATGGAGGAGAAAGGTAGGGTGCAGAACTCAAATTCTAGTAAGAAGACCAGACTTAATGGTCTGACTGAGGCTGGAGGAACCCTGGAAAGCGTGGCCCCCGGATTCTCTATCAGCCCAGAACCTAAAACAATTTCCGAGGCCAACTCTTCAGACAAAGATTGGACTGGACTGTGGAACATAAAATGATACTCGTGAAGAGTGTGCTTCTTAGCTCAAGTAGATACATGAAACTAAATGGGCAGCTTCTGTCCAGAGGTGAGATGAGAAGGCAGAGAGGGTTAGCTGCTGGTTGAACTGACATGGAAAACCAGGGGTGGAAAGGAAGAGTGTGCTGTCAAAGTATAGGGAGAGCAATTAGGGTCACATAACAATGTATGTATAAATTTTTGTATAAGAGACTAACTTGAAATGTACACTTTTACTTAAACTACAGCAATAAAAAAAATAAAAAAAGAGCTATCAGTTCTCGGCAATTTAGTCAAAATCTGTGCTTAAAAGGAAGTGTCTTTCACCACATTTGGTTGGTCAAGCACCAAATGGCTAGTGCTGCATTCCAGACACTAAAAATAGCAGTGACATTAAATTTTGAACAATAAATAAATAAACTGCACTAACAGGGTCAGACTAACAGTATTAAGGACAAAAGAGAAAGTGAACTAGACTCCCCAATGGGTTTCAAATTTTGTAGATCAATATAAACTGGTTTTACTTATTAAGTGTTTATTGTGTGCCATGCAGTATGCTAAGGGCTTTAAGTACATGCTCTCATTTTATCCTCATGGGAACCTATGAAGTAGGTATTATTACCCCATTTCACAGATGAAGAAACTGAGGCACAGAGAGCTCAAATAACTTCCTAACACACTTGGTAAACAGCAGAATAGGGACTCAAACCCAGATTTGTCTGACTTCAAACTCCATGGTCATCACCACCACCCTGTACTGCCTTTCTAATGAATCTAACTCCTGATGTGGATTCCCAGACCATAACTTGGAGAGGGTTCTCTTCCCTAAAAAAAAAAGTCAGAAACTAAACTGACCAATCAACCAATGCTTCTGCAAAGAAAGCCAGATGGGAGAATTTGGGAAAATACTTATTTACCTAACTTCCTTGGCTCTTCAGACTTTAATCTTTATCTCTCTGGATGGTCTCTTCTCCATTGTCCCCCATTCCATTTTGGTTTAGACTCTGACCACTTCTACAGACAATTTCAATAGGATTCTAATTCTGTTGACTTTAACTTCAGAATATGTCTAGAATCGAATCACTGCTTATCCCCAGCCCCATGCCTCTTAACAACACTCCAAGCTTCCACCCACTACCTCCTACAGTCTAGTTTCAACACATAACAGTGTGTCATTTTAAATGGTTAAGTCAGGTCATGTCAACTCTTGCCAACACCTCCTCAGCCCCATCTCTTATAACTTCCTTTTCACTCATTCCACTCCTGGAAGGTTGGTTTCCTTTTTGTTTCTTGAAAAACAGGACATAGATCAGCCCCAGGGTCTTTGCACTGGCTGTTTCCTCTGCTTGGGGGCTCTCTTCTCTGAGATATATGCATAGCCCACTCCCTCACCTCCTTTAAGCCCGCTCAAAGGTCATCCTCCAAGTGAGGCCTTCCTTAACTATTCTATTTAAAATTGCAATCCATCTTCCCACCTCAGCACTTCCAATCCCTCTTAGCTTGCTGTGTTTGTTTTTAGCTATAGCACTTAACACCATCTAACATACTAGATATGTTTATTGTGCCCCCCTCCAAGTAGAATGGAAGCCTTATGAGGGTAGGAATGTTTGTTTCATTCACTGCTGTACTTCCAACACCTAGAACAATGCTTGGCACATAGTATGTGTTCAGTGAATATATGCTGAATGAATTAATGTTTAAATGACTTACTAGCAAGGAAAACCAATAACCCTAGATCAATGCACTATGTTTATACTCCCTGGGGACTGATTCATTCCTGGAAGCACTCACTCACCCACTTGGGAAGCCTGGTACACAGGGAATGGAGAACTATTAAAATGGGAATGATATGGTGAGCTGTGGTGCAATGGTTAAGTGATTGGCTGCTAAACAAAAAGTTGGCAGTTCGAACCTACCCAGTGGCCCCATGGGAGAAAGACCTGGCAATCTGCTCCTGTAAAGATTACAGCCTAGGAAACCCTACAGGGGGAATTCTACTCTGTCACACGGGGTGGGGTCTGTGAGATGAAACTCTACTTGATGGCACTTAACAATGGCATTTCAGTTAAGCCACTATGGCTCTGGGGGATGAATCTGAAGAAGATAAGGCTGGAGTTATACATGTATTCTAATAGTCAGGCAAGAGACGATGACAGCTTGAGAAATATTTAGGAAACAAGAATGGAAGATGCAATGATTGATTGGATATTGGGGGATGGTGGGACTCTAGACTGACTCTCAGGTTTTTGGCTTGGGTGACTGAGCAGATAGTGCTGGCAGCAACTGAGATATTTGGGAGTGGGCCTGAGAGATAAGCCTCCTCCACTTAGTTTAATATTCAAATACTTTAGCAACTTATTGACAAATACCTAAAGTGATTACGGCAAAAAGCCCACCCAAGGCTTTACGGAAAAGGAATCCTAAAAAAGAAGATTATTGTTTATGCTGCCATTTATTAGTGACACTAAGCTGGCTGGCTACTCCATGCCTTTCTGCAGGCAGATTCCCTTCTAAGGAAAAGGGCAGAAATGTATTGTCATGGATTACAATTTTCAAGTCAATTATACACCAGAAGACAGATATACCCACAAAGATACCAGTAGACTTCAAAGACAATTACTTCCTCCAGTCCTTCAGAAAATAACTTCAGAATTATTGTTAGGTACCGTGGAGTCAGTTCTGACCCATACCGACCCTGTGTACAACAAAACAAAACGCTGACCGGTCCTGCAGCATCCTCGCAATAGTTGCTATGTTTGAGCCCACTGTTGCAGCCACTGTGTCAATCCAACTTCAGAATTAGGCAACTTAAAATAGGAAACCATCCTAAAGATCCCTGAACCAAGGTTTATGGACAGAACAGTTCAACCCACCCACCCCTTATGTGAGTGTCAGTTTTACCTGCATACCTTACCTGGAAAGTTCTCTCGATTTAGCTTGGGTCTACGAACAATCACAAAGTCCTTGTCATTCCCCTTGCTCTTCAGCCGTTTTCGTGGGGGGCTCTGAGGGTGACTCAGGCTGGAAAGCAGTTCCTGGGGGATATTTTCACTGTCCACCTCCTCCTTCTCTAGGGCGGAGACCCCCATGCCTGAGAGCAGTTCAGAAGTCTTGCTAGAATCCCATCCCCACGTGAAGCTGGTGGTAACGTTGCTACTTTGGTCCGGAATCTCCTGGAGGTGTTTCCTGCAGAAATGCACAATACCCCGGTTCCCTTCAAGAACCCACCCCTAAATAATGCCAAAACCCAAAACCAAACCCATCGCCGTCGAGTCAAATTCCGATTCACAGCGACCCTACAGGACAGAGTAGAACTGCCCCACAGAGTTCGCAAGGCTGTAAATCTTTAGGGAAGCAGCTGCCACATCGTTCTCCCGAAAAGCGGCTGTTGCGTTCGAAATGCAAACCTTTTGGTTAGCAGCCGAGCGCTTAACCACTTAAGTCACCAGGACTCCTAAATAATGCCAAGGTAGGCATAAAAGAAGCTGCAGTTTATGCACTGTAGAAAACTTAAAACTTTCGCAGCAGCTAATACAATTGCATTTGTAAGTGCTAGCAGCGAAATCGCAAGAAAGAAGGAGAAAATAACCGAACTAATGGGAAAGGCTTTTGATTTACGATCATGCAGGCAGGCCTCAAGAATTTCTTACAGTGGAGGGAACAAGGAGGGAGGGACGGCAACCATCCAGTGATTGAAAACCCTAGCAGGAAAGCCCTATAAGGGAAGCCAAATAAAACGGCACACTGATCACCTCACTAAAGCATCTATCCACACTTCCAAAGAAAGGGCTAAGCAACCATTCACATAATAATAGCATTAGTGACAATAACAGCAAGTAGCAGTATTCACGGCCTAAAAGAATTAAGACGGTCCATTCATGCTGTCTCTTTTTGCAATCGGTTTACCTGTGCATGGCGTCTACCGATTCAGGAGTTTTAAATACGTGCATTAATTGCGGAGCTGCTGCTTCGGATTCCGGCTTTGGCGCGCTGCAGCTCCGACCGCTCAGCGCCGGCCCCCAGTAGCTAGACCCGCGAACTCTAGTAACGTTCCATCCCCACCGCGCGCACAGGAGTCTTCTGCCCGCTTTCCTGTGCGGCGGAGGTTTGCGGCCCAGCTGCCAGCTGGGAATTGTAGTTTCTACGCTGTATCGTAGTCAGGCTGGCTCGCCCCCTACTTCCTGAATCCTTCTCTTGAAGCCTCGCCGGGCTCTGAGATACCCACAACCCCCAGCGGCTGCGGGGCATGACGGCCTACAGGGGCGGCCGGAGAAGCGGAAACGGGCGGTCCTCCGGCTGACTGGGAATGTCAGCTCTTGACTGGGACAGGCTTTCCTTTCCCGGCAGCTCGCAGGCCTGCTGCTGACCGCCACCGCGGTAATTTCAGAGCGGGAGTCCCAGAACCTGGACGCCTGTGGTGGACGCGGAGTTTCTTGGTGCCGTCCAGATGCTGTCTGGCGAGATCGGACGGTGAGCCTGAGGGAGGGCATGAGACACTCTGGGGTCTGAGGTCTGGGGCCGAGCAGAGGCGGACACGGAAGGAACCCCGGAGATCTCGAGCAGCCGCTGCCGTGGGGCCCGTGTCCCAGACCGCTGCATGGAGCCAGTAGCTCGGCCCGCCACCCAGGTGGGCGTCACACCTGTTCTGCCCTCTGCCAGGAAGCTTTTTCCTGCACCGGGGAGAGGCGGCCCTTGGGCCCTTCTGAAAATAATTTTTGAATTAGACTGGGTCTGTGGACAGGATCCTTCCGTACCTGTGAGATAGGCACTACGACAACGACGCTCATCTCACAGGCGTGGAGTGAGGATCGAATCAGATAACGCTTGTGGATGCGTTTTGTAAAGTACGGCGCAGTTAGAATGAGAGAGGATGATTGAATTTTAGGGGAGCAGGAGACCACGGTGGTTCCTGTGTGCTGTGGGAAGGCTGCGCGTCCCCTTGCAGCCTTGACAAATCACCTAAATGCTAGCATGGGACTAAACTGCAAAAAGGCTTTATCTGGGCTTAGCCCTTGGGCCACCAGCAAAGCCATTCAGTTGCTCTCGGCCAACCGGCTGCGTCCAGTTGCGTCGCCGCCTAGAGCTGCTTTAGCTATCTCTGCAGGGAACAGTTTGGGGGCGTTAGAGTAGGGAGCGTGCCATTTTCCAGGTAGGATGACCATGCGAAATCCATTGTGCATTTCAAACTACTACAACGATGGCCCCGGGAAGACAGTGGAAGAGGGAAGGGGGATGAATTCCAACCCTAATAAAAATAGAGGATTTATAAAGTTCAGAATTAGGCAGGCCAGCTTCATCCCAAAAATACTAGTTCAGTGGGGGAGAAAGAGTGGCAGTCTCCTCCCGTAAAGATTACAGCCTTGGAAACCCTTTGGGGCTGTTCTGCTCTGTCCTGTAGGGTTGCTATGAGTCAGAATCCACTCGATGACAGTGGGTTGATGCTGTATGACATACCTTCATACTTCTTTGAAAAAAATGATACGCTTTATACTGGAATTAAACCACCCTTGCCCAATATGTGCTTGTTTCAAGCTTAGTCCTTAGCTTGGAAAGTAACCACTTCTTGACAGGAAGGAATTCATGAATCTTTGTGTTCTTGAAAGTAGGTGAGATTCCTATAAAGAAGAGATCTGTTCACAAATTGATTTTGATCAACACTAGGTGAAAAATACTAGGCTTAGTGTGCACAGTTCATTAAACTAATGCTATGTTAGATGGGAAATATTTTTAAATGCAATATTCCTGATTGTTTGCATATAGTTACCTCTCTGTTACTTTGGCTGAGGAGAAAGCAGCTGCCTTCATTTGAGACATACATCCTTTCCCTTAAGATTGCAACTCATTAGAGAAAATATTTTTAACAAAAAAAAGTTATAGTCTCCAGGAAATTGAACAAGACAGAGGGAACTTGTAACCTTGTTGGGAGAAAGAATAAACAAAAAATTTAAAATGCCATGGTGAGCACTGACTCAGTTACTAGGGCTGCTATAACAGAAATACCGCAAGTGGATGGCTTTAAAGAACAGATATTTATTTTCTCACAATTCTGGAGGCTAGAAGTCTGAATTCAGGCACCAACTATAAGGGAAGGCTCTCTCTTTGTCCTTCGTTGGCTCTAGGGGAAGATCCTTGTCTTAGTTTCTGTAGCCCCAGCATTCCTTGGTCCCTTGACCATCTTCACATGGCATCTATCTTCCCATTTGTTTTTGCATTTCTCTGTCTGTCTACCTTTTTTATGACTTTGATTAGGTTTAGGACACACCCTAATGGGTATGGCTCAGTAACATAACAGATTGCATATGAAAGTGATTGCAGTACTTACATAATATCCACAGGTATAGGGGTTAGGATTCCAGCACATATTTGGGGGGGACACAATGCATAGCAAGCATTAACAAAGTTTTGAGATATAAAGTAATTGGGATAGGCCACTTTAGATATAAATCTCATAGATAAGAAGGTCTGAGAGATGGGAAGATTTCTAAATTTAAGGATAAGAAATATCCTTCTTCTGTCTCCTGTTTAGGGAACATTTCTAGTTCTTAGAATATTTGCAATATCTAAATTAATGCACATGAGGTCTATTAATTGGTAGGTAGCTAGTAATTGCCAAGTCTTCAACTGAAGGTCAAAGCCCTCTAATATTGGAATAGATATTTCACTAACAGTGTTTGCCCTGGTAACAGAAATACTTCAGCTTGCTAATATGGAAGTACTTTTTTTTTCCCTCATTCCTTCCAGTCATGGCTGTAAATAAAAGTTTAAATAGATACATATGATACTGTCCATTGAAGGCTCATAGTTACTAGCTACCTACAGACATCTTGTTATCTGTTCTCTTAAAGAATTGCATCGTGATTGCTACTGATGTGGAGTATTTTATTTTCGTGATTAATTTCGTTAGTTTAATCTTACTCAGCACATCCCATTTCCCACTTTAGTAAGAGAGGGTGCACCATATTTCCAGAACTAAAGTCCCTATATTAGTATCCAGGACAAACGAATTACAACTTTTTTTTAATGTCTGCAAATGACTTTAGAGTGTGTAATTTCTAGTACTCTTTGGAAGCTTCTGATAGAATACAAAGTGACTGTAAATTGGGGAAGTGTTTATCAATGAGAGATGCTCAGAAGGGGCAAGAGTGGTATCATTTATGTAGAGGTAAAACTACAGGAGGGACCAAAAAGGACTGGAAAGCATGAATGACTATAAGCTATTTATTATATATATGCATGTATGTATATATATGTATATATAGGTTATAATCGTTGTTAGGTGCCATTGAGTTGGTTCCTACTCATAGTGACCCTATGTACAACAGAACGAAATACTTCCCGGTCCTGCGCCATCCTCACAATTGTTGCTAGATTTGATCCTATTTTTGTCAATCCATCTCATTGAGGGTCTTCCTCATTTTCACGGACCCTCTGTTGGTATTTCATATACCCGTGGAATAGCTTCCTCCAACATCACAGCAACGCGCAAGCCACCACAGTACTACAAACTAACAGATGACTGGAAGCTTATAGTCATATATATATATATGTAAATGCTGTTTTTGAAAACTGAATATGACAAAGGAGATTCTATTTAATAAGAATGGTGATGAACTTTTTCCTTAGTTCCTTCATACCCACCAAACCCAGTGCCGTCGAGCTGATTCCAACTCATAGTGACCCTATAGGACACGGTAGAACTGCCCCATAAGATTTCCAAGGTTGTCTCCACAGAAGTAGACTGCCCCTTCTTTCTCCCATGGAGCAGCCGGTGGGTTTGAGCCACTGACCTTTTGGTTAGCAGCCAAGTGCTTTAGCCACTGTGCCACCAGGGCTCCTAGTTCCTTCATATTATGAAGTAAATTGTAAAATTCTTAAGTTTTTTTCTCATGTTTCTTATCTCGGGGGGACGAAAGCCTGAGAACAATTATGTGGCAAGAAGTTTGTATCTGCGAATAAAATCTGAAAAAGAATCCTTTTCCCTTGATTAATTCTAAAATGAATCTTTCATTCTCTGCAGTTTAATGTTGTCTGTGATGGACAGATGGGGGAGAGGTTCTTGCCCCAATTCTAATTTGCTGTATATTTTCTACTTTTCCCGTGCAGATTAGAATCGCATATTACCCTTAAGTCAGCTAACGGCAGTATTACTCCAAGGTAAAAAGACTTAGCTAATTCTATGTTGAACATGACTTTCTTAGCATTCTATGAACTATATCTTGATATATCTAAAGGAATAATCAATAGGGGAATTTCTAATTTGTTCACTCTGGAGACTGAACAGAAGAAATTTCTTTAAACTATTTAAACCGCATTAAGAAAGTATGTCTGGACTGGAGAAGAGACTATGTAGTTTTCTAATTGTGAGCCAGACTATTTATGATGCCTCAGTTTGAATCCCAGCTTTGCCGCTTACTGCTAGCTATGGGAACTTGGATAAATTTCTTATCCTGTTTGTGCCTGGTTTTCTCCTTTATTAAACAAAGATACTAACAGTCTTCTCTTTAATATGATAAAGCATGTTAAGTGGTAGCACAGTATTTAGTAAATCACACTAAATGTTAGCTATTCTTTTCTTCTTTTATAAAATTATTTTGTTATTAGGAGAAAGTCTAAGGATTTTCTGATCACCAAAGCAAGTCTTGCAATGTCTACCTGAGATCTTTAAGAATTCATTACAATTTCACTTGCTTTCTTCTTAATTCTTTACATGGTTGCCACCTCTCCCCCTCATGCCTTGCCAACAACGGAACAGTTTGTGTGTGTCCTCCTCCTAGAGGCTTGTCACACTTTGAAATTCAGTTCATCTGTTTGGTTTGCCACCTGAGCCCTTAGATGGGCTTCAAAACAAACTAGTTTTTCTCATTTTTAGATTGGGAGTGATGTTCTTTTGTGAAAGTCTACAGTCTAAAGTGAATTCTATCTATACCTGAAATCTTTAAGCAGGGAATGATGATTAGCTTTAGAAGATTTAGATTTTTATTGGTAGGAGATAATTGTTGACTTTTCTTACTTCTACTTCTGGTTCTTTTGGTTTTTCACGATAATGATTTTGAGTTGTTTCCTAATTTTTATTATTTTCTATCTGAGTAAAGATACATACTGGAGTTGACACTGTCTGAGTCTGATGAGTCATTAGGTTCTAGTTGAAATTTTTCATTCAGTTTCAGAATCTTTAGTTTTGACAAAATTTTTGTCAGTTTTTTGTTTATGTTCTGATCCGTTGCGTTCCTCCTTCCCTCTCTCCCATTCCTTCCTTTCTCTCTTTTTCTTTTTTTAAAAAACATTTGGAATGCTTCAGATTTCAAAATTATCTTCTAAATTTTCTACTCAAAGTGTGTTTAGCCTAAAGAAACATTATTGGAATCATAAAGAACTCAGGAAACGGTATTCTAAGTTAGTAACATTAGTAAGTCAATTATGAAACTGTTATAAAGACATCTGAAAGTAGTATTGAATAATATTTTGATGATTGGAAAAACACTGAACTGGATTTTAAATACTATTTTGGAACTAGTATTTTGAAGGGTAGAATATGACATCAAAGCAGGCACTAAGTTTTGACTGAATGAATGAATTAGCATTTTGATTTTGAGTGAAATCAACCTTTGTTTCTGTGGTGTTGATGTCAACCTTATGATCTTTTTTTTCTCTTTTTTAAATTTTTAATCATATGTAACTGAATTTTGATTTGCCCTCAATTTTAGTAATTTCTTTTTTGTCATTTAGCCTAAACATGTAATTTTATTATTTGAATAATCTTATTAGAAGGACCACTGTTATTGTCAGAGGCAGAGTTCCCCTTTTGTTCTTGAGTATATTTTTGTAAAGCTGCACATGGTTACAGTTCAAATGATGTAGAATACTCCACCTTTTTGATCATTGTTCCAGGAAAAATGACATTGTCTTTCTATAGGACATTAGTGTGTCAAGTGTACCTTCTGGACATGGCTCTGACGTGTGTTTTGTGTCTGTCACAACGAACAGATGAAAGTCATTTTAGCTACCTTGTAGACCTAGAGAGGTAATCCCAACTTGTTGAGAGAGGCAAGGGGAACAATTCTGGGAGCCAGGCTGATTTCTTGTTTTATAGGACTGAAAGTAGGCCCAGGCAGTGGTGACCATTGAGGATGAAAAGCAGAACACAGTTGATTTTCATTCATAGTTTTTTTTTTTTGAAGGGGAGGAGACCTTTTAGGGTAAAGTATGGGTGAAGCTATGCTTTGAGACTGTTGAGAAAACTAGTTAGTTTTCTTCTAGAAGCTCATGATACAAAGAAGGCAGAGAATAGCAACTAACATTTATTGAGTACCTATAGTACTCTGTGCCTTGGAAGTCCTACTGAGTGTTTTACTTTTCTGTCTCACTTACCTCGAGCGCTGGTAGCACAGTGCTTAAGAGCTCCAGCTGCTAACCAAAAGACAGTTCGAATCCACCAGCTGCTCCTTGGAAACCCTGTGGGGCAGTCCTACTCTGTCCTACAGGGTTGCTGTAAGTCAGAGTCGACTCAATGGTAACAGGTTTTGTATATTTATCTTCATTTAATGGTTTAAATTGCATAAAGTTACACAATTATTAAATAGGGTCGGAATTTGGTACTTGGGTTTGCCAAGGTATAATAAAACATTTGTATTTTAAAATGATTGTGATTTTAGGCACTTACTTAATAAATAAGGTCCTAAGTGGTGCAAACAGTTTATACTCCACTGCTGAATGTTGGCAGTTTGAACCCACCCAGCAGTACCATGGAAGAAAAGGCCTGACAATCTGCTTCCATTAAGATTACAGCCAAGAAAACCCTGTGGAGCAGCTCTACTCTGTAACATGAGGTTACCATGAGTCAGAATCGACTAGACAGCAACTAACAAAAACAACTTAATAAATAACACCGGAGCAAAAATTTTCATTTTCTAGTTGCTAAGTATTTTCCTTCATATTGTTGTATTGATTTTTAAATAACTTTAAAATTATAAAGTAATACATGTTTATTATAAAAAACTAAACACACACACACACACACAAGAAATCACAAAGAAGAAAGTAGAAATCATCTCCTACCTCTTCTACTCTTTGGCAACCACCATGAGCATTTTGGTGTGTATTAGTCTGTGCATATATGTGTGTTTCACTGTGTACTCCCCCAACCCTATGCCTGCCCCTTTTGACATCTGGAATGTGGTGGTGTCCTTTAATCACATTCTGCAATGGAATGTTGCTGTTAGGTAGCCTGTGACTCAGGCACAGAACCCTGCTCCTATCAGTCATGGCCAGATTAGTAGGATTAGTGTTTTATGAAACCCTTGGCTGCTTTTCTCAAAAAGGCAGTGGGCAACGATAAAGCTGGTGGACATTTTTAAGGTGTCCTGGATTGTTCAGTATAAACATTTAAGTTGTTTCTAGTTTTCATGTTTAAATAATGTTGCAGTGAAAAGCAACCTTGTAGATAAATCCTTGTTCCTTAGAATAAGGTTATTGGTTTTTCCTTAGAATAAGTTATTTGAAGAAGAATTGCTAGGACAAAGTGTGTGAACCTTTTTTGAGGCTTTTGATACATATTTGCCAAATTAATGTCCAAATTTCTGCTCCCCTAGCGATGTGGTCCTTTTCACTTGCCCAAGCCATCCCTATATCTTAGCATTTTCTCTGTTCATAGTTATTTTGGTTATCCAAATTGATGTAAACAGTTAAGTGCTCGACTGCTAGCTGAAAGATTTGCAGTTCAAACCCACCAAGACATGCCTCGGAAGACAGACCTGGCGATCTCCAAAAGAGCAGTTCTACTTTGCAACACATGGGGTTTCGATAAGTTGAGAATCGACTGTAGGGGAACTAACAACAACAACAAATCCATTAGTTAATTAATGGGCAGGGCTGCGAAGGATTTTTATTGAATAAGTAAAAATGCACATGGCAGTAAATTCAAACAATACTTAAGGGTAAACAGTGAAACGAAAGTCTCTCTCCCAAGCTCTTTACCCATTTTCCCTCTGCAGAGACAATCACTGCTAACAGGGAGGGTGTAGGACAGTGGATATGTGACTTATATTGCTGGTTAGAGGGTTACCTTTGTTCAGCCTTTCTTGAAGCCAGTTCTAAGATTTGTATAAAATCTTTATCATGTTTATATCTTTGGACTTAGCAATTCCAATTCTGGGAATTTGATTCATTTTGTAAATTTTTTATTGCACTTTCACCGTTCACATCAGTGTTCTAGTTTCAAGAAAGAGCAGCGAACAACTAAAATCCCTGCCCTTGAGGTTCTTATTCACTAAGGCAGAAAAAAGTGTGTACTAAAAAAAAAATTTAATGGGTGGTAAGAGATAAGAAGAAATAATGGATTAATGTTGGGGGTGGAGTTGTTTTTGTTGTTAGGTGCCGTTGAGTCAGTTATGACTCATAGCGACCAAATGTACAACAGAATGCAACACTGCCCAGTCCTGTGCCATCTTCACAATCCTTGCTGTGTTTGAGCCCATCATTGCAGCCACTGTGTCAGTCCATCTCCTTGAGGGTCTTCCTCTTTTTAGCTGACCTCTGCTTTACCAAGCATGATGTCCTTCTCTAGGGACTGATCCCTAGTGATAACATGTCCAAAGTACGTGAAACAAACTCTCGCCATCCTTGCTTCTAAGGAACATTCTGGCTGTACTTCTTCCAAGATAGATTTGTTTGTTCTTCAGGCAGTCCATGGTATATTCAGTATTCGTCACCAACACCACAATTCAAAGGCATCAATTCTTCTTCGGTCTTCCTTATTCATTTTCCAGCTTTCACATGCATATGAGGCGATTGAAAACACCATAGCTTGGGTCAGGCACATCTTAGTCCTCAAAGTGGCATCTTTGCTTTTCAACACTTTGAAAACTCTTTTTCTTTTTTTGAAGCTGATTTGCCCAATGCAATATGTCGTTTGATTTCTTGACTGCTGCTTCCATGAGTAAGTAAAATGAAATCCTTTACAACTTCACCATTTTCTCTGTTAATCATGATATTGCCTATTAGTCCAGTCATGAGGATTTTTGTTTTCTTTATGTTGAGATGTAATCCGTACTGAAGGCTGTAGTCTTTGATCTTACAGCAGAAGTGCTTCAAGTCCTCTTTGCTTTCTGCAAGCAAGGTTGTGTCATCTGCATAACGCAGGTTGTTGATGAGTCTTCCTCCAATCCTGATGCCCCATTCTTCTCCGTATAGCCCAGCTTCTAGGATTATTTGCTCATCATACAGATTGAATAAGTATGGTGAAAGAATGCAACCCTGACACTCACCTTTCCTGACTTTAAATCACACAGTATCTCCTTGTTCTGTTCTAACAACTGCCTCTTGGTCTATGTACAGGTTCCCTGTATGAGCACAGTTAGGTGTTCTGGAATTCCCATTCTTCACAATGTTATCCATAAATTGTTATGATCCACACAGTTGAATGCCTTTGCATAGTCAATAAAACACAGGTAAACATCTTTCTGGTATTCTCTGCTTTCAGCCAAGATCCATCTGACATCAATAGTGATATCCTTTGTTCCACGTCCTCTTCGGAATCCTGCTTGAATTTCTGGTAGTTCCCTGTCAATGTATTGCTGCAACTGTTTTTTAATTACTTTCATCAAAATTTTACTTGTGTGTGGTACTAATGATACTGCTCGATAATTTCCACATTCTGTTGAATCACCTTTCTTTGGAATAGGCAAAAATATGGACCTCTTCCATTTGCTTGGCCAGGTTGCTGTCGTCCAAGTTTCTTGGCATAGACAAGTGAGAACCACCAGTGCTGCATCCGTTTGTTGAAACATCTCAATTGGTATTCCGTCAATTCCTGGATCCTAGTTTTGTGCCAATGCCTCCAGTGCAACTTGGACTTCTTCATTCAATACTATCAGTTCTTAATGATCATGTGTTACCTCCAGAAATGGTTGAATGTTGATCAGTTATTTTTGGTACATTGACTTCTTGTATTCCGTCCTCTTTTGACGCTTCCCGCGTCGTTCAATATTTTCCCCATAGAATCCTTTAATATTGTAACTCAAGGCTTGAATTTTTTGTTCAGTTTGAGCGTGAGAAATTCCAGGTGTGTTCTTCCCTTCTGGTTTTCTAACTCCAGGTCTTTGTACACTTCATTACAATACTTTACTTTGTCTTCTCGAGCCACCCTTTGAAATCTTCTGTTCAGGTCTTTTACTTCATCATTTCTTCCATTCCCTTTAGCTACTGTATGTTCATGAGCAAGTTTCAGAGTCTCTTCTGATATTCATTTTGGTTTTTTCTTTCTTTCCTGTCTTTTTAATGACCTTTTGCTTTCCTCATTTATGATGTCCTTGATGTTATTCCACAACTCATCTAGTCTTCGGTCACTGTGTTCAATATGTCAAATCTATTCTTGAGATGGTCTCTAAATTCAGGTGGAATATACTAAGTGTCATATTTTGGCTCTCGTGGAGTTGTTTTAATTTTCTTCAGCTTCAGATTGAACTTGTATATGAACAATTGATGGTCTGTTCTGCAGTCAGCTACTAGCCTTGTTCTGACTGATGAGATTGAGTTTTTCCATCGCCTCTTTCCACAGATGTAGTCGATTTGATTCTTGTGTATTCTATCCAGTGACGTTCACATGTATAGTTGCCACTTATGTTGTTGGAAAAAGATATTTACAATGAGTAAGTCACTGGTCTTGGAAAATAGTATCATGCGATCTCTGGTGTCATTTCTCACCAAGGCCATATTTTCCTACTACTGATCCTTCTTTGTTTCCAACTTTTGTGTTCTGATCACCAGTAAGTATCAATGCATCTTGATTGCATGTTTGATCAATTTCTGACTGCAGAAGTTGGTAAAAATCTTCAATTTCTTCATCTGTGACGTTAGTGGTTGGTATGTAAATTTGAATAATAGTCGTATTAACTGGTCTTCCTTGTAGGCATATGGATATTATTCTGTCACTGACAGTGTTTGTATGTCACAACAGATCTTGAAATGTTCTTTTTGACGATGAATGTGACAACATTCCTCTTCAATTTGTCATTCCTGGCATAGTAGACCATATGATTGTCCCATTCAAAATGGCTAATACCAGTCCATTTCAGCTCACTAATGCCTAGGATATTGATCTATGTGTTCCATTTCATTTTTGATGTCTTCCAGTTTTCCTAGATTCATACTTCATACATTCATCATTCTTATTATTAATGGATGTTTGCAGGTGTTTCTTCTCATTTTGTGCCATGCCACATCAGCAAATGAAGGTCCCAAAACCTTTACTCCATCAACATCATTAAGGTCAACTCTACTTTGAGGAGGCAACTCTTCCCCAGTAGTATTTTTAGTGCCTTCCAATCTGAGCAGTTTATCTTCCAGCACTATATCAGACTATTTTCCGCTGCTATTTGTAAGGATTTCACTGGCTAATTTTTTCCAAAGTAGATCTCCAGGTCCTTCTTCTTACTCTCTCTTAGTCTTGAAGCTCCACTGAAACCTGTCCACCATGGGTGACCCTACTGGTATTTGAAATACCAGTGGCATAGCTTCCAACATCATAGCAACATGCAAGCCACCACAGTATGACAAACTGACAGAGGAGTGGTGTGTGGGGATGGAGAGGAGTGTTCTTTTAGGTAGAGGGATCAGACCAAACCCGTTGCTGTCGAGTCGATTCCGACTCATAGCAACCCTATAGGACAGAGTAAAACCACCCCGTAGGGTTTCCAAGGAGCAGCTGGTAGATTTGAACTGCTGACCTTTTGGTTAACAACCTTAAATCTTAACCACTGTGCCAAAAAGTGACATTTGAGCAGAGACTTGAATGATGAGAAGGAGCAAGCTTTGTGGATAATAATTCAGGCAGTTAGTGACCCTGAGTAGGAACAAATTTGCCACCTTCAGAGAAAGCAGAAAGTGTAGGTAGAACACAAGGAGAGGATAATAGATGAGGTCAGAGAGACAGGTAGATAGAGGTAACATCATATATCCCTTGTTATCTAAGTAAGGAGTTTGGATTTTATTGAGTTCAGTGGGAGACCATTTGCTTTGGTTTGAACTGAGGAATAGTATATGAATTATGCTTTCAGTAGATCACTCTGACTACTGTATGGGAACAGATCTTAAGATGGTAGAATGGGGTGCAAGAGTAGAAGCAGAGAAACCAAACTAGAAGGCTATTGCAGTAACGTAGATAAGAGAAAGTACTTGGGTGAACTCAGGTGTCAATTATGTACCTATATCAGTTGATTATTATCTTTTTAAACTAGTAATCCCGAGATTCATTCAATTGATTTTTTTTTTACTCTTACAGTTATTTTCTTTTGTTCTGGCTGCAAGAATACTTTGATTAGTCATCCTTAACAGCCTGTGTTAATAAATACTGTAATAAGAAACATTTTAAAAGACCTATTACGAAGAATAACGGAGTTTTTTTTTTTTTTTATTGTACTTCAGGTGAAGGTTTACAGAACAAATAGTTTCTCATGAAACAGTAGTGCACATATTGTCTTATGACATTGGTTAACAACCCCACAACATGTCAACCCTCTAACTTCTCAACCTTTTTTTTTTATTGGTGAAAATACACGTAGCCAAAGATAGACTATTTCAAAACTTTCTACATGCACAGTTCAGTGACATTGACTACGCTCTTCCAATTGTGCTGCTATCCTCACTTAAGATGAAGGCTTACAGA
>NW_004444071.1:7101984-7167777 GCF_000243295.1 Trichechus manatus latirostris | reverse complement strand
GTTCTCTGTCAGTTTTCTCACTCCATTTGGTGCTTGGCTGAGTTCTTTATCTCTTCATTTGATGTTTTAGGGTTTCAGGATTGTTGTATTCTCTGTTTGGCTTAGTTTTTCGGATCTTTGCTTTGGAGGGACGGCGTGGTGCTTCTGTCTAGAGCGCCATTTTGCATGAGAGTTATTTTTTTTGACCTTTACTTTAATATAATTGCCTACATATATTTTTTTGTGAGACCATTTGTGGACTTATATTCTGAATTTTTTGAAAGATCCACTTGGAGGCAAATAGGGGGATTAGGAGGAAAAAGAAGTTTAGAAATGTTAAGAAGGAATTTGAGATGGGGAGGGGACCCTGAAGTATGTGTAGCCTTTTGTAATGTGACTGTGGTGTAGCTTCAACTTCTGAAAACCTTAGACTCATTTCCTATTTTCTTTTTGTTGTCTCATCATGTCTGCTGTGAAGATCTGTTCAGATTCACATTTGCATTTCATCTGGTCTTCTTGGAAAGGACTTGGATTTACTGATTTTCTTGCCTAACAAATTGTACCTGTGCCCTGTTAGCCACATTCTTGTGATAGATGTACCCACTGGTGATATATGCATGGGTAACTTTTCTATTGTCACTAGTTAATGAGATATCTTTATCTCATATGTGGAAGAACTACATACCCTTTGAGATCATGAAAGATTTTATAAACAATCCAATGTTATTCACAGATTTTTAATATGCATAATGTCATGCCTTGACAGATCTACAGCTTTTATGCTATTAAATATATTATTCTGTTAATCACATAATTCTCGTAGATTGCTTTTTTGTTGTAGCATGCATTTATTATTTTTAAAATGTGTAGTAGTGATTTTTCTCAAAAAATGTTTGTGTAGTAGTAATTTTTGTCAATAAATGTTTTGATATTTCACCTATTCAAGTTCCCGCTTAGTGGCAACCTCCATATAAAAATATGTGCTTTTTCTAGAATCTCCATTTTAAAGATGCAGTATTGCCATTTTTAATCAAAGAGGCCACTATTATCCCTGGATACTGCCCTTCAAAAAATTTTATAAAATGAATTTGCTGAGACTACTTTATATTGAAGATTGAAGAAGCATAATGTTTACAATAGGAACATTTTTAAATTTTATTTATTAATTTTGCTTGTGTATTACGATTTTAGGGAAATTAATGACATGTTAATTACTCTTTTCTGACTTGACTTGGATATTGCAGCAGCAAATAAGCAAAAGACATACTTTACTTTTGGGGAGGATCCTGTAGTTTTTTTAATAAGCCAGTCTTGAGTGGCATACTTTCCAGCATCACAGCAATACGCAAGCCCCCACAGTATGATAAACTGACAGGCACATGGGGGGATTTCCAGAACATTTAACTGTGCTCATGAGGAACCTGTACATAGATTAAGAGGCAGTCGTTGGAACAGAACAAGGGGATACTGCGTAGTTTAAAGTCAGGAAAGGTGTGTGTCAGGTTTGTATCCTTTCACTATACTTATTCAATCTGTATGATGAGCAAATAATCCGAGATGCTGGACAATATGGAAAAAAATGGGGCATCAGGGTTAAAGGAAGACTCATTAACAACCTGCGTTATGCAGATGACACAACCTTGCTGAAAGTGAAGAGGACTTGAAGCACTTACTGATAAAGATCAAAGACTACAGCCTTCAGTATGGATTACATCTCAACATAAAGAAAACAAAAATCCTCACAACTGGACCAATAAGCAACATCATGATTAACAGAGAAAAGCTTGATGTTGTCAAGGATTTCATTTTACTTGAATCCACAGTCAACACCCATGCAAGCAGCAGTCAAGAAATTAAACGATGCATGGCATTGGGCAAATCTGCTGCAAAAGGCCCCTTTAAAGTGTTTAAAAGCAAAGATGACACCTTGAAGACTAAAGTATACCTGACTCAAGCGATGGTGTTTTCAATCACCTCATATGCATGCGAAAGCTGGACAATGAATAAGGAAGACTGAAGAAGAATTGATGCCTTTGAGTTGTGGTGATGGCAAAGAATGTTGAATATACCAGGGAACGAACAAGAACGAACAAATCTGTGTTGGAAGAAGTACAACCAGAATGCTCCTTAGAAGCAAGGATGATGAGACTACCTCTCACATACTTTGGACATGTTATCAGGAGGGATCAGTCCTTGGAGGACATCATGCTTGGTAAAGCAGAGGGTCAGCGAAAAAGAGGAAGACCCTAAACGAGATGGATTGACACCGTGGCTGCAACAATAGGCTCAAGCATAACAACGATCATGAGGATGGTGCAGGACCAGGCAGTGTTTTGTTCTGTTGTACATAGGGTCACTATGAGTCAGAACTGACTCAACAGCACCTGACAACAACAACAACCACGACAACAATCTTGAGCAGTCCAATCTTTGTTCATTTTTATTAGATTTTAAATGACAGTTATCCTACGAGTTAGTCTTTAATATACAAATAAATAAATCAGGTGGAGAATAAGGAGCCCCTAGCTTTGAACAGAAAATTATTCAGTTGAAATAACCGAAACAGGCT
This sequence comes from Trichechus manatus latirostris, assembly GCF_000243295.1. NCBI lineage: Eukaryota > Metazoa > Chordata > Mammalia > Sirenia > Trichechidae > Trichechus > Trichechus manatus. The sequence continues at coordinate 7,165,229 of NW_004444071.1, read as the reverse complement.
ATAGGAATTCATGAGGAACCTTCGAAAGTACTATCATTGTGGTCTTTAAAAACAGTTCTTCACTTGAATTTAGGTACAAGATCAAAGAATGGACTTTCAAACTATTACTTTCTCCTATCAGGTTGGGGTAACCCCTATTTTCATCTCCAATTCCATGGAATCCCTATGCCTAACCTTGTGTCATAACCAGGCTCCAAGAGTTCAGCTTGAACAGAAAAGGGTGGTATGGTAGGCAGGATAATGGACCATCAAAGATGTCTACACCCTAAAATCTAGAGCCAGTAAATGTTAGATTATCCAGGTGGGCCCAATGTAATTGCCAAACCAAACCAGTTGCAATCTAGTTGATTCCAACTCATGATGACCCATGTAATCATGTGAGCCCTTAAAAGCAGAACTTTTTCCCAGCTGAGGGCAGAAGAGGAAGTCAGAGAGATTCCAAGCATGAGAAAGATTCCACAATCCATTGCTGGCTCTGAGATGTAGAGGACCACATGAAAAGACCGTAGAGAGGCCTTTAGGAGCCAAGGTGGGTGCCATCTGATAGCAAGCAAGGAAAGGGGGACCTTAGTCCTATAACTACAAGAAACTGAATTTTGTCAACTGCCTGAATGAGCCTAGAATCAGATTCTTTTCCAGAGCTTCCAGAAAAGACAACTTGATTTCGACCTGTAAGTCCATAAGAGAACTCAGCTGAGCCACAGAAACTGTGAGACAATAAATGGGTTTTGTTTTAGGGTGCTACATTTGTGGAAATTTTTTATGATAGAAATAGTAAGCTAATACAGATGGGGTAAAACGTTTACAACTTTTGTACATCAAGATCCCCTTTCCTTGGAGAGATTTTGCAACTTTTACTTTGTTTTAAGATGAGGCTGTCAGTGTCATAGGCAGAATAGTTGTCCTCTACCCCCACCCCACCCCAAAAAAGATGTCCATGTCCTGATCTCTGGAACCTATGAATACGTTACCTGACATGGCAAAAGGGACTTTGTAGGTATGATTAAAAATTTTGACATGGGGAGAGTATCCTGGATTATCTAGGTGGGCCCAATGTATCACAAGTGTCCTTATAAATGAAAGGGAGGCAGGTAAGTCAGAGGAGATGTGACCAAAGAAGCACAGGTCTGAAAAAAAAAGAGATTTAAAGAGACTGTGTTATTGGCTTTGAAGGTTTAAGAAGGGTCCAAAGTGAAGGAATGCAGGTGGCCTCAGTAAGTCCCTAAAGCCTTGGAAAAGACAAGGAAACAGGTTTTCCCCAAAGCCTCCAGAAGGAGCTCATTCCTGCCAACACCTTGGTTTTAGGATTTCTGATCTCCAGAACTGTAAGATAATAAATTTGGGTTGTTTTAAGCCACTCAGTTTATGGTAATTTATTACAGCAGCAGTAAAAAACTAATACACTGAGAATGGGAAGAGATATAACCAAATCATTTCTTTATTACCAGAATAAGAGGTACATAACTTTGTTTATTCATCTATAACATTTTAAAGTACTGGCTATGAATCAGACTAAAAAATGGACAGCCATAGTAAAAAAGAAAGAAAAAAAAGAATTATTGATAGCTCTAAAAACCCATTGCCATCAAGTTGATTCCAACTCATAGCGAACCTATAGGACAGAGGAGAAATGCCTCATAGGATTTCCAAGGCTGGAATCTTTAAGGAAGCAGACTGCCACATCTTTTTCACATGGAGCGGCTTGTGGGTTCAAACTGCCAGCCTTTCTATTAGCAGCTGAGCTCTTAACCGCTGTACCACCAGTGACAAGTTTATAACTGTGAATTTGTTATTTGCTTCTGCCGCTTATCTTATCACCTATTATCGGATGTTTTTATATATTTCATTCTTGGCATATTTTTATGCATATGTGTTTCTGGTTTTTAAATTGACTTTAGGATAATTTTCTAATGTTATTAAATAATCATGGCAAACATTACTTATTATACCTTAGTAATATCCTATCGTTTGGCTCTGCCATAATTTATGTAGCTATTTCCTTGATAATCTGTGATATTCAGTCTGTGTTCTATGATTGTCACATTCTTTACACTGGGCAATTTTAGATAAATACCTAGGTCAAACCATAAAGGGATTTTCAGATAACAGTCATTTTACATTTGAGCGCATATTGAATGACAGGTGGTAAAGGTTTTCATCAGCACTTTTTACAGTGAGCTGTCAGCTCACCACTTGATCTATGCTTGGCTTAAAAATAAGATTTACTTTTATTGTGGTGGTATAAGTTTTTCATAGAATGTGAGATTTGAAATTTTGAATAGTAGTAATGAACAGGGTTTTGAGCCCTTTCTGAGTTAAAATAAATATTTGTAAAATCAATTGTAGAAATCATAACAGGAGTTTTACATTGCCTTTGAACTAAGCAGTAGTAGAAAAATAGCTTGTATACTAAAGTACAGTAATGTTTTTTATTCATTCATTTATTCACATACTGGATAATTATTGACTAATCCATGCCAGACGTTATATTAGGGAGTTGGGATATATAGCCCTTAATATAATAGTCAAGAGCCTGCTCTCATGAAGACTATGGGGAGGGGTGTGCAGGGAGACAGTTAATAAATGTGAAGAATATATAGCAGGTGGATAAGTACTTTGAAGAAAAGTGTAGGAGGATTACAGGATAGTGAGTGATAGAAAGGAGTCCAATTTTAGATATTTAAGAAAACTGAAAATATTGATGCTCAAAGTGGACAGAGTAATGGAACGAAACCGCTGCAACAACATGAAGAGTGAGGAAAATAGTTAATTAAATGTAATTTTTGTTCGTGTTACTCCATGTAGGGGTATTTCCTATATAAAAATTTAAATTTAGCCTTTAAAGTAGTCAAACTTTCTTTTTTTTTATAATTAGTTTTGGTTGAAGGTGTTTGTTGATTTGAAATATTTTATTGATTCTGCCTTATTTTTGTGAGTTGTATCACAATCTTAATTTTCTATATTAAGATTCTACTAAATTCCATAGAAAATTATAGCCCATAGACAAACATAATGCCTAACATTGATTTTTACAAAGGTGGAAAGTGCCTGTTGCATTCAGCTAGTGTCATAGATTGAATTATGTTCCCCCAAAAATGTCTGTCAACTTGTCTGGGTCATGATTCCCGGTATTGTATGATTGTATACCATTTTGTAATCTGATGTGATTTTCTATGTGTTGTAAACTCAATGATGTAATAAGATGGATTAGCAGCAGTTATACTGATGAGGTCTAGAAGATTAGATAGTGTCTTAAATCAATCTCTTTTGAGATATAAAAGAGAGAAGCGAGCAGAGACACGTGGGAACCTCATACCACCAAGAATGCAGTGCCAGGGCAGAGCGCATCCTTTGGACCTGAGCTTCCTGCGCTGAGATGCTCCCAGGCCAAGGGAAGACTGATGCATCACAAGGACCTTCGTCCAGAGCTGACAGAGAAAGCATTCTCCTGGAGCTGATGCCCAGAATTTGGACTTGTAGCCTACTGGACTGTGAGAGAATAAACTTCTCTTTGTTAAAGCCATCCACTTGTGGTATTTCTGTTATAGCAGCACTAGATGGCTAAGACAGATAGTAAAGGTAAATTATGAGTAGGTAAATATTAGATAAGCCATTTGCTGATGTCTGTATTATCAGCATTTATAATTAAAAATATTTTCAAATGTATGACTTTGTTCAATAATCGTTGGTAAATTTTTCTGCATATAAAATAAATTTCTTTAGAAAAAATAAGATTTGTATGTATAAATAGAAAGTGATAAGTATATTTTTATAAAGCAGTAAATGCCTAAGAATTTCAGCTCATGAAAACTGAGTTGTTAGACAAGATTAGCATGAAAGAAAAATATTGTTTCAAACAAGGAAAGGTCATTTTCAAATGGGTCTATACATTTTGTCTCTCCCGCTTAGAAAATTCTCAAGTTATGAGCTGTGGATGAACTTGTTGTTGTTAGGTGCCATCGACTTGCTTCCAACTCCTAGTGACCCTGTGTACAACAGAATGCAACACTGCCCTGTTATGCACCATCCTCACAATCATTATGTTTGAGCCCATTATTGCAGCCACTATGTCAGTTCATCTCGTTGAGGGTCTTCCTCTTTTTCGCCGACCCTCTACTTTACCAAGCATGATGTCCTCCAGGGACTGATCCCTCCTGATAACATGTCCAAAGTACGGGAGACAAAGTCCCACCATCCTTGCTTCTAATGAGCATTCTGGCTGTACTTCTTCCAAGACAGATTTGTTCGTTCTTTTGGTAGTCCATGGTATATTCAATATTCTTCACCAACACCACAGTTCAAAGGCGTCATTTCTCCTTCTGTCTTCCTTATTCATTACGAGCCCTTGCATGCATATGAGGCAATTGAAAATACCATAGCTTTGGTCAGGAGCACCTTAGTCCTCAAAGTGACATCTTTGCTTTTCAGCACTTGAAAGAGGTCTTTTGCAGCAGATTTGCCTGTTGCAATGCATCCTTTGATTTTCTTTTTTTTTAAATTTTTTCCCATACAAAAATTTATACATACACAGTTATGTGACTCTAATTGCTCTCCCCATACTGTGACAGCACTCTCCTCCTTTCCACCCCCAATTCCCTATGTCCATTCAACCAGCTGCTAACCCTCTCTGCCTTCCCATCTCACCTCCGGACAGAAGCTGCCCGGTTTAGTCTCTTGTATCTACTTGAGCTAAGAGGTACACTCCTTGCAAGTATCACTTTATGTCCCACAGTCCAGTCCAATCCCTGTCTGAACAGTTGGTCTCGGAAATTGTTTTAGTTCTGGACTGATAGAGAATCCAGGGGCCATGCTTTCCGGGGTACCTCCAGTCTCAGTCAGACCATTAAGTCTGGTGTCATACTAGAATTTGAGTTCTGCATCCCACCTTTCTCCTGCTCCATCCGGGACTCTCTATTGTATTCCCTGTCAGGGCAGTCATTGGTGGTAGCCGGGCACCATCTAGTTCTTCTGGTCTCAGGCTGATGAAGTCTCTGGTTTATGTGGCCCTTTCTGTCTCTTGGGCTACTACTTCCCTTGTGTCTTTGGTGTTCTTCATTCTCTTTTACTCCGGGTGGTTGGGACCAATTGATGCATCTTAGATGGCCGCTTGCAAGCTTTTAAGACCCCAGACGCCACTCACCAAAGTAGGATGCAGAACATTTTCTTAATAAGCTTTGTTATGCCAGTTGACCTAGATGTGCCCTGAAAGCATGGTCCCCACACTCCTACCCCTGCTACTCTGTCCCTCAAACTGTTTGATTGTATTCAGGAAACTTCTTAGCTTTGGTTTAGTCCAAGTTATGCTGACTTCCCCTGTAGTGAGCGCTTGTCCTTCCCTTCACATAAGGTAATTCTTATCTACTATCTAGTTAGTAAATAACCCTCTGTCACCCTCCTCACCCTCATAACCATCAAAGAATGTTTTCTTCTGTGTTTAAACCTTTTCTTGAGTTCTTATAATAGTGGTCTTATCCAATATTTATTCTTTTGTGACTGACTAAATCACTCAGCATAATGACCTCCAGCTTCCTCCATGTTATAAGATGTTTCACAGCTTCATCAGCGTCCTTTGATTTCTTGACTGCTGCTTCCATGGGTGTTGATTGTGGATCCAAGTAAAATGAAATCCTTGACAACTTCAGTCTTTTCTCCGTTTGTCATGATGTTGCTTATTGGTCCAGTTGTGAGGATTTTTGTTTTATGTTGAGGTGTAAGTTCTAAGGTGTAAGGTGAACTTAGAGAACTTTATTTTACTAAACAGCTAGTTTTCTAGGCAGGAGTCAGAATCGACTCAAGGGAAACTGGTTTAGCTTTTTTGGAGTCACAATAATATATTTGTATAAAGTATTCTGTTATGGCTTAACAACAGTAGGGACAAACTCCAAGTGACACTATATTGAAACCATTCATAGCTAGTATTAAAACTTCTTAATTTGTAGTAGTTTAAAAACTAGTGTATTTTTTGTTCTTTTTTTCCTGAAGGTATAATTTAGGTGAAATTTTAAGATTTGCTTTGAAAAATCTGAAATACATTTTTGAGATACTTTTTTAAATACTTTTCATCTTATCTGTAGTCCGAATTGAAGCATGATGGTTTTTAAATGAATTTATTAATACACTAATAAATATTTAGTAGATCACCAAATGGACATATCTTATGTTAATGTTGCATTTTTTTTTTCCAGTTTACAGATATGATCCAGACCTGTGCATGAATTGCTTTGATTAGTCAGAGTGAACATTCCATAATGAGTGGTGCAGCTTTGGGACTCGAGATTGTTTTTGTCTTTTTTCTGGCGTTGTTCCTACTTCATCGATACGGAGACTTTAAGAAACAGCATAGACTTGTAATTGTTGGAACACTGCTTGCTTGGTATCTCTGCTTTCTTATCGTCTTCATACTGCCCCTGGATGTTAGTACGGTAAGATGTGAAACTGATTTTCACACTTTAAAAGGCAATTGTAATCACACAGGATGATTGAGGTATGTTAGTTTTTAAGACAGCTATATTATGTAAACCAAAAAAAACCATTGCTGTCAAGTAGATTCCAACTCATAGCTACCTTATAGGACAGAGTAGAACTGCTCCATAGGGTTTCCAAGGCTGTAATCTTTACAGAAGCAGACTGCCACTTCTTTCTCCTGCAGAGTGGCTGGTAGGTTCATACTGCCTACCTTTCAATTAGCAGCTGAGTGCTTAACCACTGTGCTACCAGGACACCTTAAATTATGTAAGGTTATGCTTATGTTTTGAATTTAAATGTTATTTTATGAATTTGATCATTAAAAAGCATAGCCAGGAAGGTAAGTTTGGGTAGATAGGTTGATAAACTCCAGTATTTCTTAAGTACTTGGTAACCTTTTGATTCTCATTTTTAAACCATACATTCATTGCTTTAGACAATATATAACAGGTGCAAGCATGCTGCTGCAAACTCAAGCCCTCCTGAGAATAGCAACATTACAGGATCATATGCAACTGCTATCCCAGTTCCAAGGTATTTCTTTTTTTATATATATTTTAGAGGGAAAATTGTTTAAACTTATCTGTTTTTATCATCCAGATTTATATATTTATAAAACTTAATCCTTTCACCCTTCAGCCTCCATCCTTTGCTTGTAGACTTTTTTTGTATATATGTAGAAAAAAATATATATAATGAAATATTTGCCATTTCAACCTTTTTTATGTGTACAGTTAATTATGTTCACCATGTTGTAGAACCATCACTACTATCCATCATTTCCAAAATGTTTCTATTGCCCTTAACAGAAATTCAGAATCCTTTAAGCAATAACTCCTCATTTCCCCCTCCCACTCACCCTCGGTAGCCACAAATGAACTTTTGTCTGTATGCATTTGCCTGTTTTAGATATTTCATATAAGTGGGATGATAGAATATTTGTCCCTTTGTGTCTGACTTATTTCACCTAGCACAATGTTTTCAAAGTTCATCCATGTCAGAGCATGTATCAAAACTTCATTTTTCTATGGCTGAATAATATTGCATTGTATGGGTATACCAGTTTTTATTTATCTATTCATCCGTTAAAGGACACTTGTGTTGTTTCCACCTTTTGGCTATTGTGAATAATGTTGCAGTGAGTATTGATGTACAAGTATCTGAGTCTCTGCTTTCAATTCTTTTGGGAGTATACTTAAGAGTAGAATTTCTGGGTCATATGGTAGTTCTTTGTTTAGTTTTTTGAAAAACCACCAAACTGTATTCCACAATAGCTGCACCATTATACAATTTCACCAGCAAAAGGTGAGGGTTCCAAGTTCTCCATATCCTCCCCAACATTTGTTATTTTTCCTTTTTCTGATAATAGCCATCCTAGTGGGAGTGAAGTGGTATCTCATTGTGATTTTGTTTTACATTTCTCTAATGACTAATGACATTGAGCATCTTTTCATGTGCTTTATTGGCTATTCGTATATCTTCTTTGGAGAAACATCTCTTCAAGTTCTTTGCCCATTTTTTGATTGGGCTGGTAGTCTCTTTGTTGTTAAGTTGAGGGAATTCTTTATATATTCTAGATATTAAACCCTTATCAGATATGTGATTCTCAAATATTTTCTCCTATTCCGTAGGTTGTCTCTTCACTTTCTTGATAAAGTCCTTTGATGTACAAAAGTTTTTAATTTTGATGAAGTCCAGTTTGTTTTGTCTTTTGTTGCACATGCTTTTGGTGTCATATCTAAGACTCTGTTATTGAAAACTAGATCCCAAAGCATTACCCCTATGTTTTCTAATAATTTTAAGGTTTTATTTCTTACATTTGGGTTGTTGATCCATTTTGAGTTAATTTTTACATATGATGTGAGGTATGGGTCCAGCTTCGTTCTTCTTCATGAATCCAGTTATTCCAGCACCATTTATCGAAGAGACTATTCTTTGCCCCATAAAATGGGGCATCCTTGTTGAAAATCAATTGACTGTAGATGTATGAGTTTATTTCTAGACTTTTAATTCTATTCCATTGGTCAGTGTGTCTGTTGTTATACCAGTACCAGACTGTTTTTATTACTGTAGCTTTATCATACCTTTTTGAAGTCAGGAAGTGTGAGTCCTACTTTGTTCTTTTTCAAGATTACTTTGGCTATTCAGGGCCCCTTTCAGTTCCATATAAATTCAAGGATTGACTTTTCCACTTTGGTGAAGAAGGCTTTAGAATTTTTATGGGGGTTGCATTGAATCTATAGATTGCTTTGGGTAGTATTGACATCTTAACAATATTCCAGTCCATGAACACAGAATGCCCTTCCATTTATTTAGGTCTTTAATTTACTTCAGTAGGGTTTTAAGTTTTCAGTGTACAAGCCTATAACCTTCCTAGCTATATTTATTCCTATGTATTTTATTCTTTTATCAAGATGCTATTATAAATGGAATTGTTTGCTTAATTTTCTTTTCAGATTGCTTATTGCTGGTGTATAGAAATTTTTGTGTGCTGACTTTGGACCCTGCGCCTTTGCTGAATTCATTTATCAACACTAGTAGCTTTCTTGTGGATTCTTTGGGGTTTTCATATAGGATCATGTCATATGCAGAAAGAGATAGTTTTACTGTTTCCCAATTTGGATACCTTTTATTTCTTTTTCTTGACTAATTGCTCTGGCTAGGACTTCCAGTACAATATTGAGTAGCAGTTCCTGATCTTAAGGGGAAAGCTCTCGGTCTTTCTCCACTGAGTATGATGTTAGCTCGAGTTTTTCATAAATGCCCTCTATCATATTGAGGAATTTCCCTCTATTCCTAGTTGGTTAAGTGTTTTTATCATGAAAAGATGTTAGATTTTGTCAAATGCCTTTTCTGTGTCAATTGAGATGATCGTGTTGTTCTTTTCCTTTTTCTATTAATGTGTATTATGCTCATTTTCTAATGTTGAACCACCTTGGCATTCCTGGGATAAATCCTCCTGATAATGGTGTATAATTCTTTTAATATGCTGTTGGATTCAGCTTGTTAGCATTTTGTTAAGGATTTTTGCATCTCTGTTAATAAGGGATATTCATTTGTAGTTTTCTTTTCTTGTGGTGTCTGTCTGTCTTTGGTATCAGGTTAATGCTGGCCTCATATGAGTTAGGAAGTGTTCATTCCTTTTCTGTTTTTTTGGAAATTTATCTGCTCATAGACTTTTAATTATATTGTATTCTTGTTTAATCATAAAATAAGTAAAGTTAGGACTTAACTTTAGTCCTAAAATAAATTTAGGATTAAGTAAATCCTAAAATAAATTCAGGATTAAGTAAATCCTAAAATAAATTTAGGATTAAGTAAATCCTAAAGTTTATTCATTTTAGGATTAAAATATTTTAAATAAATTTTAGATGTTTATTTGTTCATAAGGCCTTATGGTAGATGCTAGTGAGAAACCTGGAAAAGAGCTGATTTTTTAGTCCAGGTTTTTCCCCTTACCAGTTATATGACTGGAGAAAGCTATTGTTTCTCTCAGTCTCAGTTTCCTAGTCTAAAAAATGGAGCATGTATTTTCTCTTTTGCCTTATTTAAAAGATTGTTATAAAGGATAGGGAAGCTATTTTGTATGTAGGGTATTCCTTTGAAATCAGTACGATTTTAAATAAAGTTTCAAATTGTCAAGAGATTAAATTGAATTCATATCAAACTTCCAAGTGAAAAAATATGTATATTGACTATAGCTTCTACCAGTGCTTTAAGTAGTATTTGCATGCTTCTTTATGCAACTTTTATCTATTTAGTTTTTTAATCAAGTTTAGTAAGTTTGGGTGAATTTTAAAATGTAAATTTTACTTCCCTTTCAAGCACCATTAAAAATTGGATATAGATCAGCAATAATTATGGATTGTTGGAAGTCCTTGTACATTAAAGATATCCTTGTAGTCTAGGAAGAGGAACCAACCATCAAATGGAAGAATATATGGTCAGAGACACATCATATCTAAGAAAATTCAAACAGAAATATGTATAAATGCTGGTATGCATCTTCACAGGAGCTACACCATAGGCACTAATTCAGTTAATATTCCAATTTCCAGGAATTAATCACTTGTCTTCCTCCCCTCCTCCAAAAAAGAAAGAAGAGCAAACAACCTCATGAATGGAATGAGTGGATATTTTATTGAGAGATTAAGTGGTATTATTAATTGTTAGTTGCTGTCAAGTTGATTCTGACTCATGGTGACCCCATATGTGCAGAGTAGAACTGCTCCATAGAGTTTTCCAGGCTGTGACCTTTCAGAAGCAGATTACCAGGCCTATCTTCTGAGGTACCTCTGGGTAGGTTCAAACCATTAATCTTTCGACCTTTAGTTGAGCACTTAGCCATTTGTGCCAGCCAGAGACCGTTAGTGATTATTTTAAAGGTAAGTATTAGAGGTTTGATTTCATGATGCATTTGTTTTTAAGGACTGTTTTTCATTCTGTGAGTTGAACATTATGTTCTCTTCTTACTCAATGACTAAAAATACACTGAAAGTTGAAAGTTAAATGGCCTTCCTCTCTAGAACAAGCTGTTTTGTTCCTTTTGTGTTTTTTTTAGTTTGATAGTCGTCTTTGCATTTTAAGTTTTCTAGTAAATTTTACAGTCTAATTTCAAGCCAATGATTTAAAAATCTGAACGTAATATAAAATGAACTTTGCTACATAGAAATTAGTGTATAATTCACTTAAGTAGTCATCATTTATGATTAATTGGCTTTAAATTAATTGTTATTAAACAGCCAACATCCATGTTTCAAGCCATGGAGTTATATTCCTGATGGAATCATGCCAGTTTTCTGGAGGGTAGTGTATTGGACATCACAATTTTTAACATGGTAAGTGGCAGTGAAGGATAAAATTTTGGCTAAGGTTAAAAAAAATTATGATTTATTTTTCAATAAAACTTTTTATTTTTTAATTTATGCAAGTGTCACTTGTTATTGCCCTTACATCTGCACCCTTCTCCTTTCTGCTGGCTCTAGTCACTCTCGTCTTAGAAAACAAAAAGGAAAGTAAAAAACAACAAATGAAAAAACTGACAAAATTTTTCTTGTCATTATTCCCCTACAGTTATTGGCCTCTCTCTCTCCCTTCTTCTATCCAGTCTTCTTCCAGCCCTGTTACTACATGAAACTGCTTTCATTATTCCCTGGTATTCTTTTTACCTACTTAGTCTGATTTTTTGAATTTCCTTCATGGGCTCCATTTCTGTGGTACATTTCCTAAATGTTGGTGTTCCCTACACTCCCATCTTTGGTCATCTTGTTATCTGATTCTCCCTGCATAGCTTTAGTTATATCTATCATTTCGTTAACCAGTCATGCTTTCCTCATCTTTCTTTCTACCCTGAATATCTTTGTCTTTGTGCCGAGCTACAGACTTAACACTTTATCCACTGCCTACTGAGCATCTCTTAGATATTCTGCAGGTGACTAAGCTCTAAAACTGGAGGTAGTGAATATTGCAAGAGAAAAAGCGTACTACAAAGTAGAGTAATGCCCCTATAAATGCATACTCATTAAACTCAGCTGGGCCCTTAACATTGCCAGACTTTCCTTCTTTGTTTCTCTAAATTGCTTGCCCTCCTATTTTCCACAACAAATACTTCAAATCTCTGCTGTTCCCTTTGTGTTTCTCTCTCCTATTTCCTAAAAGCAATCACCTTCACTGTTAGTAGATGACTTTACTTCCTACCTCACAGTGAAAATAAAAGTCATCAGATGGCAGCTCTTCCAGCTTCCCCCTAACAAACCTAACTACCTACCCATAACAGAAGGGTCACTGCTGGTAAAGCTAATTCTTCTTCCTAAAATACGAATCTATCCCCATAAACTCTTGTAACCTACTTACATCTTCCGGTTGCACCTAAGCTTGCATAATTCTGTCATCCTAAAAAAAAAAAAAACGAAAGGAACAAAAAGTCTCTTAAATCATATCCCTTTCCAGCTCATTAGGCTACTCATCACAGCCAAATTTCTTTTTTTGGAAACTTTTTTTTTTTAATCAAAATATAAATTCATAGAGAAAAGTAAACAGATTTGTAAGTGTGTAGTTTGACTTTTTCAAAGTGACAATACCCATATAAGCAGCACTCAGATGAAGACATAGACGTTTACCAATGCCCCAGAAGCCTCCCTCAGGCCCCCCTCTCAGTCACTACCTCCCTGTAAAGGTAACCATTATTCTGACTTCCTTAACCATAAATTTGTTTGCCTGTTTTTGAACTTTATAAGCGTGGAATTATACAACATGTACTTTTTTGCTCATATTATATTTAGGAAATTCATTTATGTTGTGTTGTATGTGGCAGTATTCTTTTTTATTTCTGTAAAATATTCCATTTTATGAATAAACCACATTTTTCCTAGCCAGTCAGACTTTTTAATGAATTGTCTACATTTGGTGTCTCCATTTGTGAGTTGCTTACTTACTTCTCAACCCGTTGTATTCTGTCTTCTAACCCCACCCCGCTGCTCACATTTTCAAGTCCTTAACTTGACCGCTCAGTTGATTCTATTGTTTTCTCTCTCCACTTTCAAATACTTTCTTCTAGTTTCTACCCCATAAGCTCTTTGGTTTTCTTGCTTACCTCTCTGCTGTTCTTTCTTAGTGTCCTTTGCTGGCTCCTACTCCTCTTGCTAATCCTTTACTTCTTCCTTAAAAGTTGATATTTCTCAATTCTTTCCTCCTCATTCTGAGTACTAGCCCTAGAAGATCTCAGGGATCTTAGCTACTGATGTTATTTCAGTACCATTGAAATGGTGATGACTGCGGTATCTATCATCTATCTATATTTCTAAACCTGTTTACTGAACTCTGAACTGGAATTGCCAACTACTTCCTGCACAGTTCCTCCTGGATGTCTCCTCGGTACTTCAAAATGAATATGTTGACAACTGATCTTCTCCCCTCCTGCTTCTTACCAGCACACCCGTACCCCCTCCCAACTTGTTCCTAGTTTTGTTCCCCATCAGTCTATTCTCCATGCTGCAGTCTGTCAGTCTTTTTAGAAAACTGAAATTTGATCATATCTCCTTTCTGTTAAAGAGAATGGTTCCTCACTGTTCTTTGGTCGTAGTCCAAACTCTTCAAAACGGCTTTGGAGGCCTTTTTTTTAGACTCATTGTAAATTACTCATACTGCGGCTTGTCATTCTGGCCTCCTTTGCTCTCTCCAAAGTTTAATATTACAGACAATTCAATCACCTAGTATAATTTACCAGTAGTATTAATAATTATTCGTATTCATATTTATTAGTGAAAAGAACTATACATTAAAATTGAGATTTGTGTACTTATGGTATTTTGAGATTATACAGACATCAATTGTTTTGTGTTTTAATCATTGTCTTTTTTAATCATCTAGGATTCTTTTACCCTTTATGCAGTCATATGCAAGGTCAGGAGGGTTTTCGATCACTGGGAAGATCAAAACTGCACTTATTGAGAATGCAATCTATTATGGCACCTATTTGCTGATTTTTGGAGCATTTTTAATTTATGTAGCTGTAAACCCACGTTTGCACTTAGAATGGTAAGAAAAGTAGTCTTCTTAGCATTGTTTCTGTATGTTTACAATTTTTAAAATTCACTTTTATCTCATATGTGTGGTTAAGTAGGCATTTCATCAATAAACAGAACAAGTTATATTTTATAGATTCCCTAAAAAGATAGCTGAATAATCCATATTACTAAGAAAGAAAATATAGAATGACATCTTTAAATACAGCTATTAGACAAAAGGCTAGTACTTTGTCTAATATCTGTATGTTAAAAGTATTAACTCAGGATTTTTGGCATAGAATTTCAAATTTTGTATATAATAAAATATTCGATTTTTCTCTTCATTCTTTTTTCAGTGGACTCACTGAACTTGTGCATGTTTTTTCCTTTTGTGCTGACCGTAGTTTTAGGGCATATTTGTCTTTAATGTTATCTTAGATTTAGACATTGCAATAAAATTGGTATGTACATTATACTTGTGATCCTATAATGTACATGAAGAGCTAGGTCTGAAAATTTAGGAATAGGTTAGTAGTGATAGACTGCAATGCTGCATTCTAGAGATTTGAGTATGTTTGCTTCAACATGAGATAATTTAAAAATTTTCTGGCTTATCTCGGTTAATGTTGAATCAGAGAGCACCTAGAGAAAAATGTGCTCTCTTAGGGAAAAAATATACATATTTTTGCCATGAGCTATCCTAGATTCTAATTTTATCCATAGTGGAAGTAGTGTTTCCTGTGTTAAAGTCCATTTATAGTCACACTCTAACTTTCCATTAAAATGCACAGATTATCTGCTGTTGTTAAAAGAGTAGCTGAGAATTTGAAGGTCTAATTCTTTTATATAAAATCCTAGCCATCCTTTAGGACAGTTGTTTTCTGAAAAACCACCTAATGTTAGTTAGTTTCATTTGACATTTTTGTAGGGGAAATTTATTTATCACAACATGCTGCTCACGTTTTCTCTTTCTTAGGAACCAGCTTCAGACAATTGGAATAGCTGCTGCAAATACATGGGGTCTGTTTCTGCTTGTATTGTTGTTGGGGTATGGCTTGGTGGAAATTCCTCGGTCATACTGGAATGGAGCAAAAAAGGGTTATCTACTAATGAAGACTTATTTTAAGGCAGCCAAACTGATGACAGAGAAAGCAGATGCAGAAGAGAATTTAGAAGACATCATGGAGGTAAGCAGATTTTAACCTTACAAGCAACAGTCAGCAAGTTACATGTATCTTCTTTTAATCATTGTTGGTTTTTTGTTGTTGTTAGTTAATTGACAGGCTTTAGATTAAAAATCTGGCGGTATAAAATGCACCAGGATGTCTCATCCAGGATGACTTCTTATTGACAGTTGAACTCCGTGAGGTGTCGTCTTCATCTTCTAACTGACAAAGATTCAGCAAGTGTATATTCAACAGTGTAGGGTTATGCCTGATGTCTTGGGGTAACTTTTAATAGTGCCCCTTTTTATTCTCAAAAGTGTCCTAGTGTTGTTGTTGTGTGCTGTTGAGTGAATTCTGACTCATAGTGACCCTATAGGGCAGAGTAGAACTGCCTCATAGGGTTTCCTAGGCTGTAATCTTTACGGAAGCACATTACCAGGTATTTTCTCCTGCAGAGCCGCTGGTAGGTTTGAACCACCGACCTTTCGGTTAGCAGGCGAGCGCTTAACCGTTGTGCCAAGAAGGCTCCTTATCCTAGATTAGTTGGTAAGTTCTATGGTTACCGTGACAGAGTGGAAAATACACTTCTTGAAAGTTTAACCCAAAGCAATCTCACCAACTAAGTCTGGAAACCTCTTTAGAGAGTAATTTGCATTGGGAATTTGTATAAATAAATTTTCTTATCTATTTCCTATGTATTATCTTAATGAGGCACTTTATTTTATTCACTTGTAAAATGCAGAAGATTTGAAACAACTTCACAAGATTGTTCAAAAGATAAGCTTCAATAATGAACACAAAAACTTAGAGCAAATTATAAAATGTTGCTACATTAAATACTTTGGTTTTAGATTTAAAAAGAGATTGTTGTAGTCACCTCACATTTTTGCTCCTCTGTGAAAATGTGGTACTCTGATCTTGTTACTCTCCAACTTAAAACCTCATATTGCAGGCTTCTCATTCCTGTTACAATAAACTCCAGAATGTTTTAATGCAGCCTACAAAAAATTATATCTCTGTTTTATAAATGATGAAAACAAGGCATAGAGTGGGTAAGTAACTTTCCCTTAGTCACACAGCTAGTCAGTGGTAGAACCAGGCATTCTAGCACCAAAGTTCATACTTTTAACCAGGGGTTGACAAATTTTGTCTATAAAGGGCCAGATAGTATATATCCTAGGCTTTGTGTGCTGTATGGCCTCTATTGCAGTTTCTCAACTTTGTTGTTGTAGCATGAAAGCAGCCGTAGACAATATATAAATGAATAAGTGTGGATGTGTTTCAATACAAGAACAAATGACAGTGCAGATTTGGCCTGCAGGCCATGGTTTGCTAACCCCTCCTCTCTCTTTTTAATTAATGTTAGATTTAATAAGAGAATGTAACCAGTTTCACAAATATAAGATCTATATATAAGTCAGTTGCATTTCTTTATACCAGAGAGAAATGAAATTGCAATCTTCTAAAATTCAAAATGCAGTAAAAATATGTTATCAAGTAATGAATACAAGGAAAGATATGAAAGCTTTTATATAGAAAACCATAAAGCTTTATTGAAAAAAGTTTAAAAGACCTAAATAAATGAAGACATATACCATGTTCATTTCTCCTAAATTGTTCAATGGGCTTAATGCAATTATTATGAAAATCACAACTTTTTTTTTTTTTTATGGGGCATGAGATTATTCTTTTGAAAGTTAAAAAATTATTCTTATGAAAGTACCAAGATCCAAGAATAGCCAAGTCACACTTTTTTTTTGCCATTGTAATTATTTTTATGTGTACACTTCAGTGATATTAAGCACATTCACCATGTTGTGGTGATTCACAGTCACCACTATCCACTTCCAAAACTTTTTCATCACCCCAAATGGAAACTCCATAGCCCTTAAGCAATAATTCCCATTCCTTCCTCCCTTCAGCCCCTGATAACCACTAACAAACTTTTGTCTCTACGTATTTGCTGATTCTAGATATTTCATGAAGTGGGATTATACGACATTTGTCCTTTTGTGTCTGACTTATTTTCTGATTTATTTCACTCAGCATAATCTTTTCAAGGTTCATCCATGTCATAGCGTGTATCAGAACTTCATTTCTCTTTATATCTGAATAATACACATACACACATATAAATACACCACATTTTATTTATTCACTAATTTATCAATGGACATTTAAATGTTTCCTTCCACCTTTTGCCAACCCTTAACCATTGCACTCGTTGCCTCTCTTTTCTTTTGCCAAAGATGAAGAAATTGAAGATTTTTACCAACTTCTGCAGTCTGAAATTGATCAAACATGTAATCGAGATACATTGATAATTACTGGTGATTGGAATGCAAAAGTTGGAAACAAAAGAAGAAGGATTGGTAGTTGGAAAGTATGGCCTTGGTGATAGAAATAATGCTGGAGATCGCACGATAGACTTTTGAGAGACCAACAACTTATTCATTGCAAATACCTTTTTCAACAACATAAATTTATCTTCTTTAGAACCACCTACTTTGTAGTATTTTGTTATGTCAGCCCTAGGAAACTAAGAGACCATAGAATAGAATACTACCCACCTGTTGCTGATTCTGACTCATGGCGACTCCATGTGTTACAGAGTAGAACTGTTCCATAGGGTTTTCTTGGCTGTCATCTTTATGAAAGCAGATCACCAGGCCTTTCTTCCATAGCACCACTGGGTGGGTTTGAACCATCAACCTTTAGGTTAGTAGTCAGTGCAAAGCACTTGTGCCATCTAGGGACCTAATAGAATCCTACTAATGAATAAAAAGGAACAAACTATTGATACACAAAACATCATGAATAAATCTCAATACTTATATTGAATAAACGAAGCCAAAATAAAACAGTACATAACTTTTGACCCCATTTATATAAACTCTATAAAATGAAAACTAATATAATATAGAGTGACATGTTATTGATTGCCAAACAAGGGGTTGGGAGGTGAGAAGGGCAAGGGGATGAGATTGCAAACAGGCATGAGGGAACTTCTGTGGGGTGATAGATGTATTCACTCTCTTGATTGCCACGATGAAATCACAGGTGTACACGTATGTCAACAATTATAAAAATATACACTTTAAATATATACAGTTTATTGTACATGAACTATACTTCAGTAAGGCTCTTTCAAAGAAATGAAGGTAAGGAATGTCAATCAGTGATCACGAAGAAGCAATAGGGACCACATTTACCTTCCCACTTTAAACAACTAAAAAAAAAAAACAGACCAAATATGTGAAAAAAATGGTTTTAAGGCTTTGGACACCAGGCAGTTCAGAACATTCGTGACTGGATGGAGAGAATTTCCAGGCTGCATCTCATTAAAGTGGGGACTTAAGTCTGGACCAGCAGTCTTTTTGAGTTGAAGAGACCAAGATCAATTTCCAGGGAAGCCAAGGCAGAATTCACAAAACAAAATACCAGAAAAGACAGAGATGCATAAAGAGAAAGCTCTGGAGTGAGAGTCTTCAGCTGAGAACAGTTCAGCAGATACATACGAAGAAATACCCAAGATCAAGGAACCAGCAGAAATGATTAGGCAGTACCGTACCTAGAGGTCATAAAGGGCCTCTCCCCAAGGCCCTATTCTTCCTTGCTTCAACTTTCAGTGTTTGCTGCAGATCTAAAGATAAGTTCTCCAGTCAGCTTGAAAAGGTGGCATTTTGAGCCCCATCTAACTCCTGTGACTCTATTGATTCTGAAATTCAGAAACCAGGGGGTTGTATTTTATTAAGCTTCCTAAACCCTGACCATATGAAGTTGGCTTCACCTTGACAGTGGCAAGGGAAGTACATTTACCTACCCAGGACTAAAAAATGAGTACCACTTTATAAAGAAAGGGAGAAGCCCAAGCTGTCCAACCAGAAGCTTGACATACATGTAAGGAATTCATTACTTATCTGTAGATCCTCTCTCTTACCTACTCATCCAAAGAAAGGAGAACAGGACCCTGCTGGAAGGAGTGAGAGTTGTCTAATGAGGAGGTTTCTGCAGCCAAGAAGTGGCCTGAGTGTCTGGACCCAGACTGATGATCAGTGATATAACTAGGCCAGTCCCTCAAAGATAAAGAAGACCTGTCACTTGGGGAACTTCCCCTGGTACACAGAGAAGTACAAGAGACTGTTTTAGGGAAAGGGAAAGAATCAGAACTTCAGGTAATTATGCTCTTTTAGGATGTTATCTTGTGCTTGTGATTCAGATATTGGTTGGAGCAGAAATACATGTGACTATTAGAAACCTTTGCTTCTATATTTCTGAAGTCATTTATTTATTAAAGCTATTAAATAAATAAATGAGATAGGGAGCTTATCCAAACAAGTAGTTAATAAATGATTCAAATGTTTCAGTACACTGAGTTGGGAATCAGGCCTGTGGTAATAACCAAATCAGGAAAATGAGCCCCTCATAATGGAAGGCACTTAAAATATGACTGGGGAAGAGATGCCTCCTCAAAGTAGAGTCGACCTTAATGATGTGCATGGAGTAAAGCTTTTGGGACCTTAATTTGCTGTTGTAGCACGACTCAAAATGAGAAAAAATAGCTGCAAACATCCATTAATAATGGGAACATGTATGAGGTATGAATCTAGGAAAATTGGAAGTCATCAAAAATGAAGTGGAATGCATAAAGATTGATGTCCTAGGTAATTAGTGAGCTGAAATGGACTGATAATGGCCATTTTGAATCAGATAAGCATATGGTCTACTGTGCAGGAAATGACAAATTGAAGAGGAATGGTGTCGTGTACATTGTCAAAAAGAACATGAAGATCTATCCTGAAGTACAGTGCTGTCAGTGATAGGATGATATCCATACACCTACAAGGAAGACCAGTTAATATGACTATTATTCAAATTTCCACACCACGCACTAGTGCCAAAGATGAAGAAATTGAAGATTTCTACCAACTTCTGCAGTCTGAAATTGATCAAACATGCAGTCAAGATGCATTGATAATTACTGGTGATTGGAATATGAAAGTTGAAATGAAGAAGGATCAGTAGTTGGAAAAGATGCCTTTGGTGATAGAAACAACACTGGAGATCACATGATAGAATTTCGCAAGACCAACAACTTACTCATTGCAGATATGTTTTTTTCAACAACATAAACAGCGACTATACACCTGGACCTCACTGGATGGAATACACAGGAATCAAATTGACTATATCTGTGGAAAAAGATTATGAAAAGCTCAATATCATCAGTCAGAACAAGTCCAGGGGACGACTACAGAACAGACCATCAATTGAGTATTTCCCACCTGAATTTAGAGATCATCTCAAGAATAGATTTGATGCATTGAATGCTAATGACCAGACAAGTTGGGAGATGATATCAAGGACATCATAAGTAAAGAAAGCAAAAGGTTATTAAAGAGACAGGAAAGATAGAAAAGACCAAAATGGATGTTAGAAGAGACTCTGAAAGTTGCTCTTGAATGTGGAGTAGCTAAAGCAAATGGACAAAATGATGAAAAGAGCTGAGCAGAGGATTTCAAAGGGCAGCTCGAGAACACAAAGTATTATAACGAAATGTGCAAATACCTGGAGTTAGAAAACCAGAAGGGAAGAACACACTCGGCATTTCTCAAGCTGAACTGAAAAAAAATTTCAAGCCTTGGGTTGCAAATTTTGAAGGATCCTATGGACAAAATATTAAATGACGCAGGAAACATCAACAGAAGATGGAAGCAATATACAGAGTCAGTATACCAAAAATAATTGGTTGACGTTCAGCCATTTCAGGAAGTAGCATATGATCAAGAATCGATGATATTGAAGGAAGAAGTCCAAGCTGCCCTGAAGGCATTGGCGAAAAACAAGGCTGCGGGAATTGACAGAATACCAATTGAGATGTTTCAACAAACGGATGCAGTGCTGGAGGTGCTCACTCATCTATGCCAAGAAATTTGGAAGACAGCTACCTAGCCAACCAGCTGGAAGAGATCCATATTTGTGCACATTCCAAAGAGAGGTTGTCCAGCAGAATGTGGAAATTATCGAACAGTATCATTAATGTCACACACAAGTAAAGTTTTGCTGAAGATCGTTCAAAAGCTGTTGCAGCAGTACATCGACAGGGAACTGCCAGAAATTCAAGCCAGATTCAGAAGAGGACATGGAAGAAGGGATATCACTGCTGATGTCAGATGGATCTTGGCTAAAAGCAGAGAATACCAGAAAATGTTTACCTGTGTTTTATTGACTATGCAAAGGCATCCGACTGTATGGATCATGACAAATTATGGATAACATTGTGAAGAATGGGAATTGCAGAACACTTAAGTGTGCTCATGAGGAACCTGTGCATAGACCAAAAGGCAGTCATTAGAACAGAACAAGGGGATACTGCATAGTTCAAAATCAGGAAAGATGTGTGTCAGGGTTGTATCTTCGCCATACTTAATTCAATCTATAGGCTGAGCAAATAATCCAGGAAGCTGGACTATATAAAGAAGAACGTGGCATCAGGATTGGTGGAAGACTCATTAACAACCTCCGATATGCAGATGACACAACTTTGCTTGCTGAAAGTGAAGAGAACTTGAAGCGTTTACTGATGAAGATCAAAGAGTACAGCCCTCAGTACAGATTACGTTTCAGCGTAAAGCAAAAATCCTCACAACTGGAGCAATAAGCAACATCATGATAAACGGGGAGAATTTTGAAGTTGTCAAGAATTTCATTTTACTGGAATCCACATTTAATCCCCATGGAAGCAGCAGTCAAGAAATCAAATTTGCATTGGGCAAATCTGCAAAAAAAAAAAAGTCTTTAAAGTGAAAAAGCAAAGATATCACTTTAAGGACTAAGGTGGGCCTGACCCAAGCCATGGTAATTTCAGTTGGCCCATATGCTGGCGAATGCTGGAGAATGAATAAGGAAGATTGAAGAAGAATTGATGCTTTTGATTATGGTGTTGTGGAAGAATATTGAACACACCATGAACTGCCAGAAGAACTAACAGATCTATCTTGGAAGAAATACAGCCAGAGTGCTCCTTGAAAGCGAGGATGGCAAGACTTTGTCTCACATACTTTGGACATGTTATCAGGAAAGAACAGTCCCTGGAGAAAAACATCACGCTTGAGAAGGTAGAGGGTCAGCGGAAAAGAGGAAGACCCTCAACGAGATGGATTTACAGAGTAGCTGTATTATTGGACTCAAACATACCAATGATTGTGAGGATGGCGCAGGACTGGGCAGTGTTTCTTTCTGTTTACCTATGGTTGCTATGTGTTAGAACTGATCCAACCACACCTAACAACAACAACCATTATAGTCATTACCTGTCTTTTCTGGTTTTGAGCATGCTGTTTCAAAACTCTTAGAATCCTGTTTTCTCCATTCTCTTCAGCTAGTTCCTACTTTTCAGGTCTTAGCAAAATGAGAATTCTTCAATGAAGCCTTCCCAGGTATTCCGGACACTTAAGCACCCAGCAGCCACTTGTTACGTGACTGAATATGTGAACGAGTGCATATGCTGTGATTGGAAAATTTTATGTTGGCTTTTCAGTATTTATCCCCTAAAAAATGTAAGAACTGTAGCTGAAAACATTGGTTGAAAATGTAGGAGCAAATCTCTTATAAATAATGTTCTATTATATTTCCTTAGGCCAATAATGTATGTTTTTACATTTTTCAAATGAAGTAATTTATGTGTACATTAAATTGATAGTGTTCCCCTCAAAAGTTGTTATTAAATTCAGTTGTAGATTTGAGGAATATGGATTTCATCAGTTAATTCAGTATTCCCTATGAAGTACATTTCATATTCCTTCAATAAATATAATTCGCGTTTATTATTTGTGACCTGGATTTACCTAAGAGGAATCTTTTTAATGTTTGAATAAAGATAGAATTGTTATTATGTTGTTGTTAAGGGCCCTGAACTTAGGAATGGGACGCATAGAAAATTAAGGAGTATCATTGGTGCCTTCTGTGTTATTTTCATATAGTGTTCATAGGATTAAGGAGAAAATGTTTTCATCATCTAACAAATATTTATTGTCTTCTTGCCATGTTAAGTGCCATGCAGAACTGACCATTAGTATACTGTCTGTCTAGAGTGAAAAATTGTGTAAGCAGTCCCTTACTGTACATGGTAAATGTGATGTGAATGATACAAAGAAAATGCTGTAGTGGAGTTTTACTTCTGAATAGTGACCTAACAAAGTTATTACGGGGGAGATGCAATAAAACCTGGGCCTAGAAGAATGAGTAGAATGTTAATAGCTGACAGCAGTCTGGTGAGAATATCAGAAAATTTTCAAACTAAATTAAAGCTTTATGCTGGAGAGAGATAGGTTGTAAGGTTTGAAAAATAGGTTGTAGCCAGGTAACAGGGCCTTGAATGCCATACTGAGCAGTCCAGGCTATATTCTGAAAATAGTGAGGAATCATTGAAATTTTGCAAGCAGGGAAGTGACATGATCCTATATGTAGTTAAAGGTGATCAGTCTGATAGTGGTATGCAGATTGTACTTTAGGAAGGAGAGCATGGAACAAGAATATGAATAGTTTGAGAGAAAACTTTTAAAATACACTGATTTTGATTATATCTTTTAACAGACCAGAAATTTCAATTGCCTTTTTTTTTTTTTTTTTGGTTTGTTAATTTAAAAAACTATTTTTTCATTTATCTATATAATCCCCCAACTGCAGTTATAAAAACGAATATAATGTTTTTATAATAATGTCTCTCTGAAATGAATGTGTATCTGTGTGTCTGTTATTTTTCTTTGAAATATTAGTGGAATTTATGAGCCATGTCAAACCATTCAAAAAGTATTTGCTAGATGGCCTAAGAAGTCACCTCTGCATTTTCTAGATCAGAGAATTTGGGGGAAGAAGAAACAGCTACTTAATTTGTGTTGAAAATTGCCTATTGGTGGTCTGCCTCCTGGAAGTTGTCTAACCTGCTTAGTAAAGAATTGACTAGGCACAGTAATGACAAAGTTTAAAGTTATGTTATTTTATATGAAAGAAACAAGCCAATATTTCAAATACTTTCTTATAGTTTATAAAAAAATTGGAACTTTTAAAGAAACCTTAAATTAGTAACAGATACAGCAAATTTTAATAGTTAACTATCTTAGTACTTGTTTTTGTTTATTATTGCTAAAGAATTTAAAGGAAAAATATGATATTTCATATATATAACCAGACTATATAGTTAATACTCAAAGTAGGATAAATTTGTGCTAACAAGTCAACAAACTTTAAGGAAGTTTGATCTTGTCACTCTTCTGCTTAGCTTCACTCATTGGCTTCAAGATAAACCCTTAGTTAAGTCTTTTAGAGTGTTTTGACCTTATTTCTTCAGCCTGATCAAGTGCTACTCATGCCCTTACTTTTCAGTTCCTCTGTAGTCATGCTGGACTTCCTGAAACTCCTTGCTTGCTTCTTCCTGGAGACTTTGCACATGCTGTCCCTCTGTCTGGAATACTCTTGCACCTCCCTTTGGTTGGCTAATTCCTACTTGATCTTTTTATTTCAGTTTAAATATCAGTTCATCAGAAAGCCTCTCACACTGGATTATACCCTCTCAGAGCATCCTATACTTTTACAGCAGTTTCTACATTTCAATTTGATTAATGTCGGTTTTCCTCATGAAGTTCCTTGAAAGGAGCAGTGATTTTGGTACACATTTATTTCCCCTGTACTTACACAAGGCTGTTGTACACATAGGAGGTACCTCGTATACATAGGAGATTTCTACTTTCTTGTTGCTGCTGTTGTTAGTTGCTGTCAAGTTGGCTCTGACTCATGGTGACCTTATGCATAGCAGAATGAAACATTACTCGTTCCGGTGCTATCTTCAGACCCCTGGTAGTGCAGTGGTTAAGAGCTCAGGCTGCTAACCAAAAGGTTGGCAGTTCGAATCCACCAGCTGCTCCTTGGAAACCCTATGGGGCAGTTCTGTTGTATCCTATAGGGTCTCTATGAGTCTAGAATATGCATAATTTGGAAGACAGCTACCTGGCCATTTGACTGGAAGAGATCCATATTTATGCCTATTCCCAAGAAAGGTGATCCAACTGAATGCAGAAATTATTGAACAATATTATTAATATCACATGCAAGTAAAATTTTGCTGAAGATCATTCAAAAGCAGCTGCGGCAGTATATTGACAGGGAACTGCCAGAAATTCAAGCCAGATTCAGAAGAGGACGTGGAACCAGGGATATCATAGCTGATGTTAGATGGGTTCTGGCTGAAAGCAGAGAATACCAGAAAGATGTTTACATGTGTTTTATTGACTATGCTAAGGCATTCGACCGTGTGGATCATAACAAATTGTGGATAACATTGCGAAGAATGGGAAGTCCAGAACACTTAATTGTGCTCATGAGGAACCTGTACATAGATCAAGAAGAGGCAGTCGTTCTGACAGAACAAGGGGATACTGCATGGTTTAAAGTCAGGAAAGGTGCATCAGGGTTGTGTCCTTTCACCATACCTATTCAGTCTGTATGCTGAGCAAATAATCTGAGAAGCTGGACTATATTAAGAAGCACATGGCATTAGGATTGGAGGAAGACTCATTAACAACCTGTGATATGCAGATGACACAACCTTGCTTGCTGAAAGTGAAGAGGACTTGAAGCACTTACTGATGAAGATCAAAGACCACAGCCGTCAATATGGATTACACGTCAACATAAAGAAAACAAAAATCCTAACATGATAACAAAGAACAGATTGAAGTTGTCAAGGATTTCATTTTATTTGGATCCGCAATCAACACTCATAGAAGCAGCAGTCAAGAAATCAAACAACATATTGCACTGGGCAAATCTGCTGCAAAAGACCTCTCTTTAAGGTGTTGAAAAGCAAAGATGTCACCTTTAAGACTAAGGTGTGCCTAACCCAAGCTGTGGTGTTTTCGGTTGCCTCATATGTATGCAAAAGCTGGACAGTGAATAAGGAAAACTGAAGAAGAATTGATGCCTTTGAATTGTGGTGTTGGCGAAGAATATTGAATATACTGTGGACTACCAAAAGAACGAACAAATCTGTCTTGGAAGAAGTACAACCAGAATGCTCCTTAGAAGCAAGGGTAGCAAGACTACCTTACATACTTTGGACATGTTACCAGGAGGGATCAGTCTGTGCAGAAGGACATCATGCTCGGTAGAATAGAGGGTCAGCAAAAAAAAGGAAGACCTTCAATGAGATGGATTGACACAATAGCTGCAACATTGGGCTCAAGCATAGCAAGGATTGTGGGGATGGCGCAGGACTAGGCAGTGTTTCGTTCTGTTGTACATAGGGTCACTATGAGTGGAACCAACTAGAGGGCACCTAACAACAACAACAACAGAATATGCATATTCTATGCATATTCTATGAATCAGCATAGAGTATCCATATTTTACATGTTAATAGACTTTGCTAAATTACCCTTGAAATAGGCTATATTGCTTTCTACTGTGTACAGGAGGGCCCATTTCCCCAAAATCTCACATAATTAAATGATACCAATATTTACAATTTTTCCTGAAAACTTTTCTCATTTTTTTAAATTTTTAATTATTTTTAGTGAGCTGACCTATTTTTTCAGATATTTATTGGCCAATTGTGTTTCTTTTGTGTCTTGCCCATTTTTTATATTGATTTGTGAGGGCTCTTCATATATTAAGAATACTGATTCTATCATATAAATTATAATTTTTTTTTTATAACTTTGTCTGTATTCCATATGGTTTCCCTGACTCTGATTTTATATCCCTTAAAAACATTGTCTACCTTACTGTCAGATGTTCTTTTGAAAATACTGGTCTTTGGTTCCCCATGTTCTCTCTTGCTTCCCAGCCTTTGAACATGCTATTTCTTCTGCCTAGAACAACGGTTCCAATTAATATTATAGAATATTGTGATTCCTTTGGAGACTACTGGTTCTAAAGTTTCCCCTCCTTAATTCCTTTTTGTCTTTCCTACTCATTAAATTGCTCATTTAATTATCTCATCACCAAACTGTAATCTCTGTCAAAGACTTCCATGCCTTCTGTACCAATATGGATTATGGGATCCTTACACCTATAGTGCCTGGCCCATAGTGTGTGCTTAATAAATAAATGTTGGATGAACAATTCATTGTATTGCTTTAGAATACTCTCCTATTGGAAAGGAGGAGATACTTTGTGACATTTTTACATTTTCTGCTCCCTCTAGTTTCTTCAGTGTGTTTTAAATAATGAGATAATTAATAGATCTTTGGGTTAGCAACATAGAGGAACACAAGTCTGTTCTTTTCAAATAATTTATAGAGGATCACAAAGCTTGTCTGATCCTGTGTAACTTTTTTATTATAATGCTTATTCATCTCTGTGTACCAAGTAGGCAGCTGATAAGAGAGTAAATTTAGAAAGTAATAAAAAGTGTGACAGTATAGGTATAGCTATTTAATGACTGAATTTTTGCTTGCATTCTTAGTGATTTTTATTCAGTGAAAGGGGCTGTATGTATATGGTAAGTAATTTGCATTGAAATTCAACTTGTGAAAATATATATAATACCTAGTGTATTCTTCTCATTTGAAATGTCTGGTCCATAGAAATTATTTGTCTTACTGTTTTTATAGGAGGTTCATAAAGTGAATGAAAGCATCAAGTATAACCACCCATTGAGAAAATGTGTTGATACAATACTTAAAAAGGTAATTAGATCATATTATCTCATCTGTTTTCTTTTTAAATATAAATTTATATAATATTATAATAAAAGTATCAGAAAAGTATGAGAACGGTCTATAGCTGAGGTCTTCCTAACTTCTTTCCATTTTCATGGAAATCTTAACCATAAACTAGTAATTATTTGTATACACAATATGTTCTTTTGTTGTTACAAGTTTAACATTAATTATTGACAGTATTTTCCATTGAAATTTGGAGGTAGAGGTGATGTTGAGTGATGTATAGTGATTGCCATGACACAGTGATGGAGATGGACCTTTACAGTCTATAAAAATATCATTGTACATGGTCACTAAAGGCATCTCTCCCTAGAAGAAAGTAAAGTAGGGCCTCAATAATAATCTCTTTAAATCACCTTCCTACGTGTCATTTTATAATACATTTCATATATCAAAAAATGAATGACGAGATATTTAACATAGATATTTAATAAAAAGCCATAAAATTAAGACTTTGATTCATTGGTGTTGAATTAGGGGCATTCATATACTTCCACAAATAGTTATTCCAAGAGTTCCCCAATAGTCTTTAATGTATCCACAGAACCACTGAAATAATTCTTTTCCTATATTTTAAATCTCTTGTACTTATTGTTAGCTAGTGTTTCTTTCAGCTAAGATGATTGTCATGGGAATCAATTCTCTATAACCATTTCTGTCACATTTGCTACATTTTGAGACTTATTCAAGGAGGTTGAGTAATTTGCACAAGTTTATGTAGATAATAAATGGCTAGTAGTAGGCAAGATGACTCTAAAGCTTGTATTTGTTTTCCAGTACAATTTCTTTAAAAAATTCAGTATGTTGGATATGTCATGAGTCTTCCTCATTACTTAGCTATGAAAACAACAGTTTCATCAGGTGCCTGCTTAGAGTAATCCTCAAATACTAGTTGCCTCATGTAGGTAAGCTCCCCTGCTCCCACCCATTCCAAGCTAGTGTATCTGAGTATAAAGATTAATAACAATAGAGATGAGAAGAAAAGTTTTTTTTATAGCTCAGAACTCAATACATCTTTTAAAACATTTTCAAGAAAACATTGGCATGTAAGTTCAATTATTTAGAGATGCCAAGATTTGTTTTTGAGAAAATTAGAAACACCCATAAATAGATTTTTAATAAAAATTAAATTTTTATCTTTTTGCAAGTAAGGTTTAAAAAAATAATCTAACTATCCTTTTCAGTGCCCTACAGAGTACCAGGAAAAAATGGGTAGGAACATGGATGATTATGAAGATTTTGATGAAAAACATAATACCTATCCAAGTGAAAAAAGTCTAGTAAAACTGCATAAGCAGGTAACTTTATTTATTAATTACAGTTGTCCCTCAGTATTGGTGGGAGATTGGTTCCAGGACCCCTGCGGATACCAAAATCCAGGGATACTCAATTCCCTATATAAAATGGCATAGTATTTGCATATAACCTACGCACATCTTCCTGTATACTTCACATTATCTCTAGCTTACTTATAATACCTAACGCAATGTAAATACTATGTGAATAGTTGTTATGCTGTATTGTTTAGGGAATAATGACAAGAAAAAAAGTTTTTTTTTTTTTTTCTTGAATATTTTCATTCCGTGGTTGGTTGGTTGAATCCGTAGAGGTGGAACCCGAAGATGCGGAGGGCTGACTGTATAGTTATTTATTTACTGATGATTTTAGTTAGATTTTAGTTATTACTCATCAAAAAAGGGATTTTTAGTAATTGTATATCTAAAACGTCCTTCGATGCTGTCCTATCATTCTTTGAAGTGTTTTTGGTCTAACTTAGTGTTTTTGGAGAGGAGCACTGTTGGCATTTTGATTAGCTGCCAAGCTCTTAACCATTACACCACCAGGGCTCCACACTATTGGCATTTTGGGAGGGCGAGCTGCTCACTGAGCAGAATTGTTACATATATTATAGAACATTAACATCCTTGGCTCCACCCAACAAACGCCACTAGCACTTTCCTGTTGTTGCAACAGAAAAAAAAAAAACATGCTCCATGATAGGGAATTGAATCGCTCTTGGATCAAAAAACTGATGGATACACCCCTCTTTTCTCTTTTAGGTGATTTATTCAGTTCAGAGGCACCGTCGAACTCAAGTACAATGGCAAATTCTTTTGGAACAGGCATTTTATCTGGAAGATGTAGCAAAAAATGAAGCCAGTGCAACTCGTCAGTTTGTTCACACTTTTCAGTCACCAGAGCCAGAAAATAGATTTACCCAGTATTTTTATAATCCAACAGTTGGTATGAAAAAGTATATATTTTCACTAATGTAAATTGTATTTGTATTAAGTAACTTTAATTTATACCATGTGGTAATAATACCTATCTGATAAACTTTCCCCCCAGAATAGCTACTTGTCATATAAAACATAATCTATCAGTTTTCACTGTTACTTCACAAATAATTAAAATTTCCTACAAAAATATATGTGCTACATAAAGCATATTTTGTATGGTGTATAATCTACTTAAGATAATTAGGATTTTGAATAATTTTACATTACAAGCTTGGGTGTTTTAACATACTACTAAAATATTACCGTAAGATGTCCTCTTTGATTGTTTTCAATTATTAGTTTATATACAAAACCTACACCCACTAGTCATCGTTTTTTTCTCCCTCATGATTATTTATTATACTCTTTTCAAATGTTATCAAATTTAGTAAAAATTTACTAAAAATACCAGACTATCACTGTACTAAAATTTCTCTTTGCCTTAATTATTCAAACAAATAGTTATATTCACTTGATTCTCTTTTGCATGTTTGGTCTTGAGTATGAAGACTTAATGGCCAAAACATATCTCAGATAAATTTTTCAACAAAGATCCCTTCACATTAAATTAAGGAATGGTGTGATGCCTGTTTTCATTCATTGAACATATGTTTAAGCATATATATGCTGTGTATTGTTGGGTAC
Source organism: Trichechus manatus latirostris (assembly GCF_000243295.1). Taxonomy (NCBI): domain Eukaryota; kingdom Metazoa; phylum Chordata; class Mammalia; order Sirenia; family Trichechidae; genus Trichechus; species Trichechus manatus. The sequence continues at coordinate 7,134,447 of NW_004444071.1, read as the reverse complement.
TTGGTATCAGTGAGCAAAACAGGTAGAAATTCCTGCCTTGCGGAGTGATAAACACAAAAAGGTATGAATAAAGATGCTGAGTAGGTAGTTGACTATAGAAATTAGAGTTCAAAGGAGAATTCTGGGCTAGAGATAGAAATTAGGGTCATCAGTGTATAGTTGAGCCATGGGTCAGGATAAAATTAGTAAAGAAATGATTGGGATAGAGAAAAGCAAGTGTCTGAGGACTAATCCCTGAGGCACTCCAGAAAAGAGGCACTGTAGAGATCAGGTTGACGAGCAAAAAAGACTAAAAAGGAGCGGCCAGTGAAACAGGAGGAAAATGAAGACAGTGAAGTATTTTGAGGGGAAGGATGTGTACAGTACCTTTTCAAATGTTGCACATAGGTCAAGGATCATGAATACTAAGATTCGGTCATTGGATTTCAGAAATGTGAGGCAGGAATTGCTGGGACAGTGTTCATGAGTAGGAGAGATGAGATGCGAAATAGTGAACAAATGAAAAGAATAGCCTTAGACAGAAGGTATGACACAGATGTAGCTAAGCAGGTGAGATGATGTGTGTTAGGAACTTGGGGAAGTTCTCTTCTGACTGCTTCTGTTTTCTCTGTGAAATGCTGAGTAACATAGGGGTAGAGATTTTCAAGATTTTAGGAGAGAAGTTACAATATAGTTGCCTAGTAGAGTGGGCATGAGAGATTAGGGAATTATAATAAACTAACCAGGCAGTTCTAGGGGCTGACTTTAAGCTGGTGATTATGACTTTAAAGTAAGACCAGTCAGCAAAGTTGATTGTCTTTCTCCTGCAATGTGCAGCTGTGTGGGTGCAGGCACAGGGAGTTGGATCTAACCAGAAATTGGGAAATTAGAGAGTGATTATCATCAAAGACTGTGGAATCTAAACTGGGTAAGGAAGGACATGAGGATATTAGGGAACATTAAAAAGGCAGTAGAATAAATGGATTGTTGATCCAGGTGGAGTCAGTCAGTGAAGTTGGTATACTAGATGGAGGTATTATTTGGAGAAAGAGATGCTGGAAATTGAGGTTCTGTGGAAGTGTTGGAGTTGTTGACAATAAAAGGTTTAGGGATAACTATGGGAATGAGTAATTGAGGTAGGGTGGAGGACAAGATTATTAGAGGAGCGATCAAGGAATTGAGAGACCAAGATATTGAAAGGAGGATCACCTATGTGAATACTGAAATTACCAGAGATTAGACTGAGAGTAGTGTTGAAAAGACAGTAAACCAGGAGCTCAAATCTCCAATGGATCGAGTGAAAATACAGCCTTTTCAATTTTATGAGCTTCTTTTTTTTTTGAAACTTTTATTTTTATCTAAATTCAGACTGAACAAAAGAAGTTGCAAGAATATTATAGACAATTCCTAGATACCTTTCACCCAGATTCCCCAAATTACATTTTATCAAATTCATTTGCTTTATATTTTTCTCTGTCTATATTTTTACCTGAATCTTTTGAGAATCCAATCCAGACATGATTCCTCTTTACCCCTAAGTGCTTCAGTGTGTATTTTTAAAAAATAAAGACATTCTCTTTCAAAACCAAGTATAATTATCAAAATCAGTAAATTAACACTGATACAATACTATATATAATCTATTGAGCTTATTTAGATTTTGAAAATAATCCCAATAATATCCTTGATAAAAAATCCCAGATCACGCATTGCATTCAGTTGTCATGTCCCCATTAGTGTCCTTTAATCTAGAACAGTTTCTCATCATAGAAAACCCAATGCCATCAAATTGATTCCAAATCACAGAATAGAGTAAAACTGCCCTATACTTTCCAAGGCTATAAATCTTTATGGAAGCAGACTGCCACATCTTTCTCCTACAGAGCGGTTGGTGGGTTCTAGCCACCGACCTTGCAGTTAGCAACCAAGTGTCCCTGAATTTGACTTCAATGTTTCCATGTGATTAGATTGATTACTGTTCTGCAGGAATACCACAGCAGTGGTGGTGTGTTCTCAGTACATCATAGCAGGAGACACAGGATGTCGGTTTGTCCCACTACTGGTGATCATTTGGCTAGGGTGGTGTCCGCCAGGTTCCTCCACTGTAAAATTACTATTTTTCTTTGTTATTAAGTATATTGTAGGGAAACATTTATTCTTTCATGAGTTTTTCTAATCTTTTTTTTCTTTTTCTTTTTCCAGAATGGTACTGGGAATGCCTTTTACGACCCTGGTTTTACAGGATACTTGCTGTGGTTTTGTCTGTCTTCTCTGTGATTGTTGTGTGGTCAGAGTGCACATTCTTTAGCACTAGACCTGTCCTATCCCTCTTTGCAGTCTTCATACAGCTGGCAGAAAAAACATACAATTATATTTATATCGAGGTCAGTTTAGTATATATTTGTCATAAGTATGTGTCAGTTCATAGTTAATCCTTAACTATTGTAGCTTTTTTCTATATATTTATTCTACTAATAATTAAAACAGTGAAGTTAAAAGTGTTATTATTCAGACTTCTAAAAATGAGTTTCATCAGTTTACCTAGACTATAAAAACTGAGAACTGTATTTTAGGAGAGCTGAAAAAGTGCAAAATAGTGCAGAATTTTCTTGTATGAATACTTTGATCCTCTTTATGCCAGTGAAGCTACGTAACTTATAGTCTTGACGTGAGGCGTTCCCAAGGGAATTGGAAAACAGGCTCACTTCAGGAGGTGGATTTGAAATTTACGGATCTAGGATGTTGAACTGTTTTAAATGTGGATATTTTTCATAATTTCATTTACTTAGATGCTAAAAAAAATGTTTTTGTGTTTAAATTTTAGAACCTCAATAAGTTAGCTGGGAATGAAGGAAATGCTGTGATAATATATAAAGGACTAGGTTAAAGTCCAGTAGTCTTAAACAAACTTGTTTTTTTGTTGTTGGTGTTTTGTTTTGTTTTTTCAGATTGCTTGCTTCTTTTCCATCTTCTTCCTAAGTATCTGTGTTTATTCTACTGTGTTCAGGATCCGTGTATTTAACTATTATTACTTGGCTTCACATCACCAGACTGATGCTTACAGCCTTCTTTTCAGTGGCATGTAAGTAAGATTGTGTTTAGAAACAAGAGAATTGTCTCCATTATATGTATTCTTATAGATTTCTCTTTTATTTCTTGTTGTTTATGGGTGTTCTACTAATAGCTGTATTTCTGTGAGCTGTTGATTCCCTGGGTGGCACCAGTGATAAGTACTCGAGTACTAGCCAAAAATTTGGTGGTTCATACCTACCCAGAGGTGCCGTGGAAGAAGGCCTGGCAATCTGCTTCTGAAACGTCACAGCCTTGAAAACTCTATGGAGCAATTCTACTCTGCACACGTAGGGTTGCCGTGAGTCGGAATTGACTTGACCGCAACTGACAACAACACAACATTAATTAGATTTAAGTACTAAATAGATGTTCATTGATTGCCAGCTAAATACTGCTTGAAGTTTAAGGTTAAAATAGGCATGCTGGGTTAGGAAAGAGAAGAAAGACATGGTAAGACTGAATTTACCCTTGTCTTAGTCATTTAGTGCTGTTGTAACAGAAATACTACAAGTGGATGGCTTTAACAAAGAGAAGTTTATTCTCTGACAGTGCAGTAGGCTAGAAGTCTGAATTCAGGGCGTCGGTTCTGGAGGAATGTCCTTGTCATCAGTCTTCCCTTGGTCTGGGAGCATCTCAGCACAGGAACCTCAGGTCCAAAGGATGTGCTCTGTTCCCAGCACTGCTTTCTTGGTGGTATGAGGTCTCCATGTCTCTCTGCTCGCCTCTCTCTTTTATATCGCAAAAGAGATTGGCTTAAGACACTATCTAATCTTTTAGATCCATCAATATAACTGTTACTAATTTATCTTACTGCATCATAGTGATAGGATTTACAATACATAGGGAAATCACATCAGATGACAAAATGGTAGACAATCAAACAATACTGGGACTCATGATCTAGCCAAGTAGACAGATATTTTGGGGGGACATAATTCAATCCATGACAACCCATAAGAGATTCAATAATAAATTAGTAAATAATAGGAACAATTGAGAATTTAGGGACTAAATTAGATGTAGAGAATGTTCTAAGATTCAATGGCATGAAACTAGATGGATGAGGACTAACAAAACAACAGGAACAGTTTTCCTAAGGGATTAAGAGAGTTCAGAGAGATGGCTCCAGCTTGGACTAGGTTGCACAACTTTTCCTGATTGTTACAACAGTCGTAGTAGGTATTTATGAAGGCTAGACTTAGTGAAGTTCACAAAGGAATTGATATCTGAAGCATCTCTAAAATACTTTCTTTTTTAAAAAAACTTTTTCTTTTTTTTTTTTCAAAACTATAGGCTTACAGGAAGTTGCAAAAATAGTACAAAGAGTCCCATGTACCCTTCACCCAGCACCCCCCAATGGTGACATCTTATATAGCTGTTGTACAATATCAAAACCAGGAAATTGACTTTGGTACATTGCTGTTAACTAGACCACAGACCTTGTTCAGTTTTCACCATTTTTTAGCCTTCATTCGTTTGTGTGTATGTGTGTGCATGTGTGTAGATTCCTGTAACCACTGCCACAATCACTATACCAGTATTCCAGTCGCTATAAAGAACTCCCTTTGTCTTTGCATTCACTCCACGCTATCCCCTCCCTCGATTCTCCATCCCTGTAGTTTTGTAAGGTTCTTTTTTATCTGGATAAAACTGACCTCTAGCAGTTCTTTATCCCTGCACTTGTCAGACTGACATGTTTTGATACAGCTTCAGATGTTTTATGTACTGAGTAGAATTCACCTTGAGGATGTCGCTGTTCTGGCCTTGCTGCTGAGATGGATTGCACAGATAGTAGAATTGAAGGAGGTGCATGTGAAGGCATTCCACAAATTCTTGGGATACCAAAAATCTGTTGCCATCCAGTTGATTCCAGCTCATAATACAGCAGGGGCAAATACTACCAAAGCAGGCAGCCTGAGACTGGAGTTTTGCCATGTTGATGTGTTTGTAAGGGGGATGTAGTTAATTGGATTTTCAAAATGTCTTCCAAGTAAATAAGGGAAATTCACATTCAGAATTCAGAATATATAAAATGCAAATAGATAAAACTAATATAGTAGTTGTAACGATGGGCTCAAGCATAGCAATGATTGTGAGGATGGTGCAGGACTGGGCAGTGTTGTGTTCTATTGTACATGGGGCACTATGAGTTAGAACCAACTCAAAGGTCCCTAACAACAACAATACAATAGTTAGAATGATCTGAAATATTCCTAATACATTTTTATATAGCATGAAATATATTTTGCTGCTTTTTTAAAAACATATATTCTGTTTTAAAATCCTTATTGCAGGTTATTTTGCCGTTTAACTCCTCCTTTATGTCTTAATTTTTTGGGTTTGACCCATATGGATTCATCCATCTCTCACCAGAATACTCAGCCAACTGCTTATACATCTGTAAGTATGGTCAGAAAACAGAGTTCTTTAGATTCATCATCTAATTGAGATATTGTTATTGTGAAATTTCTTTTAATGCTGGCAGAAAAATTCTGTAGCATTATTTGGATTCTTTTTCTCAATAACTGAACTTTCTCTTAAAGGTTGTGTATGACTTACTAATAACTAGATAAAAGTCATTGTATTTTCTTTTATTATAAATTTTTTATTCACATAGATTGTCTAGCTGAGAAGTATTAACAGAGATGACCTGTTATATTTATTAGTCTTAATGCGTATGATAATTTTCAGTAATATTTATAAAATATTAATTTTCTTTAGCAAAAACCTTAATAAGAAGCAAGTTTTTTTTTTAAAAAGTCCATTTAGTGCTTTGTTTGTACTTTTTGAAAAGTCCAAATTTATTGATATAATTGGCTTTTGGCAAATTTCCTAATAATGAAAAGGAATAAAAAATACAGAATTGTGCTAATTTAATTTACTTTTTTCTTGCTCTTCAGATTATGGGTTCCATGAAAGTTTTATCCTTTATTGCAGATGGCTTCTATATATATTATCCTATGTTGGTGGTAATTCTCTGCATTGCTACTTATTTTAGGTAAGAAACAACATTGATTACTCTTCCTCATATTCTTACCCTAATCTGAATATCCTTTCTCCTTAAAGCTCTGTTAAATATTCACTGGTTGGTTTTGGTTGTCATCTGTTTTATCGTAACTGTGGGAGAAGCTGGGAATAATTTGAAGAGATTGCTTGAGTTAACCAGGTCAGGCTCTTCCTCTGAGGATATTTTAAGGAAAAGAGAGGTAGAGTATTTAGGCTACAAAGTAATAGAGTTAATTCAAGAATGTTAACTCTAAATCCTGGCTTTGACATTGACAGTCAATGTAGCTTGTAAAGCACCCCCGTGCACAGCTTCTATCCGATAATATAAGTTTGTCTTAGGGCTTTCCCCACAAGCATTTCTGGGTTTCTAGATGTTTCAGACCATAGTCAGCGCAAAGGGTCAAGTGAGGAACAATTGTAGTCAGGCAGTACATAGAGACTGGAAGAGAATTTCCCCCTAATTTTGGAACATAAATGGCCTGCTGTTATTAATGGGATAAGAAAAGTGGTGGAATTTTGGCAGGGGTAAAATTCAGAAGGAGCTAAATGACAAGTGTGCTTGGCTCCTAGTACCCTATCTTCCTTACTTCCTTCCCTGTGTTGGGTGTCCTCATCCTGTTCTGTTTGTCTGCATCTTTCACTGTTTAAGTGCTCTAGAAAAACCCAAAAACCCACTGCTGTCGAGTCAAATCTGATTTATAGTGACCCTATAGGTCAGAGCGGAACTGCCCCATAGGTTTTAAGGTTTTTTGCTAAAGAAAAATATTTTATCAATATTACTGAAAGGAGTTTCCAAGGAGCAGCTGGTGGATTCGAACTGCTGCCCTCTCGGTTAGTTAACTAATAGAATAAACATGACCATACACCTTTGTTTAGCTCACCCAAAGGTAGGCAGTTCAAATCCACCAACTGCTTCTTGGAAACCCTATGGGGCAGTTCTGCTCTGTCCTACAGGTCGCTATGAGTCAGATTTGACTCGACGGCAACAGGTTAATCTTTATGGAAGCAGATCACCACATCTTTCTCTCACAGAGCTGGTGGGTTCGAACCACCAACCTTTATGTTAGCAGCCAAGCATTTAACTACTACACCACCAGAGCTCCTGAGTGCTTTAGGATACACCAAAAATACCATTTTTTTCAAAGCAAGTCATTGATGTTAATCAGCTTGCTTTTTTAACTAAAATTTAAGTCTCATCCAACTAGTTTTCATTTAACTCTTCCAATACCATTACACAGTTATTACAAATAATATGCATATACTGATATTAGGGTATTGAGTAAACAGGCAGATATTGTTTGAAATATATTACTGAACTTAAAAGAATTTATATTTTACCTTCTAATAAGTAAAATAGCTCAAGGATTACAGTTTAAAATAAGCTGTAATATGAACTTATAGCAAATCTAATATTGAGTCTTTTTAAGATAGAAAGGGCAATAGATCTACACTGTGAATATGATATATTAAAGGAAGAGACTAATTATACTTTGTATGTCCAAAGCTAAGTTTTGATTATATGCTTATTCATTTTAAAATTTTACAAAACTGTTAAATTATAAGAGCTTGTAACATATAAAGTGTGCCTTCTCATGTTAGTAGTTATGGCGGCAAGATTAGCATCCTTCTTTACCTTACTAGATTATATGGATCAAGTGATTATGAGGTGGGATAATGCTGTATCAACTATAAAGCCTTAAACAAATATAAGGAATTATTATATCTTAAAGGAAGTTTTTTAAACTTAAAAATAATCATTAAAAATATAATTCTAGAGTTAATTAGGATAAACTTTGAGGGCCATTTTGTCTTTAAGAAAAATAAGGTCCGTATTCCTGAATTTTCAAATTATCTTGCAAAATAGATTTTCTGTTATAGAAATACAAAGCAATGCCTTACTGACATTTCAAGGGTAACTTGACTTTATAGGTTCATTTTCATTTGAAATGCTATTATAATCAGTCTAACTAATTCCTGTATTGTTAGCAACACAGCCATACCCAGAGCTTATATTCAGACTTGCCTGTCTAGAAAGCATAAGGCTATTTTGTAAGACTTTAGACAAAGCGAAAACCTTCCCAGAGACAGTGATCTAGTTCTGGGCTTATACGGAGATACAATATTCCCACAAGGATATGAAGGTAGTAAGGGACTGTTTAAACTAATGGAAGAAACACGACCATCCACCTGAAAACCCTAAATTTACACAATGGTAATACACGTAAAACATTCCTTTTATGTTACAACAAGCAAATTATTATGAATTATCCAGATCCTTACACATTTTAATGTAAAACGGGAGACCTTCACTTTCTTTTAGCTGCCCCATAATTTCCATTCCCCCAACACACTCACGTAAATACTCACTCACGAACTCTCTCACTCATTTTCTCTTTCTCTCTCTCTGTCTCTATGTATGTATGTATGTATGTATGTGTTCAGGCTTCCTGCCATTAGAAGTTCATCAGTGAAAAAGTTTGAGAACTAATGTAATAAAAAGATCTAGTCTTTGTTTCATCTTGAATTTAAATACCAGCTGTATAATTTATTGAGTGGCGTTTAGCAAAGTATTTAACCTTTTAGGCTTCTGTCACCTTATCTGTAAAATGATACTTAGTTCTTAGAGTTGTAGTAAGAATGAAATAAGAGAGTATCTGTAAGTTGTCTAACGCGTGGTAGGATCTTAACAAATATTAATCCTGCCTACCCATCCTTCGCTTCCTTCCTCATGTGCCATATTTTCAGAGTGTGTAATAACAGTCATTTAAGTAGAATTGACTAACTCATGGGAGAAAACAAACAACAAAAAAAAAACCATGAAAATAAATTTGCATGGGACTTTATAATTAGAATATTTTATAGTTGGAAATACTGGTTGTGTATGTGTGTTTGTGGTATTAAAACTAGTATTTAAATATAAGAAAGGAATAAATTGGTCTTGTATTATAGCCATTATTTATCATCCTGGTATAATAATTTTCTGAAGGTATGCTAATTACTTGATTTAATTTGCTTCCATAAGAAACCTAGGGATAGTGCATATCCTAGTCAGTGGAGTATTAAGCATAAGTTTCTTGGAAATGTAAATAAGTACTTTTGAAGAAAGGCAGAAACACAGGCTTCTTTGGGAATCATAATACTAAAGAACAGTTTGTCTAAGCATTTCCAACGTGAAATAATGCTTGTCTTTTTGGAAATCCATTGTTACTAGCTTGGGAACCCGTTGTTTGAATCTGCTTGGTTTCCAGCAGTTCATGGGAGATAATGATATGACATCTGACTTAGTTGATGAAGGAAAAGAATTAATCAGACGAGGTAAGATTTGTCTTTTAAAATAAATGAAGGGATAATGCTAAGAGTCAAAATATAAAATTAATGTTCGTAAAATTTTTAAAGTTTTTAATCTAAAGAAATTATAAATTAATGCAGTTTTTTTATCTTAAAATCTACATATAGCCTTCTTAGCAAAAATAATTTGAAAACATAATCATTTCATCTGTCTTTAAGAAATTCTACAATATAAATTATTACTATGTCTACAACTTGATAAGGTCTTAGAGTCATTTTTGTGTTTGCCCTGAAATGTATTTGCTAAGTTCCATACAGCCATAAAGCTCACTAATATAAGGCATCATCAGCCTAAAATTGCATGACAAATCATTCAAGCCAATGCTGTTTTCTTAGAATGTGATGATCATTAACAGTTTGTTCAAATACATAGCCCTCTATTAGATTCTAATCGCAGAATCGAGTGTATTAAATTTAATGATATTGAAGTGATCGTAGAATAGGAAAAAGAAAAAATTTAAGATTTGGGACATTGGTTCTTTGCCATTCTCCCTTCCTGCTTCTGGGGCCTTTGTATGATCATCAGTTGAATGTAAGTCAAAAAATGTATTGCAGCTCCAAAATAAGCCAGAGTGGCCTTTATGTGCTTTTATAGGAGTGAGGTGTCTAGTTGACATACTATTTCTACTGCTTTTTACGTTAATCAGACCTCATATGAAGTATCAGATCAAGTCACTGTTGGGTAAGATTTTCAAGAGTAAGATTGACAAATCAGGAAGTATTTAGAGGAAAACAGCCAGAATTATGAGTCTGTAGAACCTATCCTATGAATAAAACCACTGAAGGAACTTAGTATACAGCCCAAAGAAAGAAGAAAGGTATGAACTTAATTTAGAAGATAGGACTAAAAGAAAAGACAGAAGTTACAGAGAAACAAATTTCAGGTCACCACAAGAAAGAACTTTTCCCTTCACCAAAACTATTTAGGCAGAGGTTAGATGGCCATCTCCAACAAAAATAGTGAAGGCATTCCCTATAGAGTCCTTGCCAACAATAACCTATTATATTTGACTTTATAGTAATTTAAAATTGGTCATATCCTGATACATTCATTAACTTCAGTTACTATACTTCTAATTAAACCATGTTGTTCCAAATTTGAGACTACTTTTCTGTCTCTAGAGAAGAGAAAAAGGCAAAGGCAAGAAGAAGGTGAAAATCGAAGAAGAGTAAGTACCGTACTTATGAAATTGCTCTAGACTAAAGATTAACGTGAAATAATCATAAAAATTGTACTGATTTGGAATAATTGGTTAAGGATCAAAGACAGTAGGAAAATGACATAGAATATGTTTTTTAAAAAAGATAGTTTTAGTATTTTCAGATAGACATGTTAGAGGTTCTATAAGACTTGTTCTAAATAGTCATTGTGTTGTTATTGTTAGGTGCCATTGAGTCGGTTCTGACTCATAGCAACCTTATGTATAATAGAATGAAACACTGTCCGGTTCTGTGCCGTCCTCACATTCGTTGTTATGCTTGAGCCCATTGTTGCAGCCATTGTGTCAGTCCATCTCATTGAAGGTCTTCCTCTTTTTCGCTGACCCTCTACTTTACCAAGCATGATGTCTTTCTCCAGGGGCTGAACCTTCCTGATAATATGTCCAAAGTATATGAGACGTAGTCTCTCCATCCTTGCTTCTAAAGAGCATTCTGGTTTGTACTTCTTCCAAGACAGATGTGTTCATTCTTTTGGCAGTTCATGGTAAATTTAATCTTCTTCACCAACACCATAATTCAAAGGCGTCAATTCTTCTTTTGTCCTCCATATTCAATGTCCAGCTTTCGCATGCATATGAGATGATAGAAAATACCATGGCTTGGGTCAAACATACCTTTGTCATCAAAATGACATCTTTGTTTTTTAACACTTTAAAGAGTTCTTTTGCGCAGATTTTCCCAATGTAGTACATCGTTTGACTTCTTGACTGCTGCTTCCATGGGCGTTGATTGTGGATCGAAGTAAAATGGAATCCTTGACAACTTCAGTAGTTTCTCCATTTATCATGTTGTTGCTTATTGTTCCAGCTGTGAGGATTTTTGTTTTCTTTATGTTGAGGTGTAATCCATACTGAAGGCTGTAGTCTTTGTTCTTCATCAGTAAGTGCTTCAAGTCCTCTTCACTTTTAGCAAGTAAGGTTGTGTCATCTGCATATCACAGGTTGTTAATGTGTCTTCCTCCAATCTTGATTCCAAGTTTTTCTTTATATAGTCCAGCTTCTCGGATTATTTGTTCAGCATACAGATTGAATAAGTTTGGTGAAAGGATAAACCTTGATGCACACCTTTCCTGACTTTAAACCATGCAGTATCCCCTTGTTCTGTTTGAATGACTGCCTCTTGATCTATGTACAGATTCCACATGAGCACAATTAAGTGTTCTGGAATTCCCATTCTTTGCAATGTTATCCATAATTTGTTATGATCCACACAGTTGAATGCCTTTGCATAGTCAATAAAACATAGGTAAACGTCTTTCTGGTATTCTCTGCTTTCAGCCAAGATCCATCTGACATCAGCAGTGGTATCTCTCGTTCCCCATCCTCTTCTGAATCCTACTTGAACTTTTGGCAGTTCTCCTGTCAATGTACTGCTGCACCCACTTTTAAGTGATCTTCAGCAAGATTTTACTTGTATGTAATATTAATGATATTATTCGACAATTTATGCATTCTATTTGATCATCTTTCTTTGGAAGATCTGAAAGGACTCAACAGTGGGCTTAAAATATTCAGTAAACCTGTTGTAAACAAATGTGCTGTCATCCAGGCTTTGTTGTTCCATTTATAGAGCACAGGCAGAGTAGGTTTAGTATAATTCTTAAGGGCCCTATGATTTTCAGAATGATAAATGAGCATTTGCTTCAACTTAAAGTCACTAGCTGCGCAATAGCCCCTAACAAGAGAATCAGCCTGTGCTTTGAAGCTTTGAATCCAGGTATTGACTTCTCCTCTCTAGCTATGAAAGTCCTAGATGGCATCTTCTTCCAATATAAGGCTGTTTCATCTGCATTGAAAATCTGTTGTTTAGTGTAGCCATCTTCAAGAATTATCTTAGCTAGATCTTCTGGATGACTTGCTACAGCTTTCATCAGCACTTGTTGCTTCACCTTGCACTTTTATGTTACGGAGATGGCTTCTTTCCTTAAGCCTCATAAACCAACCTCTGCTAGCTTCAAGCTTTTCTTCTGCAGCTTCCTCACCTCTCTCAGCCTTCACAGAATTGAAGAGAGTTAGGGCCTTGCTCTGGATTAGGCTTTGGTTTAAGAATGTTGTGGCTGGTTTGATCTTCTATCCAGACAACTAAAACTTTCTCCATATCAGCAATAAGGCTGTTTCGCTTTCTTTTCATTGGTGTGTTCACTGGAGTAACACTTTTAATTTCCTTCAACAACTTTGCATTCACAACTTGGCTGTTTAGCACAAGAGGCCTAGTTTTCAGCCTCTCTTAGCTTTCAACCTGCCTTCCTCACTAAGCTTAATCATTTCTAGCTTTTGATTTAAAGTGAGAGATGTATAGCTCTTCCTTTCACTTGAACACTTAGAGGCCATTGTAAGATTATTAATTGGCCTAATTTCAATATTGTCAGGGAATAGGGAGGCCTGAGGAGACAGAGAGAGATGAGGGAACAGCCAGTTGGTAGAGCAGTTGGAACATACACAATATTAAGTTCACAGTCTTATGTGGGTGCTGTTAGTGGCACCCCAAAACAATTACAATAGTAACATCAAAGATCACTGATCACAGATCACCATAACAGATATGATAATAATGAAAATGTGTGAAATATTGGGAGAATTACCAAGATGTGATAGAGGATATGAATTGAGCACATGCTGTTGGAAAAATGATGCTGATAGACTTGCTTGATGCAGGGTTGCCACAAACCTTCAATTTGGAAAAAACACAGTATTTGCGAAGCTCAATAAAATGAGGTGTGCATGTTTGTCAGTCTGTTGATAGTGGTGTGTTATTTTCTGCTTACAGGATTTTTTTGTGTGTGTGTTTTGTTTTGTTTGGTTGTTATTAAATATTCATGTGTGTTTCTTTCCTAGGAATGGAAAGAACGTTATGGACACAGTAGAGAAGATTCCACTAGAAACAGAAGTGTTCATACTGACCCAAAAGAGTCAAACTTCTCAGATATTAGTACCAACCGGTGTAAGTAATTTATTTTCTAGTTCTCTTAGAATTTTTTTTATAATTGCTTGTATAAAGGCTGAGAACTAGGATAAAAACCATTGCCATCAAGTCAATTCCAACTCATAGCAACCCTATAGAACAGAGTAGAACTACCTCATAGGGTTTCCAAGGCTATAATCTTTAAGGAAGCAGACTGTCATATCTTTCTCCTGCGGAGCGGTGGTGGGTTCAAACCACTGACCTTTCTGTTAGCAGCTGAGCACTTTAACCACCAGGGCTCCTCAAGAATTAGGATGCCCATTCAGAAATGCCTTTGTAGAACTGTACGTGTACTTTTGTGGTGACATTCCTTTCTCACATCCCTCAGTGTATAGAAGGAAGGAGAAACTCAAAGATGCATTCTGGTAGGAGAAGGAAAACTGGGACATCAAGTGATAGTTGTAAGTGTACTAACCTAAATAATATCAGCACTTATCCCAGGTATATTCTAGGCGGATGCTTATTTCTATTGTTTACTCAGATTTTTTTTTTTTTTTTTTACTTTTTAATTAGCAGATATATGATATTCATCCATTTTTATAATAATTTATTGACTTACCACATATGTCAGGCACTTTTCTAGATATACTGCCTCAGGGTGCTCATATCTTAGTGAGGAACTGATACCAGGGATAAGCCATCTGCCACTCGAGGGCGTTAGGAAACCTTCCAAGGTCCCTGGCCTTGCACTGACACTCGGCAGAAGCCACCTCCCACTGGGGATGTGGCAAGGAAACTATTTTCGCCCAGGACGTAAGCACTAAGTAGGAGGCAGAGGTTGTTTGTCTTTGGGGAGATGCAAGATTGCTGAGAGAGCACCATCACAGGCTTGGGTGCACAGGGGCCTGCCTAAGTCTAAGGAAGGAGCAGGAAAACCGAGAACCATCCTCCACTCAGCTACAAGCTTTGCACTGAGTACCAAGCAACGTAAATCTTCTGTTGCGGGAGTGGTAGAAACATGAAGAGACACCTGCCGTCTGTGGCACAGGTGTTCAGGGCCTGCTGAGGTCTGAGAATAGAGCAAAAATACTGAGAGAAATCACCTGGCACTTGAGTCAAGACCTTACTGAGCACAAGACAATGGCAGTATGTCACTGGAGAAGTATGAAGCTTCTGGGGACTTACAGAAACTAAAGCAACAACAGAGCCCAATCCAAGCCCAGCTACAGATTAGATTGACTCAGTCCCTCAACATTAATGGCTAATAGAAGAAACGTATGCATTTTTGCATACAACTATTAATTATCTCAAACTCTACTTTCTTTTACACACAATGTCTGGCATTCAATCAAAATTATAAGATATGCAAGAAAGTAAGAAAATATAAGCCATCATCAGGAGATAAAGCAGTCAACATAACCAGACCTAGAGGTGGCCCAAATGTTGGAGTTATCAGTCAGGGACTTTGTAATAATTGATTAATATATTTAAGGATCTAATGGAAATGTTGGTCAACGTGCATGAACAGATGGGGAGTTTCCCCAAAGAGATAGAAACTATTAAAAAAGAGCCAAATGGAAATATTAGAAATACAAGTAGTCCCCAACTTACGACAGGATTCCCTTCTGATGATTCCATCATAAGTTAGTTCTGACATAAATCGAATACTTCATTTTTTTTTTTAGTTTTCATTATTATTGCCTTTTATTATCAGTATCTTTATAAATCATAACATTGAACATCTGCAAGTGAACATCTGAGAATAATAACATCAGCAAATTACATGCTGCAACATTGTATGTAGTACATATTACTAACAATAAGATGTACAAAAAAAACACAGTTGTAAGTGCAGTAGGTCGTAACTCAAATACATTGTAAGTTGGGGACTACTTGTATTTTAGTCACAGAAACAAACTTTAATGTAATTGGTTATTTGATAATTTATAATGAGAGCCATGACAGAAGAAAGCAGCCAACGCTGAGGAAACTTAGTTCAGGGAATGGAAAAGGAATTCTTCATTGAGAAAGGATTTCTGTAGTAAATCTTTAGCTGAGTATCTGGGAATGAATAGTACTTAGCCAGGTGAAAGATGTTTTAGGCAAAAGGAAGAATGAGTGGAGGACATGGTAACATAAGAGAATCTTTTGGGAAATCCAAGTTTTTCTCTGTGACAAGAGCCTAAAGTATGAAGAGGCTGAAAAGAGGGGAGACTACAGTGATAGTTGGGAAACATATTGTCATATTCAGAAGTTTGGACTTTATCTTGAAGATGAGGTTTCAATCTGGGAAGAAACATGATCAGATATTTATTTTAGTTAAGATGAATTTGATGGCAGTATAAACCATGATTTTCAGGGAAGTGAGACACAGAAACCAGTTAAGAGTCTGTTTTGGTAATGCAGTCAAGAAATGTTGAGGGCCTAAAATAAGGCAGTAATCTTGGAGATGAAAATAAGAGGATTTATTTGAATGAGATTTATGGTAGAATAATAGGAGAGGACTACAAGTTTTACTTAAAGCTAGCAAGTAGAGGGAGGATTCTATAAAGAGATTTGGAAGCTTGCTTACCATGAAGTGCAAGTTTACAGAGTGGAAAGATCTGTATGGGAGAATGGTTAAGAGAAGAGGAGCCACAAAGCCTTAGGAAGGTAAGTTAGAAACAACCTGACATGTGGTAGACAATCAACATTTGCTCAATGAATGAGAGAAAAGATGAATGTGCTTCCATGTAGGGCAGAGTCCCAGGTGACAAAAATGTAAGATATGATAGATACAATTGACTAGCCCCAAGTTTTCAAAAAGAACCATATCATATAAGTTCTTCTGAAGCTATTGGACTGCATAGAACAACAGTGTGAGAATTTAGTTGTTTGTAAAGAAACCTCTGTCCATGTGGAGAAGGCAGAGTTAGTTCCCTACATCTGTGCTAACCAATATGGTAGCCATTAGCCACTTGTGACTATGATCATCTGCAGTGTGGCTGGCATCTCATGTTGAAATGATAATATTTTGGATATATTGGGTTAAATATAATATATTTAAATTAACTTTATCTGTTTATTTTTCATTAATGTAGCTTCTAGAAAAATTAAAATTAAATTATGTGGGTTGCATTTTATTTCTGTTTGACATTGCTGCCCTGGACTCATGCCTCCCAGGTGAAAAGATTCAGGCCTTTCTTGAAAAGCCTGAACTGATTACACCTTAAAGAAAATACTAGCCAAGAAATGAGATTATATGAAAGCTGCAGCAGGCCCCTGGTCTCACTGTGGAACCAACTGAAACTTGATTTGATAATGACCAGTTTCACTATTATGATACCTTAGTTAAATATTAATTCTGATTCATATTAATTAAGTCTTTGCACTGTATCTGCTTCTGAGCTTAGCCTAGATACAAAGCCAGAGAATTTTTTTTTTGTTATTTTCTGTCATTCTATTTATAATTTTAATCTGATCTTTTTAAAACAAGACTTTATTTCTTATAGCAGTTTTAGATTTACAGAAAAATTGCACAGAAAGTACAGAGTTCTCATTTATCTTCTCCCCCTCAAAACAGTTTCCCCTATTAATACCTTAAATTAGGTTGGTACATTTGTGACAGTTGATGAACCAACATTATTAGTACCTTATTAACTGAAGTCCATAGTTTACTAGAGTTCACTCATTATATGATACAATTCTATGGGTTTTGACAAATGCATAATGCCATGCATCCACCATTACAGTATCATACAGAATAGTTTCACTACCTTAAAAATGCCCTGTGCTTCATATATTCATACCTCCTCTCCTTCCCCTCAACTCTTGGAACCACTGACTTTCTATTGTCTCCATGGTTTTATCTTTTCCAGGATGTCATATAGTTGGAATTATAAGTATGTAGCATTTTCAGACTAGCTCTTTAACCTAGCAATATGCATTTAAGTTTCCTCCCTGTCTTTTTGTGACTCGATAGTTCATTTCTTTTTATCACTGAATAATATTCTACTGTATGGATATACCACAGTGTGTTTATCCATTCACCTATTGAAAGACATCTTGGTTGCTTCCCTGTTTTTTGCAGTTATAAATAAAGTTGCTGTAAACATTCATCTGCAGTTGTTTGTGTGGACATAAATTTTTGATTCATTTGGGTAAATACCCAGGAATGTGATTGCTAGATCATATAGTAAGCCTGTTTGGCTTTGTAAGAAACGCTAATTTGTCTTCCAAAGTGGCTGTACCATTTTTCATTCCTACCAGCAGTGAATTAGAGTTCCTGTTACTCCACATTCTTGCCAACATTTGGTGGTGTCAGTGGTTTGGATTTTAGCCATTCTAATAGGTGTTTAAGGTATGTAGTAGTATGTAATTTTTGTTTTAATTTGCAATTCCCTAATGACATGTAATGTACATCTTTTCAGATGCTTATTCACCATCTATATGTCTTCTTTAGTGAGATGTGTGTTCAGATCTTTTGCCAATTTTGTAATTGGATTGTTTATTTTCTTACTGTTGAGTTTTAAGAGTTCTTCGTAATTTTGGATACAAATCCTTTATCAGATACATGTTTTGCAAAGATTTTCTCCCAGTTTGTGGCTTGTCTTTTTAGTCTCTTAATTTTAATCTGATTTTTTTCTGTGAGGCTATAGTATAACTGTAAATTAAAAGACAGTAGGAAAGTGGACATATTCTTCTTCATCTTTTTTTTTTTTTTTCCTTTCTTCCTTTGCACCAGCATCCAGATATACCAGGGCTAATAATAGGACTGAAAGAGACCGAATAGAACTCCTCCAAGATGCAGAACCTTTGGATTTTAATGCAGAAACATTCACTGATGATCCTCTTGAATCTGAATCAGGAAGGTAAGTTCCAGCTGTGTTGTTTTGGCTCTAGCATTCCTCTGTTATTTTAATAAGGTACGGACTTGACTAGGTTGAAAACAAGTGACAAATAAATAACTAATAATAAAAAGCATATTAATCAACCATTGATTGCTTTTTATACTTTCTAATGCTTTATTTTTTAAATTATAGCATACGGTGATGGCAATTGAAATTGACACCTTCATACACTACCAGTGGTATTATAAATGAGAAAGAAGAATTGAAATAGATAGCAAGAACCCTAACATTTATATGCCGATTTCTGACAATTTCATTTATGAAACATCATATTTATTTCACAACAGCTACATAACTTTTTCTGTGTGTTAGGTCCTATTCTAAGTACTTTAAAAAGAATATCTTATATTATGGCTGTAAATCCAATTGTATTTGAATCCCAGAGAGGCTAAGTAACTTGCTCAAAGTTACAGCTTGTAAACATAGGCAGTCAGGCATTCAAACCACAGCAGAGTGGTGTGGTTTTAACCAGTATGCTATGAGAAAATAACTAAAGAAAAGCAAAATATCATATCATGAAGATATTTTTTTAGCATTGCCTATTATTAATTTAAAAAGCTAGAATTTTTCATTTATATTCAACAGTTGGCTAGTGGGTATTAAATTGATTGAACTTCTTATGTGTCTTATGTATTTTACATCCCTCACTCCATCTTGCATGTATTCTAAGTTCTAAAACAATGTTGGTTAATTTATAAGTAAATCTCTTTGGGATAAGATCCATGGAGGGTAAGTTTCTCCTTTCAGCTACTGTATAGATTTTACAGTGTTTATAGATCATGTATCCACTTTCTTTTAATGTGTTTTTGTTTTTCTCTCCTCCTCTATTAATGCCTCATATAATTTCTTTATATCTACCTTTCAGGTATCAGCCTGGTGGACGATATCTCTCGATGTCTCGCAGCAAAATATTTGATGATGTCTAAAGTATGAAAGAATTTATGTTACAGTTATCTGAGGTCAACACATCAGTTCAGTCTTTATGAACATCTGTATGCCCTAAAATTTACTCTGTGCTCTGGATAAAAAGTGTCAGGATAACAAACAAGGCATGGATAATTAAATACATCCTAGTAATAATTGTTTGTCTATTGTTCATTGAATAGAATATCATCTTTCTAATAGGATTTACCTTATTTTTATGCAAATAACGCACACCTTCTGTGTTTGTTTTCCAGCCACACCCTCCCCCCCACCACGAGGCACCCTCACAAGCACCTCCATGCCAATCCTCCACCACGGTGTTGTTGTAAAAAAAAAAATTAGCATACTGCGCTTACAAAAAATACCTCACAGGGGGAGGCTGCAGCCAGCAAACAATCACAGAAGGCATGCATTATTTGCGTAAAAATATGGTGTTACATACCATTCCTTAAATATCTGCCTTAGAAGTACAGTTACCCTGGAGGGATTTAATTCATGATGAAGATCCGTGTATGTTGAGAACATGTAATTTAGTTTGGTTTAGATTAACTTTTTTCAGGAAAGTCATTTTTTTTTAAGGTCCAAGGAAGCTGTAAATCATAACTGTAGTTTTCTAATGATTTACATTTTTGTCATTTCTAAAGAAGATGTTAAAACTGTATTTCCCAAAGAGCTATAAGTGAATAAAGACCTCAAATAATAGTCATATTCACAAAATCCCTGTCTTAAAACAAGACTTACTTACCGGTCATAACAATGTAAAAAGCTCTTTTTCAACTCTGTAGGCAAATTAGTGAGGTTTTTGCATGTATAATTAAAATTATCCTTCAACTGCTAGTGTTAATATCTTTAGCATGTATAGAATAATCAGGTGACGTATTTTTTTTCAGTCTTTGGTAGTAACTGGAAATTTTTTTACACTTTTGGTATTGCTTTGTAAAAGATTTTATTTCAGAGAGAAATGTTCACCTTTGTCATTTAACATATTAATTTAAGGTTTGATCATTCAAGGAAAATCCAAAGCATTATTAGTAAATAATTGTTTTTGTTTTAATAGCCAAAGAGTCCCACAAAATTCCCTAATTTTTAAAGGTGCCTATTGATGTTTTTATAAAAAGAACATCTGATTATACAACGGGAAAAAGTGAATCCATTTACTGCTGTTACTAACCCTTAAATTGTGATTAATAGAAAGCAGAAAACTAAATTAGAATGGAAATGTGTTAAAATAACTTGTTGGTTAAACATGCTTAATATTTAAATTGATTTTTTTAAACCTCTGTGTTTAAGCCAAAGTCAGGTATTGTATTTTAAAGCACCAGTGTTTTATTGCAAAGTGAACATGGTTGAGTGCAACATGCTTGCAGAAAGTCTTTATCTCCCTGAAATATTTGCAAATTTTATAGGATCCATAATATATTGGTGACTATATTTGAGCTTGTTCAAGACAGTCCCAGTTTAACACCTATTATCGTACATAATTATTAATAGTGCTCATTTTCACTCTCAACTGTTCCAGTTTGAAGATAGACTACATGGTCACCCTAATAATATGATTGTGTGTTTGTTAAAGGTGATCTTTCTCTGAATCATAAATTTGAAATTTTTATTTTCTTCTTTAATTAGTGTCCTCATGTAATTTTTGTAAAGATACAGTTCCATACAGGTAGTAAAAAGAATAGTGTCATCCTTCTTATCTGATTTTCTTCAGTTTTTATGATCTTTGAGATTTAGATCCCCTTTAAAATAATCATCAATGAAGATTTACTCTCTGAGCCCAAGGTTGTAGAGACTGTTCATTTGAATACACACACACAGCCTTTTATTGTAAAGTGTGGTCAGAAAGCAATAGGCCAGGAGCAGAGATAATGTAATACTGTTTGTAACCTCATGATTGACTCATTGAATACCTTGGGCAAATCATATAACCTTTCAGTGCCTCAGTTTCTTTGTTTGCAAAATGAAGGTGATACTTGGTATCTACCTATTGATCTACCTCACAAAGCTATTGTGAGGGTACTGAGTTTATATACTAGCATTGGGAAAAAAAAAGTCATTAGTCATGCTATTTATACTAGTGGTACTTAAAGGTGTTAGATGCAAAAATGATCATAATAAGGCCTGGTTCCTTATTATTAAAAAGAAACTTACAAGTCCCCAAAGCAAAAACTCTGTTTGAAACAATTCATCAAAATTCCTGTGAAAATAGTGTTGTTTCTCATAAGATTTCATCATGAGATTCAGATGCTGTTGTAGAAGTAGGAGCACGAAAAGGGAAGAAATAATCCAATTACTTTTATGACTGATTTTTATAACACTCTAAGACAAATTGATAGGAATGTATAAGGGAACATTACTACTTTCCTTTATTATTAAGTTTTTATGATTGTAATAAATGAAGTATATATATACCTTCACAAACAGTATAAATCCTTATATGACTTTTGAGTTATTTCCAAAATAAGTTTTAGTTGTTTCAGTGATCCAGAACATTCAGCCTTTAAGCAGAGTTTGTCTTATAGGATTTTATATACAAATCATTTAGGAAGGTTGCCTTGCTCATTCTCTAATAGTAGACTACTCTTTGAGAGGTTAATTATCGATCTTTTAGAGGTTAGTAGTATGTCTGAATTCAGAAGGCAGTCATTTAACCCCTGAAAATGAAGAGTTTATTGCTGGAAAACTGAGTTAACATTTATTAAGCCTGATTGTGTCAAAAACCAAAACAAACAAAAAAACTGTAGTAGGTACATTCTGATTTGAAAAGCTTATAAAAATTTAATGATATTTATTATAAAACATTACTAAATTCATATACTTTACATGCAAAGTACAGTTCTTGAAGAACTAGTTCTGGCACTTTTTGATGTCTTTTTAAATCTAATAATTAACTGATTAGAGTTTTGTAAATTATTTTTTAAATAATTGTTAGATAAGAATATTCAGTAAGCTGGTAATTCACAATAACCACTGCAAAAAGTAATAATAATCTATAAATTTCATGACTCACCAGTAAATTGCTAATTACTATATCAGTAACTTGTTATTATCAATGGAGCGTTTTTGTAAAAAAAAAAAAAAAAAATCCTAAAGTACAAAATAAAGTATAAGCCTATTATTATAATTTGCTCTTACCAAATGAATACAAGGGCCTCGGAATAATTTTATCATACATGAGCCCCACACTTCACAGAAGTGGTAAGAGCTAAATCAAAACATTTAAGGGCTTTCCCTTTATAAAGAATAGATGAAAGAATTTGACAATCCAAACCTTCAAAAAGTTACCAGTTGATTTGTTCTTGGATCATATGTAACTATACCATTTGACTGAATTATCAGTTCTGAAATCTAAATTGGATCTATACTCAAATGTGGATAGGAAAGTCAGTTGTTTTTTAGTATAGTATAGCATATTAATGAAGGAATTTCATTTATCTGCAATAGTAAATCTGATTGTTTATACCTTTAATAGGTTTAAGGAATGTTCTTGATGGTTATTGATTATGATATTAAAGGAAAAACAAACTCTCTACAATTGTAATTCATGCTGTACAGTAATGTGAGTTTGTTGTACTTATGATTTGAGTGGGCCAGGCCTGAAAATTGCAAGGTTAAATACATTTGCACTACAAGGCAAAACATGGCCCTGAAAAATCTTAACACACTTGAATTTCCAAAACTGTAATGCATTGTATTATATTAAGTTCTAAATGTTAAGAAGTAAACAGATTTGGGGTTTTTGTCTTTCTTCCTCCCTGCCTCACTCCTTTCATACCATCCTTCCTCTCTGAGCCCTCTCTTTAGTGTGACTTTTAATGTGCTGACAGATTTGTCTTCCATTTGTTTTGTGTACACAGTTGTTTTAGGTGATCAGTATACTTAAAAGGAACTAGTTTTGACTACAGATCCCACTACTTGAAATAGCAGTTTGCACCTGAAGTAGTGAAACAGATTTTGCTTACAACTAAGCTGCATCTGAATGTAAATGTGAAATATGCTGGCTCAGAGTATTGTCTTTTAGGTCACTTAGGAGGGCACTTCAGTAAAATTAATTCTTTTCAGTGTAATGTTTTGGGATAAAAATAGATTTACAAAATAAAAAGTGATTGTTAAAAAATAAATAAAGGCATTAACTTTGAGATTTCATTTTATGAAGAGGAGTTCTAATAACATATGTAGTTGTCAGAATTTTCCTTAGGAGAGGTTGGAACAATACAAGAGGGTTACAGGAAGCCTTCTAAAATATGAATTCCCTCCGTGTAGGGTGGTGTTCCTTTCCACCTCAGTGACTTTTTCTTGCCCAGAGGCTTGGAAGATCAGGCAGTATTACCCTTTTCCCAAATCCTGGAGATCAGGCCCTGTGAGCCATCTCCCCTGGCAGACCAGGCTCAGGCCACATCCTCCAGCAACCCCTGCTCAGCAGTGAGAACATGCTCTCACCCCTAATTTTTTTCATTTCAGCCTGGATTTCCTAAAAGTTTTATTTCCATTTTCAAAAGATAGGTTCACTGAGGCCTCACTGTAATTTTAAATTTCTTAGACTTTGTTGGTGAAACAAGAATATTAGCATGTTCCTTGCTTTTAACACATTCCTTGGGGAAACTTGAAAATCTTTTCTTTTATGATTATCTTGATCTCATCTCTTTTGTAAAAGAATTTTACTGTACTAAGTGCAAGAGTAGAAAGAGTGGCTTACTATGGCAAACATACATAAAATAATTGACTGTACAACACCATTTAGAGTCAGTATTGTTGACGTAAATCTTATCCACCTAGTCACTTAAAGTGTTGTATTTCTCAAAAGAATGCTGGCTAGCATCTTCCCTACTTAATACACTAAGTTGTAGGGGAGAGACAATGTATTTATTTTTTTAAAAGCAATCCAATGGATTTGTTTTGTTCATATTTTGAAAACAACTTGAAGGATTTTTCTCATTTTAGAAGGTAGAAAATATGTGGACTTACCTTTTAAATTACTGTAATATATATTTATAAATTATAGCATTGAAAAGGACAAAAATACTCTAATATTGATGTTATTACTTCCTGGTATTTAATTTTTATAGAATGTTTTCATAAGTAACTAATTGTAGTATTGCTTTTAAGTAGTTTTTTAAGACTTTCTCAAATAAGTTCTGCCCAGAACCTTTTTCCTTAGGGTAATATTCTAAAGCTCAGTTAATCCAGTGTGAATTTGAAAAACTCCTACATCTCTTCAGTATCCTTTATATGTACCAGTACCCAAGCAAAGTATACCAAAAGCGTAATTTCTGCATCTCATTAGTAAAGTACTTGTTTATCTAATTCAGTGGACTAAGTAAAGTAGAAGATAAGTCTTTTCAAATGTGCATCTGATCATAATTTTTCAAAAGGTTAATTGTGTTCAATTTTGGTGTGTGATGCCAAATGTATCTTTAATCAGCCATTACTACCTGATATTTAGTGACAAATGTTTTCCCATCTGACCAGTGAGTTGAAAAGTTAATCAGTTTTCTTTCAGATTCTCTCTACATTTTCAAATATGTATTTAGAAAAGGCTGCAAAGTGCTACCTGTTAGTAAGTTAGCATCTATGGCCTTATCTGTGCATAATGTTCTTTCAGTTTGGTTTTGACAAACTAAACTCATTGACTTGCAGTTGCTTTATACTATTTTAACTTATTGTTGGTGTAATGAATTTTTTGAAATGTTTATTTGATTAGCTGTTAAAAATGTAGAAATTTATGTAGTTTTGCATGAAATAAAGTACATTTCTACAAGTTACTAAGAATTTTGCTAATTATTTATGCATTCATAGTATCTTTGAGGTTAAAATCTTTTACATAGATTTGGACATTTTTTTTTTTACAAATTTATTAACAAACATTACAAAAGCAATGTTTTAAGAGAAATAATTAAATATATGTACTTTACTTAATGTTCTTAATGTTCCACATTATTTTATCTTGTACTATAATTATTATAGTTAAAATTAAAGTAATTTTAGTAATACTAAAACCAGATTTAGGCAAACCGGACTATTAACTTCTGTACATATTCTTTTGCATCTACTCTTTGAGAATGGTATAATTAGAAATGAAGAGAACTGTCAAAATTACTAGATACTCAAACCATAACGTTCTAGAAAAAAGTAACTTTTTTTTTTTTTGGCTAGGCTTCATGGCCAGAAAAAGTCCTGTGGCAGAAGTAGTAAAAGTGAGGAGAAAATATCACTACCCTTTGACCTTTACCTAGCTTTCAAAACAACATAGCTTTCTTGTCTTCAAGAAATAAGAATAAGGTTATTTCCATAGTGAAGGTAGCCTACTTAAAATCCTGGAAATAGATCAACTTTCTAACACACACTTAAATAGCTAAAGATACTGTGTGGCCTAATTAACCAAGTGTGAGTCTAAGAAATTTGAAAAACCTAGATTCTTCACTCCTACACTGTCAGGTTGTTTTCTGAACAAATAATAATAAATGAATAAAAGAAGAAGTTTTTGAGCTCAATCTGTTTGACATATCTCCTCCTGCTAAGGAAAAATATACCACTTTGATTATGTTTGGAGATAGTCCTAGCCAAAGCCCAGTAAATGTTTGTCAACATCCAGTAAGTAATAAATAACTTAGTACTGTGAGTTTTAAGGACTGTGGGGACAATACATGTGAATAGGCTATGTCCTTCTAGAGCAGAGACAATGTCTAATTCATCTATATCTCTTGCCCCTCCTTTTATAAAGCCCATATGCCATAGATTTCACATCTTGAAGGGACAACACTGCCCTATCCTGTATAGCCCTGTGTTGGGTTTACAGGGAACTTGACCTCACAAGTTAATTTTGATGAAGGTATTTACTGAAACATTTAATTTTCAAAATTATTGTGAAGGCTGCAGACAAATGTTTCAAGTTTTTGTAGTCTAAACTAGCATGAAGCCCAGATACAGTTTTTTTGAGGGGGCTTTACTGTAATCTTTTGTTTTTAAATTTATTGTGTCTTAGGCGAACGTTTACACAGCAAATTAGGTTTCCGTTTAACAATTTTTATACAGATTGTTTTGTGACGTTGGTTACAATTCCCAGATACAGTTTTTATCTGTGTGGAACTGTTAGTAAGTGATTACAGCGGTGTTTAGCTATTTTAATTCAGTATGTTTTCAATTACCAAGTATATATTTTTTTGTTCTGGGTCAGAGATTTTATAAGAATTATAGGAATTAAAACTCTTTTTACAAATACAGTAGGTTCTCTCTGTGAAACATGGATCTATCAAAACATGGATATTCAAAGGTCTTAACTCTGAGGAATTTCACTCCTGTGCCTCTCTTTGGGTGTTGTCAATAAGAATAACTGAATAAAGCACAAGTCTGTAGATCAGTCTGAAAGTTTCCACTGCTCTGCCTGACCTCAACCCAAGTGGGGAGGACTACAGTATCTTCTACCAAACCAGTTTAGGTCTGGGCTTTCTGGAACTACATTGAACATTCCACTCAACTTTGCAGAATAAGAAGCTGCGAACAGGGGCAGATTTCCCAATAAGCAAGGTAAGCATGGGCTTACTTGCGCTTACTTACTAATCTGTAGTGAACAATTTCACATTTTTTTCACCTCATCAAAGATTCTGCTTCTGGCTATGGCTGGCATCTGTCTCTTTGCCAACCCCACAGCACCTTCCTACAGAATCAAAGTCTCTTTTCAGATTCACAGTCCCTGACGGGTGGATTACCCAGTAAGCAAGGTAAGCATGACCTTACTTGTGCTTACTTACTAATCTGTAGTGAACAGTGATGAAAACCATGTGAAACTGTTCAGTACAGATTAGTAAGTGAGCACAAGTAAGGCCATGGGTAATCGGCCCCTGGCTGCAAAGAAACATAAATATTGCCTGTCGGGTGTGTGTGTGTGTGTGTGTATGTGTGTGTAAAGTCATCCAGATAGAACTGTACCTCCACATCTGGCTGGCTAGTCTACTTAGCATGAAGAGGGTTTTACTTCCCTCTGAGAAAGCAAGCAAGAGTTATCTATAATGATGGGACTGGAAAAAACATTTCCTTCTCTCTCCTGTTATTCTGACAATTATTAACTTAAGGACATTTGCCTTTGGGTACTTTTTTGCCAGCCTCGGGGTGGAACTCCAGTGGTCCCACCTTGCTCACTGGAAGCAGGAGAGAAAAGAGAGTAATGGTCTGACAATCAGCCTAATTAGAGAATTACCTCCCTACCACAGCTGACAGGTTCTACAGGTAACTGCTCCTGCTTCTGGGCAGCCTGTCTCATTCCTACCGTGGGAGGGTTTAGGAGCACCAAACTCTGAGTCCTGAACTCTTTTTTGCAAGATCTCCCCTGGATTGGCTAGTTATTTCCTGACTGTGCCCCCGCAGCTGATACACAGGCTTTTCCTCGATGATGGCTTAGCTGGTTTCCATTTCTCTCAGTGAAATATTGAAACAGACCTGGCACTCTCTTGGCTTTCTGTTTTCTTCCTCTACTCATACACATCTCCACCTCTGAGATGGGGAAATGTACCTATTTCAATTAAGTTATTTATGTATTTTGAACTTTAAAAATGATTCTGACCCAAAAGTCTTGAAAGCTAGGACTCAAATAGATACTTGCACACCAGTATTCACTGGAACATTATTCACAATACCAAAAGGTAGAAACAACTCAAACATCTATCAACAGATCAATGGATAAACAAAGTGTGGTATGTACATAGAATGGAATATTATTCAGCCATGAAGGGAAATAAAGTTCTGATACATGCTACGGCATGGATCAACCCTGAAAATATGCTAAGTGAAAATAAGTCAGACATGAAAGGGCAAATACTGTATGATCCCACATATACGAAATATCTAGAATAGGCAAATGCACAGAGACTAAAGTTTATTAGTGGTTACCAGGGGCAGAGGAAAGGGAGGGGGATTTGTAATTATTGCTTAAGGAATACAGAGTTTTCTGATGAAAAACCTTTGGAAATAAGTAGTGGTGATGGTTGCACAACATGGTGAATGTAATTAATGCCACTGAATTGTACACATAAAAGTGGTTAAGATGGCAAAATTTTTGTTACGTATATATTACTACACACATACACACACACGCACACACACACAAAGTGGCTCCTAGCCACCAAAAGACTAAGTCTTATGGCTTACATTAAATTTCTGTGGTCTCTGGACACCTAGGCTATAAGATACATAAAGCAAGGAGGAAAGAAATGCCACTATTCTTATCTGGACACTCAATTCCCACAATACATAAAATACCTCCCCCACCACCACCACCTAAAGCCTGGAATATCAGAAATATTTCAGTAGAATTTCTGGTTATATGTTGAGGATTTGTCCCCAGGAATACTTTAAGTTGAGAGTTCCTCAAGGATAGTATATCTGAGTCTGGTCAGGTATTTCACTAGAGGGGATGTAATAGAGGGGATTAGTTACATATGTGTCATGGATTGAATTGCGTCCCCCAAAAATATCTGTCAGCTTGGCTGGGTCATGATTCACAGTATTGTATGATAGTGTAATCTGATGTGATTTCCTTATGTGTTGTAAAGTCTATCACTATGATAAGATTGTATGTGATCTCCTTATGTGTTGTAAATTCTATCACTGTGATGAGGTTAAACTGATGAGGTTTACAGGATTAGATAGTGTCTTAATCCAATCTCTTTGGAGATATAAAAGAGAAGCACGCAGAGACACATGGAAACCTCATACCAAGAGGAAAGCAGTGCCGGGAGCAGAGCACGTCCTTTGGACCTGAGGTTCCTGTGCAGAGAAGCTCCCAGAGCAAGGGAAGATTGATGACACTGACCTTCCCCCAGAGTTGACAGAGAAAGCATTCCGTTGGAACTGGTGCCCTGAATTTGGACTTGTAGCCTACTGGACTGTGAGAGAATAAATTTCTCTTTGTTAAAGCCATCCACTTGTGGTATTTCTGTTATAGCAGCACAAGATGACTCAGACAATATGTGTTAGAATTATGACTCTACCCAGAGAGAAAATCTCAGAAAGCAGCCACACCTAGGGCTGGGGAAAGAAAAGTGAAGAGGTTGGAGTCAGCAGATTGTAGAATTTGTAAGAGGGGTATCTTAGTTATCAAGTGCTGCTATAAGAGAAATACCACAAGTGGATGGCTTCAACAAAGAGAAAAATTTATTCTCTCACAGTCTAGTAGCCTACAAGTCCAAATTCAGGGCATCAGCTCCAGGGCAAGGCCCTCTCTTCTCTGTTGGCTCTGGAGAAAGGTCCTTGTCATCAATCTTCCCCTGGACTAGGAGCTTCTCAGTGCAGGGACCCTGGGTCCAAAGGACGTGCTATGCTCCCAGTGCTTCTTTCTTGGTGGTATGAGGTCCCCCAGTCTCTCTGCTCGCTTCTCTATCACAAAAGAGATGGGCTTAAATTGTAGATTAATCTTGTAGGTTGAGTTTACATAACTGCCACTAATCCCATCTCATCAACATCATAAAG
This sequence comes from Trichechus manatus latirostris, assembly GCF_000243295.1. Taxonomy (NCBI): domain Eukaryota; kingdom Metazoa; phylum Chordata; class Mammalia; order Sirenia; family Trichechidae; genus Trichechus; species Trichechus manatus. The sequence continues at coordinate 7,104,646 of NW_004444071.1, read as the reverse complement.
ATAGGATTTACAACACACAGGGAAATCACATCAGATGACAAAATGGTGGACAGGCATACAATACTGGGAATCATGACCTAACCAAGTCCACAGATATTTTGGGGGAACACAATTCAGTCCATGACATTCCACACTTTGACCCCCAAAATTCATGTCCTTGCCACATGTAAAACACATTCACTCCATCATATCATAGCAAAAGTCTTAAATCAAGTTTAAGTCCAAAATCCAAAAATTTTTCTTCATCTGTGAAATCTAGAATACAAATTATCTGCTTCCAAAGTACAGTGGTGGAACAGGCACAAGGAAGACATTCCATTACAAATGGGAGAAATTGGAGGGAAAGAAGGGTAACAGGCACCAAACAAGTCAGCAGAATACATTAGCTCTCAAGACTTGAAAAAAATCCTCTGTTCTCTGAGATCATTTAGGCAATGGCTCTGCCCTCCAGACTCTGGGTGTTGGCCATACTCTCCAGATTCTGGGTGAAGGCCCCTCGGCCCTGGGCTTCAGACCCAATGGAAAGGCAACTCTGCTCCCTCAGCTTTGGGCGGCCCCATTCTCCTAGTCCATCTGAGTGGCAACTCCACCCTTAGAAACTCCAGAGGCCATGACTCCACCCTTTGAGACCTCAGAGGTCATGGCTATGCCCTTTGAGACTGAGGCAGTTCTGCTTCCTGTATTCCTTGTCTCTCCAGCTTTTGCTTCCTAGTTTCTTGGCCTCTTGGCCCCTTGGGCCTCGCCGCCTGAGTCTGTCGTGCTGCAGTAAGTGTTCTAAAACTATGTAGCTCTGCCGATAAGTGCCTGGAGGCACCCCACTCTACCAGGAAGCCTCCTGCCAAAGGCACTCAGCTCTCTCACTCTGTGGGTCTGCTCTAGTGCTGTGTCACACTGGTCTCCTGGTTCTGCTGCTGCCATTTCTCTACTGCTGCTGCTTGCCGTCTGCTCTCCTCACTGCCTTCTGAGTCCTCACCAGAATTGTTTAACGTCCATAATTCCACCAAAAGTCTGTTCAAGGCAACCACTTCCACATTTTAGGTATCTGTTAGAGCAGCACCCTACTCTTGGTACTAAATTCTGTCTTGGTTATCTAGTACTGCTCTAACAGGAATACTACAAGTGGATGGTTTTAACAAGGAGAAGTTTATTCTCTCACAGTCTAGTAGACTGGAAGTCTAAATTCAGGGTGCCAGCTCCGGGGGAAGGCCTTTCTCTGTCAGTCCTTGTCTTCAATCTTCCCTTGGTCTGAGAGCTTCTCCAAAGGACACGCTATGCTCCTGGCACAGCTTTCTTAGTGGTATGAGGACCCCCAGTCTCTCTGCTCGCTTCTCTCTTTTATATCTCAAAAGAGATTCTCTTAAATTGTAGATTAATCTTGTAGTTTGAGTTTACATAACTGCCAGTAATCCCATCTCTTCAACATCTTGGAGATAGGATTTACAACACATAGGGAAATCACATCAGATGACAAAATGGTGGACAATCATACAATACTGGGAATCGTGACCTAGCCAAGTCGACAGATATTTTGGGGGGACACAATTCAGTCCATTACAAGGGGCATCATGGAGTCATTGCTCAGACCTCTGAGGAGGGGTACTGCTGGCTGTTGCCGTACCTCTGAGGGAATGCAATAAGGCTGCTTCTAGGAGTGCTAAAAGGGATGGAGCCCAAAGCAAACTGCCACTGCTGGAACAATGATGAGGGAAATGTAAGAACAAAACTTCCACATTTGGTTGGATCACCTTTCTTGAGAATAGGCATAAATATGGATCTCTTCCAGTCGGTAGGCCAGGTAGCTGTCTTCCAAATTTCTTAGCGTAGACGAGTGAGCACTTGCAACCCTGCGTCCATTTGTTGAAACATCTCAACTGATATTCCGTCAATTCCTGGAGGCTTGTTTTCTGCCAATGCGTTCAGTGCAGCTCGGACTTCTTCCTTCAGTACCATCAGTTCCTGATCATATGCTACCTCTTGAAACGGCTGAACGTTGACCAATTCTTTTTGGTGTAATAACTCTGTGTATTCCCTCCATCTTCTTTTAGATGCTTCCTGCATCCTTTAATATTTTCCCCATAGAATCCTTCACTATTGCAACTTGAGACTTGAATTTTTTCTTCAGTTCTTTCAGCTTGAGGAATGCTGAGCATGTTCTTCCCTTTTGGTTTTCTGTCTCCAGCTCTTTGCATGTGTCATTATAATATTTTACTTTGTCTTCTTGAGCTGCCGTTTGAAATCTTCTGCCTTAAGCTCTAAGCCCCCCAAAAGCTTATCATATTGACATGGAGCCCATGGGTCACAGGACAGGGAAAATTTGGAAGAGGAATGCTACAGGTGAGTGGTCAGATAGCCAGGAATCAATCAGCAGGAGGGGTCTGGGTACCCAGGTCAGAGTTGCCAATAGGGGAAATGAAGATAACCATGAAGATTTTCTTCTGTTCACCATCCAGCCAGGGTTTATTCTAGAGCTTCTGTGTTCCTACTTTCCCACCCATGGCTTTTCTCTCTGTTGACCTTGGACCCTCAATTCCAACTTCACAAAAATGCAGTACTTATCCTAAAAAAACAAAACAAAAAACCCGTAGCTGTTGAGTCAATTCTGACTCATAGTGACCCGGTAGGACAGAGTAGAACTGCCCCATAGGGTTTCCAAGGAGCGGCT
>NW_004444071.1:7092659-7101884 GCF_000243295.1 Trichechus manatus latirostris | reverse complement strand
AAAAAACCAAGCCAAACCCGTTGCCATTAAGTCAATTCTGACTCATAGTGACCCCATAGGACAGAGTAGAACTGTCCCATAGGGTTTCCAAGGAGCGGCTGGTAGATTCGAACTGCCAGCCTTTTGGTTAGCAGCCGAGCTCTTAACCACTGCACTACCAGGGCTCCGTACTTATCCTGGGGGGAAGTAGTTGTCTGTCGATGAACCAGATGTCTGAGGTTCTTCAAGATCATGGCCATGATGTGACCTCGCTACAATAGAAAATACTTCCTTTATCAGGTATGTTATCTTCCTATTCTTTGGATTAGAACTATTATGTGAGCCACATATGTAAGCCACATAATTTAATTGTTAATTTTCTAGACACTACATGTTTTAGTCAGGTTTCTCTAGAGAAACATAACCAGCGAGTGTGTGTGTGTGTAGACAGAGAGACAGACAGACAGATAGATAGATAGATATTAATTTACTTCACGGGATTGGCTAAGGCAATTAAGGGAGATGGCAAGACCAAAATCCGTATTGCAAGGGACAGGCTGGAGACTTCTGCAGGCTTGCATCCCAAGATCCATAGGTCAGGCAACAGAAGAGTGCAGACTCTGGAGGCAGAATACACCCTAAGGAAATTCCCTTTTCAACTGATTGATTACATCATATTACAGTGCATTATGGAATGTGATTATGTTACGTTACCTTACCTTACTTTACATTACAGAGTACCAACTAGGTTAGTGTTTGGACAAACAACTGGGAACATTAGCCTAGCCAATTTGACACATAAAATTAACCATCACACCACATTAAAAAAATTTTTTTGATCAGATTAAGTTCATTTTAATAATACATTTTATTTAAACCAACGTAAATCAATGTAAAATTTTGCTGAAGGTAATTCAAAAACAGTTGCAGCAGTACATTGACCAGGAACTACCAAAAATTCAGGCCTGAATTAGAAGAGGACGTGGAATGAGGAACATAACTGCTGACGTCAGATGGATCTTGGCTGAAAGCAGAAAAGACCAGAAAGATGTTTACTTGTGTTTTATTGACTATGCAAAGGCATTCAACTGTGTGGATCACAACACATTATGGATAACATTGCAAAGCATGGGAATTCCAGAAACTTAATTGTGCTCATGCGAAACCTGTACATAGGATAAGAGACAGTCATTCAAACAGAACAAGGGGATACTGCATGGTTTAGAGTCAGGAAAGGTATGTGTCATGGCTGTATCTTTCACCATATTTATTCCGTGTATGCTGAGAAAATAATCTGAAAAGTCAGGTAATATGAAGAAGAACATGGCATCAAGATTGGAGGAAGACTCATTAACAACCTGTGATAAGCAGATGACACAACCTTGCTTACTGAAAGTGAAGAGGACTTGAAGCACATACTGATAAAGATGAAAGACTACAGCCTTCAATATGGATTACACCTCAACATAAAGAAAACAAAAATCCTCACAACTGGACCGAAAAGCCACATCATGAAAAATGGACAAAAGACTGAAGTTGTCAAGGATTTCGTTTTACTTGGATCCACAATCAACACTCATGGAAGCAGCAGTCAAGAAACCAAATGACGTATTGCACTGGGCGAATCTGCTGCAAAAGACCTCTTTAAAGTGTTAAAAAGCAAAGATGTCACTTTGAGAACTAAGGTGCATTTGACCCAAGCCATGGTATTTTCAATCTCCTCATATGCATGTGAAAGCTGGTCAATGAATAAGGAAGACTAAAGAAGATTTAATGCCTTTGAATTATGGTGTTGGTGAAGAATATTGAATATACCATGGATTGGTAGAAGAATGACTATTATTAAAATTTACGGACCAATCACTAATGCCAAAGATGAGGAAATTGAAAATTTTTACCAACTTCTGCAGTCTGAAATTGATTAAACATGCAATTAAGATGTACTGATAATTACTGGTGTTTGGAATACGAAAGTTGGAAACAAAGAAGAAGGATCAGTAGTTGGAAAATATGGCCTTGGTGATAAAAATGATGCCAGAGATTGCATGGTAGAATTTTGCAAGACCAACAACTTATGCATTGGAAATACCTTTCATCAACAACATAAATGGCGACTATACATGTGGACCTCACCAGATGGAATACACAGTAATCAAATGGGCTACATCTGTGGAAAGAGACAATGGAGAAGCTCAATATCATCAGTCAGAACAAGGCCAGGGGCCAACTGTGGAACAGACCATCAAATGCTCATATGCAAGTTTAAGTTGAAGCTAAAGAAAATTAAAAGAAGTCCATGAGAGCCAAATTACGACCTTGAGTATATCCCACCTGAATTTAGAAACCATCTCAAAATCAGATTTGACGCATTGAACGCTAATGCCCAAAGACCAGACAAGTTTTGGGATGACATTAAGGACATCATATAGGAAGAAAGCAAAAGGTCATTAAAAAGACAGGAAAGAAAAGACCAAAACGGATGTTAGAAGAGACTCTGAGACTTCCTCTTGAATACAGCATAGCTAAAGCAAATGGAATAAATGATGAAGTAAATGGCTGAACAGAAGATTTCAAAGGGTGACTTGAGAAGACAAAGCAAAGTAGTATAATGAAATGGGCAAAGACTTGGAGTTACAAAACCAAAAGGGAAGAACATGCTCAGAATTTCTCAAGCTGAGAGAACTGAAGAAAAAATTCAAGCCTTGAGTTGCAATATTGAAAGATTCTATGGGCAAAATATTGAACCATACAGGAAGCATTAAGAGAAGATGGAAGGAATACACAGAGTTGCTGTACCGAAAAGAACTGGTCAATGTTCAACCATTTCAGAAGGCAGCATATGATCAAGAACCCATGGTACTGAAGGAAGAAGTCCAAGCTGCTTTGAAGGCATTGGTGAAAAACAAGGCCCCAGGAATTGATGGAATACCAATTAAAATGTTTCAACAAATGGATGCAAAGCTGGAAGCACTCACTTGTTTATGCCAGGAAATTTGGAAGACAGCTACCTGGCCAACTGACTGGAAGAAATCCATATTTGTGCCCATTCCTAAGAAAGATGATCCAGCAGAATGCAGAAATTATTGAACAATATCATTAATATCACATGACAGTAAAATTTTGCTGAAGGTAATTAAAAAATGGTTGCAGCATTACATCGACAGGGAACTGCCAGAAATTCAAGCCAAATTCAGAAGAGGATGTGGAATGAGGGATATTATTGCTGATGTCAGATGGATCCTGGCTGAAAGCAAAGAATACCAGAAAGATGTTTTCCTGTGTTTTATTGACTCTGCAAAGGCATGATTGTGTGGATCACAACAAATCATGGATAACATTATGAAGAATGGGAATTCCAGAACACTTAATTGTGCTCATGCGGAATGTGTACATAGACTGAGAGGCAGTCATTGGAAGAGAATAAAGGAATGCTGCATGTTTTAAAATCAGGAAAAGTGTGTGTTATGGTTGTATCCTTTCACCATCCTTACTCAATCTGTATCCTGAACAAATAATTCAAGAAGCTGGACCATATGAAGAAGAACGCAGCATTGGGATTGAAGGAAGACTCATTAACAACCTGCAATAAGCAGATGACACAACCTTGCTTACTGAAACTAAAGAGGACTTGAAGCACTTACTGATGAAGGTTAAAGACTACAGCCTTCAGTATTGATTACACTTCAACATAAAGGAAACAAAAATCCTCACAACTGGACCAATAAGCAACAGCATGATAAATGGAGACAAGATTGAAGTTGTCGAGGATTTCATTTTACTTGGATCCACAATCAATGCCCATGGAAGCAGCAGTAAAAAAAATCAAATGACGTATTGCATTGGGCAAATCTGCTGCAAAAGACCTCTTCAAAGTGTTAAAAAGCAAAGACATCACCTTTAGGACTACGGTGCACCTGACCCAAGCCATGGTATTTTCAATCACCTCACATGCATGTGAAAGCTGGACAATGAATAAGGAAGACTGAAGAATTGACACCTTTGAATTATGGTGTTGGTGAAGAATACTGAATATATTATGGACGGCCAGAAGAATAAACAAATCTGTCTTGGAGGAAATACAGCCAGAATGCTCCTTAGATGTGAGGATGGTGAGACTTCCTCTCATGTACTTTGGACATGTTATGAGGAGGGGCCCGTCCCTGGAGAAAGCAGAAGGACATCATGCTTGGTAAAGTAGAGGGTCTGCGAAAAAGAGGAAAACCCTCATCAAGGTGGATTGATACACTGGCCACAATAATGGGCTCAAAGATAGCAACAGTTGTGAGAATGGCACAGGACAGGGCAGTGTTTCGTTCCATTGTACATATGGTTGCTATATGTCAGTTTTCTTTTTTAAAGTTTATTTTTCTCTTTATGTTTCAGTTACATAATTTATGATGAGCTGTTTTCAAGCTCACTATTCTTTCTCTTTCTGGATTCAACCTTTTGTTTAGTTCATCAAATAATGTCTTCATTTCTGATATTGTATTTTAATTTTTTGCATTTCTATTTTTTTTCTTTTTATGCTTTCTGTTACTGTGCTAAAATTCTGTTCATGTATGTTATCTACCTTTTCCCTCAGGTTTTTATACATATTTAAAAAATAGTTATTATAAAGTCATTGTCTGCTAATTGTAACATCTATGCCCTCCACATGTTTGCTTCTATTGATTATTTTGTCACTTGATTATTGGTCATCTTTTCCTGCTTAATATGTATAGTATTTTTTTACTCTATCCTGAACATTTATGTAAAAACACAATAAAGACCAAAGTGAAACATGTTTGCCCCAAGTATTGTGTAGTGGAAAATACACTTTTTCACCTGCCAGGCAGATTGTGTGTGACTGAATCAATCTCATCTATGGTTGAGCTGTGTCTGGGCTTGTTGCAGCTTAGTTAGTCTACCATTGGCTTCAAATAATTTGAGAGTGGGATCAGAACTTTTCTTTCAGCCAGGGCTTGGGATATGAGTTCTGGTGGGGCTCTGGATATTTCTTCACACTTTACAGCCTTTCTGAATGGCAGGATTTCTCTATTTTATATGCTGTCACTTTTTGTTTACCTGGGGAGTGCTCTTTTCTTTCTGTCAGGGCTTTGAACCAGTTCATTCTGGTTCAAAGCCCTGCTGAGAATCTGCATTTCCACGCCAGATATTCTGAATCAGAATCTACAGTTCGACAAGATCCCCAGCTGATTCTCATGTATAAAAAATTTTGAGAACCACTGCTCTACTAGTGGTTCTAAGAATTGGTCCCTAACCAGCAGCATTAGCATCACCTGGGAACTTGTTAGAAAAGCAAATTCTCAACAGGGGTCTGAAGTGGAATGAACCAGTTCAAAGCCTCTTTTCTATTCCCACCCTTGCTATTCTTTCTAAAATCCCCCCAGATGTTAGTGCTTAGAGAAATCTCACTCCACTTTGATGCCCTTCCCTTTTCAGTAGGGAAGCTCCATGCATTTGGTGAAGGCTCAGTGAAGGTACCTTGTGGAGATGTTGTAGCTCAACTCTTCTTCCTCACTCCCAGCCGTCAGTGGGCCGCCTTGCATTCAGGGAAGTCTCTGTGAGTCTCAGGTGTATTTTTCTAAGCTCTAGTACTTTGTCCACAGCTTTTAGCTGACTACCCTCATGTTTTGAAAGCCTGGGGCAGGGGGTGGGGAGGGTTGGATGGTAGGTGCAGTCTTGCTCTATGACTAAGGCATCTCAGAATTTTAATCTGTCATGCAAGGCCACATGTGGCAATTAAAAGTTCATTTAGCTGTTATTTTCTTACTCTTGTCTGTGGCATATTTGCTCCTCTGCTTGCCACTCCACCAAAGATGAAAGCAGACATTTGTTGAGTTCTTCCTAGGTGAGAAGAGACTCGTTTGTTTAGATTTGAATCCTGAGCTGTTTAAGGCAAAGTACCAAATGTCTAGTCCATAACACTTTCTCATAAATGGTTGCTTCTGTGATGAAATGGATGGGGGTAGTGAGAAGCCCAAAAATCACCGTCTCCTTTTTAAACTATTGTTTGCGCTCAAGCCCTATAGCTTTACTAAGTACATAGCTCTCGTTCCAGTTTCTCAATCTCAGCCTCCAGAAGCCACACCCTGCTCCAGACCCCTCTGCTCCAAGGTACTACTACCTGTTTGGAATTATCCTACAAACAGCTTACAATGTCTGCCTAGTAGTTCTCCCTGCAGCGGTTCTCGACTTTGGCTGCACATTGGAATCACCTGGGGAGCTTTAAAAAGTACCAATGCCAGGATCCCACTTCCAGAGATACTGATTTAACTGGTCTGGGGTGAACACAGGGCACTGAGATTTTTTAAAGACTCTGAGTGATTCCAATGTTTAGCCAAAGTTGAGAACCACTGGCCTAGAGGAATATTTGGGAAGGTTTGAGAGGATTACGGTTGATACTGGGGCCAGAGCTACGGTGAGGGGAAATATTTCTAACAAACAAGAACAGTTTTCATAGAGACATGGTGATATATGGGAATTGGGAGCTCTGACACAATTGGTGTTGTACCATGGATATCCCAACAGTTATATATGCTGCTTTGTTGTCAGGGCTTTTCCCAACCCAAACCCAGGATATCTACAGCTCCAGCAAGCTATACCCCTCCACACTGGTGCTTCTGGTCATGCAAGTCACGCTCTGCATCAGTTTTCCTCAAAGTGTGGTCCTCAGACCATCCTTGTCAGGTTTACCTGGGATGCTTGTAAAAAATGTAGATACTGGGCTCCACGTTAGACCTGCTGAATCAGAATCTCTACATGTGGATCCTGGCGATTTGCATTTTAACAACACCCAAACTGCTTTTACGTAGACCAAATATTTGAGAACCACCATGAGATTTACTCTTCCCTCTGTAGTCTGTGCTATGGCCCTAAGTGAAGCCATACACTGAAAGATATTTTCACTATGGATTCAGCCTAAGAATTTTCTAAGAGAAATATATATATATTGATGATCATTCTTCCTAGATAATAGCCTACTTCAGTGTTGTGTGGTAGGAATAATTTAGCCTTTGGGGTCAGACACAGATTGAACTGAAACCTGGTTTTGCCCTTTATCTGATACGCTCCCTTGAACAAGTGATTTGTCTTCTTTGAGCCTCAGTTTCTATGACCGTAAAAGAGGAATAACGTTAGCATTCAGGATTGTTGAGAGAACTGGATGGGATGTTTGTGGCATGCCATTACAGTGCTTGGTATATGTTGGGCATGCACTCACTGGGATTGGTCATTATTATTATAATTGCTATATCTTACCCCTGACCAGTTAATGATAACAGAAAAACCAGACAAAGGCCGGCTTGGCTAGTGTTACTGGGAGGCAAAGATCCAGCGACTTCTGTATCTTTGTACTTGCCAGGGTGGCTTGTAAGTCTTTATACATTCTTGAGAGAATTACCATCAGTTTTTTTAATAGGTCCTTACAGAGGAGTAACTAGGGTATGGCAGGTGTGGCAGGTATTGCACTGGCCCTGTGTGCATGATGCCACTGAGCAGTTTCTGTTAACCTGGTACAGCCAACAGCAATCTACAGAAAATGGCACCTATGGTAAGCATTGAAATTGTACCCGTGTCCAAACATCTGACACCTCTCTTTTAGACAACTTGAGCATAATATCAGGTCAAAAATACAAGTCAATGGACTTCTGGCAAAATTGCGCTGTAGGCAGAAGCACCACACCGTCCGTCCACAGCAAAGATCCAAAAAACTAAGCCGAACAGAGAAAACAACAATCCTGAAACCCTAAAACATCAAATGAAGAGAAAGAACTCAGCCAAGCCCCAAATAGAGTAAGAAAACTGACAGAGAATGGAGAGCGAGGAGAGATTCGTGCAGCGGTCCCCTATCTGCTAACGCAGCGTGGATGCGCCATCTTGGACTCCTATCTGAGACCAGCAAACAGGGGTACAAGAAAGAAGTTTCACAGAGCTTCCAGCAGGAGACAAAACAACCGGTAATTTGCGATACACGCTTTCTCACCCCCCACCCTTCTTCACCCCCACTTGGCCTCCTCTGCTTCCTGCGGCCACAATCTCTTGTCCGGGAAGCACTGGCTGCTTGGATTCCACCCACCCGAACGGGCCAGCTCTCTGAGTGTCATTTGTTGGCTGCTGGTGTTGCTTTTTTCCATTTCTTTTGATTTCTTCCTTACCTCTCACCATCTCCCCCTCCTCTTGCTCAAATACCTGGCTCTGTGCGCCATCTTTGCTTCTTCCTGAGGGGCTGTGGAGCTCTGGTAATTTGTGATATACCCTTTCCCAACCCCTACCCTTCTTCACCCACACTCAGCCTCCTCTGCTTCCCGCGGACACAGTCTTTTGTCTGGGAACTACCAGCTGCTTGGATTCCACCAGCCCTCACTAGCTGGCTCTTTGAGTGCCATTTGTTGGCTGCTGGTGTTGCTTTTTTTTCCACTTCTTTTGGTTTCTTCCTTACCTCTCACCACATCCTCCTCCTTTCGTTCAAATACCTGGCTCTATGAGCCATCTTTGCTTCTTCCTGAGGGGCTGCGGAGCTCTGTTCGAGTGTGGAGCTGCTTCCTGGTCTGGGCTGCCATGCTGGTGGGATCCCGGGGCTTTTGTTCGTTTGTTTGTTTTGAATTGTTTGTTTGTTTTCTTTTCCTTTTCTTGAGTTGGGAGCCCGTTCTGGCCAGGCGGTGCTGAGTGGCTTGGAACTACCCCCTCGGCTTACACAGACGTGCAGAGGGATCCCTGAGGGCATTTCTTTTTTTTTGTTGGCTTTTTTTTCCTGTTTTTTGGGGGGCTTTCCTTGTTCTTTTTTCTTTTTTAAATTTGTTTTGTTTTCCCTCTTTTTCCATTTTTATCTTTCTTCATTACTCAGTTTCTCATCTCTCTATATCTTCCTTCTCTTTCTGTTCCCTGAAAACCTGGCATTGTATACCTCTACGCCTTCTAGCCAGGCTGTATTGCAACACCTGAGAACAACTTCCCCAGACCTCATAGCCACACTGGTGGGATCCCTGGGAACTTTGCTGTTTTTTTCCCTTTCTGACTTTTATTTATTCATTCTTTTCTTTTCTTCCTCTTCCCCTTTTTGTTTTTCTCCATTTTATAGTTTCTCATCGCTCCACTCCAACGGCAAGCTCCCCTAGCATTCTTTTTTGTTTGTTTGTGTGTTTTTGGCCCCTGTTCCTCTCTTCTCTCTCCCACATCCATCTTAGCTCCACACATAACAATCTCCCTGCTACATCCTGCCTACCTGCACTGTGCGCTTAACATCAC
>NW_004444071.1:7067039-7089282 GCF_000243295.1 Trichechus manatus latirostris | reverse complement strand
AAGGGAGAGGGTTGACATGCTGTGGGGTTGTTAACCAATGTCATAAAACAATATGTGTACTACTGTTTCATGAGAAACTATTTGTTCTGTAAGCTTTCACCTGAAGTACAATAAAAAAAAAAAAAAACAGTTAAAAAAAAAAATACAAGTCAAGCCCACTAATCTTTTAATTAACACATTAATGTGCTTGAGGAAGGATGTTGTACCTTACAGGGTTAACAGAAACTGCTCAGTGACACCACACACTGGGGCCAGTAAAATACCCTAGATATGCCACTGCGCCGGAGCAGCCACCATACAGTCAGAACACGGGGAAAAGAGTGGCCTCAACACCACGAGGAGGGCACAAATACTCTCCAATCTCATAGCTTGCCTTGTGGCAAAGCCCACATAGGTCACTGGAACCTGTTAGATCTTTGAGAAGAACCTGAGATTATATATGAAAATTGTGACATATGTGTCATTTTTCTGTCTTGAACCATCTTCCAGCCCTATATGTTTCTTCTTCCTCCCTAGAAGGAGTAGACAAGATGCAGTTACTGACCATTTGGAGCTCCTGCTTATCTCCCAGGTTCCTCTGGGAGGGTGGGGAAAGTTGTCAAGAGAATCCTCTAGAGACTACTATTAAAAACTGTCCCTGTCTTCCCCCTTCACCTACGAAAGGGGAATTTGAACTTTAACTCATCATATACAAAGCCTGGCAGTAAAGAATACAACCATTCTGTGATCCTGGAGAAGAAAGACAAACCATAACTCAGAAAAATCTCTTTCTTCCAGACCATCCAACTGTGGTAGCTGTTAACCTCTGGAAAGGGGGTAGGGGTGGGGGTCCACCCTTTGCCCTGAACAGGGGGTGCACATAGAGCTCAGATCAAAAATGTGCTCCATAAACAACTTGACTATTAATTGGTGGCCAATTAGCAACTTTATTCTTTTTATTCTCCAGGAATTTGAGAACTTCATTGCCAAGTTTGGAGATGCAGGTTTTGTTCTTGTATCTCTGGGATACATTGTGCACACTGAAAAGAATGAGGAAGTCCTAACGGAGATGAATGCTGCCTTTTCTCACCTCACCCAAGGGAGGTGTAGGCACTCTCACTGGCCTAAAGACGTCAAAATGGCAGCAGATGTGAAAATCATGGACTGCCTTCCTCAGATTGACCTCAGAGGTAAGGGCTTTCTCCTTCTACAAACAGAGGCCCTGTCTGCTATTCTCTTCTCAGTTACTTTTCTTTAGCGTTTACTGCAGTTATTACCTTAGCAGGGCACTTACCATCATGTAAAAGGAAAGCATCTGTTAGCTAAAGACAAGGCACCAGAAGGCTGTTACCTTGGGGACACTTTATTCACTCATGGCCCAGGCCAGTTGTCTACAGCCACTAAAACAACCAAACCAAACCCGTGCCCCATAGGGTTACCAAGGAGAAGCTGGTCAATTCGAACTGCAAACCTTTTGGTTGGCAGCCAAGCTCTTAACCACTATGCCACCAGGGCTCTCTACAGCCTCTAGTGATATTTAAATGGGGTTACTGTGGCTTCTTGCAGTTCGCAGGTGATCAGGATCAGCCAAACATCATCCAAGAAATGTCTGTAAATGTTCTAGGACCTATCTGTGCACACCAGAAGAAGGCGAGTCACTGCATCAACCCAACTTCTTCTCACTAGGCATGTGAAGAACTTGGATGTCACACAACACTGACACCAGGGTATCTTTCTAATGTGACAAAGTTCCTAACTATCCTTCCTGGCTAAGAAACCTGGGCATTGTGGCCACAGAATCCTCTGTACTACAGCATCCCCATGGGGTTTCCTTTCTTACCAGTGCTCCTGTCTAGAGATACCTCACGTATACAGCTGCACATTGGATCAAAATCACCTGGTGAATTTGAGATACCAATTTCTGGTTCCACTCATGCAAATATATTTTAGTACATCTGTGGTAAAGCCCAAAAATTTCCCTTCCAAAAGTACATCAGGGCTTCCTGAGTCCCTGGTCTAGGTAAACTCCTCCTCATCAACAAACATCTTATTTTGGTCTTAATGAGAGAGGGACTGTATGACACAGACTGGAAATAATAAGATGTGAGGCACAGTCCTTGATTTCAAGGTGCTTCTGATCTTGTTGAGGAGCTACAACATGCAGATTTAAAACACAGTGTAGAGAGAATATGAATGGATGGATAGATAAATGGTGGTATATGCTGAACATAGTACTTTCTCTAGGAGCCCTGGTGGCACAGGAGTTAACTTTCTGTGGATTCTTAGCTGAGCTCTGGTTGAGGTCTTAGAGACCATGTTCCTGAGGATGCTCAGAGAGTGTCTCCCAAGTAACTGACTATTTAGATTATCTCCCAAACACCTCTAGATTCCCTTAGCATGTTTCCCTAACATTGCTGCTCTTCCAAATTCCTCAAACCCTTTCTCTAGCAATAATTTGCTCTCTTTCTTCTTTGACCAAGGTCATCCCAGCATTTGTCTGTTTGTCACCCATAGTGGAGAGAATAGCATAATAGAGGCCATCCAACATGGCATACTCATTGTGGCGATTCCCCTCTTTGGAGCCCAGCCTGTAAATACAGTCTGAGTAGAAGCTAAAAATCTGAGTGTTCCCATCCTGATAGAGCAGCTCAAGGCAGAGACCTTAGCTCTTAAGATGAAGCAAGTCATGGAAAATAGGAGGTAAGTGCCCCTCAGAGTAGCACTAATGGAACTGACCGTAGCTTTTTTCCTACCTAAGCTAAAACTCCCAGCACTGATAAGATACCAGCCAACTTGTTTTCACTGAAAGCCAAGTTAAAGAAATGAGCTTATATCTCAGTAAGAGGAATTTAGGGTAGATGCTAGGAAGAATTTTTTGTCTTTAAGGGAAACTTGACAAAAGTTTCTCTTTGGAGTTTTCATTTCTTTTAAGATGTTTAATATGCAATTCTAATCAGGATCAGGAGGATCCTCTTCGGGAATTCTTCAGAAGTTTATTCTATGATATATCATAATTGGCTGACTATTTAACAGTTGGCCTTTGATATTCCTCCTCCAAATATATATAGATATATGTAGTGTGTGTGTGTATGTATGTGTATTTGTGTGTGTGTAGACTCTCTCTGTGTTTCTGTGTAGCAATAAGGTGGTTCTTACATTTCCCAGCTCCAATATGCATCAATTTTAGTTATCAACAACACAGTTCAGATTTTAGTTACCATGGTATATTAACTGTGATTTCATAAGGCACAAACTTTGCTACTAGCTCTTCAGTCTGCAAGTTACTACATAAATAACAGATGTGTGTCATGATCAGTAACCAATCACGTCACTTGTTTCAAAGTCTGTTAATGATTGGTCACTGTGCATCTGTTACTCAGTTCATGCACAGACAGCAAAGCATGTGGTTGTGTTGCCTCCTGTCTCTCAGTGATAAAACCACATGACATTTTACAAAAATGGATAATCAAAAGAGGGAATTGGCCAACAAAGATAAAGTTACAATAAAGAAATGAAAACTGGTAACGTTAGAAGTGAAATTTGAATAGAATAAAAATGGAGCTGTAGAAGAAATAGCTGACTGTGGGAATGCTGACACTGCCATTGTTTGAGAGACTCTAGATACGTAGCCAGGGGAATTTGTTGTTGTTGTTGTTGTATGTTATCAAGTCGATTCCAACTCATAGTGACCTATAGGCAGAGTAGAACTGTCCCATACGGTTTCCAAGAAGCAGCTGGTGGATTTGAACTGCCAATCTTTTGGTTAGCAGCCTGAGCTCTTAACCACTTCACCATCAGAGGAATTTAATGAAGGAAAATTTATTGACATTAATAAGGAAAGTGGGTTGTCATTATAAAGGATAATGCTGGCCCAGAGAAAGTGATGCAAGCTAAAAGAAAAAAAAACTTCACATTAAAGGAACTCCTGGAAATATTTCATGATGTTGAAATCCCAAAGGATAAAACATTGGAAGCTGATCTAAATTTAGGAGTATGACATGTAACTAGTTTAAAACCACAATATTTACAATATACAAAAAAAGCATCCTATTGAATTATTCAAACTTATGTTGAAAAATTTTCTTGCATTAAAGAAGATGGCAGGTAGGCAATTGTTGGCATTGGTTTCATAGCTTGTCAATGTCAGGAAGAATGTGTCTATAGTTCTTGCCCTTTACCTCGTGGTTGCAAGATGGCCACCCAGTTCCAGAGATTATGCCCATATTCCAAGGAGGACAAAAAGGAGAAGGGGCAGTATCAGCTATATATATCCTTTTTATCAGGAAAGTGGAAGTCTCACAGAATTCTCTCTCCACCCAAGAGACTTCTGGTTATTCCTCATTGCCAAGAATTCTGTCACCTGGCCACTCAAGACTGCAAAGGAAGCTGGGAAAGTCTCTGCATTGGCAGCTGGCAAGGAAGAAGGGACCTGGAAGTGACTGTGGGGTTTACCATCCTGTAGTGTCTAAAGCACATGGCAAATGGCAGGGGGAAAAAAAACCCTACAGAATGCTTGGCCCAATGAAGAATAATTTTCTGTGTTCTGATATTTGGCCGTGGCCTAGGTTTATGCACCAAAGCAGAAAACAATCTTGGACATGATGGGAAAGAAACATTTCTGCTGCTTAGACATCGTCTCTGACTGGGCCTTAGGAAGCTACCTGACAGACTTACTCAAAGACTTGATAAGCATGATGAGGACCACGAGGTAGGGAGAGGGGAAGGGTGATCTCTGTCATGGAGCCCCAGTCCTTGATTCCTGGGTCAATGAGAAGAGAGAATGAAATTGTGGCTGTCAATTCCAAGGACAACACAGAGAGGGCTGCATGCTGTCACTCTAGGCGCATTTGCTACAGACCAGTGGGCACCAAGCCTTAAGTGTCATAAGCAGGGTAAAAGTTGGCCTATTGAGTGTTCCATAGAAAAATGTTCTTTGCAAGTGGATTCTCTTTTCAATCAATATGGCTCTGAAATCCTCTGTGCAGAAGACTTTGTAGCAATGACTAGTATCCACATTAAAATGTCCCCACATATATGGGAAAATGGGGATTCTGGACTTACCAGCCAGCATTCATGCATCCTGTCCTTCCATTAAGCCTGCTCACTCTTTTCCAACTCTCTTCCCCCTACACTGGCGTTATAGTTTATAAAATGCTGTGGTAGGTATCAGGATGGAGGGAAGGGAGCACGCCACTGGGTCATTTCCCCTTGCTCCGCACCCTTCTACTGCCTGCAATTAGATGCCATATATACCATAAAAGAAGCCTTGGTGGCACCATGGTTAAGTATGTGGCTGCTAACCAGTGGGTTCAGGAGTTTGAGCCCACCAGCTGCTCCATGGGAGAAAGACGTGACAGTCTGCTTCCATAGATTACTGCCTACAGGGCAGTTCTACTCTGTCCTATAGGGTCACAATGAGTTGGAATTGACTTGACAACAATGGGTATACACCATAAAGATAAACAAGAAGAACAAATAATACGCATAACCCATGCCTTCCCACAAGTAGGAAAATAAATACAGGCATACCTCAGAGATATTGCGGGTTTGGTTCCAGACCACAGCAATAAAGTGAATATTGCAATAAAGTGAGTCACACGAATTTTTTGGTTTCCCAGTGCATATAAAAGTTATGTTTACACTATACTGTAGTCTATTAAGTGTGCAATAGCATTATATCTAAAAAACAATGTATATACCTTAATTAAAAAATACTTTATTTCTAAAAAATGCTAACATCATCTGAGCCTTTAGTGAATTGTAATCTTTTTGCTGGCAGAGGGTCTTGCCTCGATGTTGATGGCTGCTGACTGATCAGGGTAGTGGTTGATGAAGGTTGGGGTGGCTGTGGTGATTTCTTAAAATAAGACAACATTGAAATTTGCTGCATCGACTGGCTCTTCCTTTCACAAAAAATTTCTCTGTAGCATACGAGGGTGTTTCATAGCATTTTACCCACAGTAGAACTTCTTTCAAAATTGGAGTCAACCTCCTCAAACCCTGCTGTTACTTTATCTATTAAGTTTAGGTAATAGTCTAAATGCTTTGTTGTCATTTCAGCAATGTTCACAGCATTAGCAATGTTCACAGGAGTAGATTCTATCTCAAGAAACCACTTTCTTTGCTCCTCCATAACAAGTAACTTCTCATCCGTTAAAGTTTTACCATGAGATTGCAGCAATTCAGTCACATCTTAAGGTGTCACTTCTAATTCTAGTTATCTTGCTATTTCCACCACATCTACATTTGCCTTCCCCACTGAAGTCTTGAACCCCTTGGAGTCATCCATGAGGGTTGGAATCACCTTCTTCCAAAGTCCTGTTAATGTTGATATTTTGACGTCCTCCCATGAATCACGAATGTTCTTAACAGCATCTAGAATGATGAATCCTTTCCAGAAGGTTTTCAATTTACTTTGCCCAGATCCATCAGAGGAGTCACTATCTATGGCAGCTATAGCCTTATGAAATGTATTTCTTAAATGATAAGACCTGAAAGTCAAAATTGCTCCTTGATCCATAGGCTGCAGAATGGATGTTGTGTTAGCAGGCATGAAAACAACATTAATCTCCTTGTACATCTCCATCACAGCCCTTGGGTGACCAGGTACATTGTCAATGAGCAGTAATATTTTGAAAGGAATCTTTTTTTCTGAGCAGTAGATCTCAACAGTGGGCTTAAAATATTCAGTAAACTATGTTGTAAACAGATGTGCTGTCATCCAGGCTTTGTTGTTCCATTTACAGAGTACAGGCAGAGTAGATTTAGGATAATTTCTTAAGGGCCCTAGGATTTTCAGAATGTATTGGCTTCAACTTAAAGTCACCAGCTACGTTAGCCCCTATCAAGAGAGTCAGCCTGTCCTTTGAAGCTTTGAAGCCAGGCATTGACTTCTCCTCTCTAGCTATGAAAGTCCTAGATGGCATCTTCTTCCAATATAAGGCAGTTTCATCTACATTGAAAATCTGTTATTTAGTGTAGCCACCTTCATCAATTACCTTAGCTAGATGTTCTGGATAACTTGCTGCAGCTTCTACACCAGCACTTGCTGCTTCACCTTGCACTTTTATGTTATGGAGATGGCTTCTTTCCTTAAACCTCATAAACCAACCTCTGCTAGCTTCAGACTTTTCTTCTGCAGCTTCCTCACCTCTCTCAGCCTTCACAGAATTGAAGAGAGTTAGGGCCTTGCTCTGGATTAGGCTTTGGCTGAGGGAATGTTGTGGCTGGTTTGATCTTTTATCTAGACAACTAAAACTTTCTCCATATCAGCAATAAGGCTGTTTCGCTTTATCGTTCGTATGTTCACTGGAATAACACTTCTAATTTCCTTCAAGAACTTTGCCTTTGCATTCACAACTTGGCTAACTGTTTGGCACAAGAGGCCTAGCTTTCAGCTTATCCTGGCTTTCAATATGCCTTCCTCACTAAGCTTAATCATTTCTAGCTTTTGATTTTAAAGTGAGAGACGTGCAACTCTTCCTTTCACTTAAACACTTAGAGGCCACTGTAGGGTTATTAATTGGCCTAATTTCAATGTTGTCATGTCTCAGGGAATAGGGAAACCCAAGAAGAGGGAGAGAGATGGGGGAATGCCCAGCTGGGGGTGTAGTCAGACACACAACATTATTGATTAAGTTCCCTGTCTTGTGTGGGTGCAGTTCATGGTGCCCCAAAACAATTACAAAATAACATCAAAAATCACTGATCATAGATCACCATAACAGATATAATAATAATGAAAAAGTTTGAAACATCATGAGAATTACCAAAATGTGACACAGAGACATGAAGTGAGCACGTGCGGTTGGAAAAATGGTACCAATAGACTTGTCTGACCCAGGGTTGCCACAGACTTTCAATTTGGAAAAAACGCAGTATCAACAAAACGCAAGAAAGTATGCCTGTACCAGATTTCGGCAGAACTCTCTCCTGAACTCCTGCTACAGCAGCTGGTGTGGTTGGTAGGGAGCTAACCAACCATACCAGTTGCTGTTGTGTCAATTGTGACTGATAGAAAAATAGTGCAGAAAAGAGAGAAGGGCCAAAGACAGCCTAAGGGTGAACTAAAAGTGTGCTAAGAAGGAGAAAACCTACATTATGTATTCAAATTCTGATAAACTGTCCCCGATCAAGCTTTGACCACAGGGAAGGGACACACGAGCATGAAGGACCCAAGGTAACAGTCTTCGAAAGGCTTTGTTTCTGAGGGAGAAGAGGGTATAAAGGAGGCAGGGAGGCACTCTTTGGATATTGGGTGATGAAGAAAAATGAAGTAAAAGGGGAAAATATAGATTCCTATAGGGCAACTAGAAAACTAGAAAGTTAGATGGTGCAAACTCCTAACATCATCATCAAAAAAAAAAACCCATACATTTACAAGACTGGACTTCACAACACATTTCTATAAAGAACTCTTAAAATTGAGGGGAAAAACATTAACAAAGAACCCAATTGAAAAATGGGCAAAAGTCAAGAACATAAAATTCACACACACACACATCCCTTATAAATGGTCCTTAAACATATGAAAAGATGCTTTCCTTCACTCTCTTTAGAGAAGTACAAATGAAAACTACACTCTGATACCATTTCTCACTTATCAGATTGTCAGACATTACAAAGATTTAGCACACACACTGTGCTGAGGCTGTGGTGAGGCAGGCGTTGTCAGCATAGCTGGTGGGAAAGCAAAATGGTAGGACCTCATGGAAGGAAATTTGGCAACACCTAACAAAACTATATATGCATTTACTTTTTGACCCAGTATCCTACATCTAGGAATTTAGCTCGAACACACCTCCAACAATATGAAAATACATCTGCTCATTGTAGCATTATTTGCCATCAGTTGCAAAATATTGAAAATAAATGTCCATACATAGAAAATTTGTTGAAGAAGCTATGGTACAGCCACACAATGGAATACTATGTAGCTATGTAAAAAGAATTAGGAAGAGCTCTACAAACTGATATGGAATGAGTTCTTGGATATACCTTCTGTGTAAAAGGATATGGTACCTCCTATGTACCTGTTTATTTTTTCAAGAAGAAATAAGGAAGGATCGACAAGAAAATAATCATTTTGGTTATCTACAGGGGAGGGGCAGTGGGAGTAGGGAAAGGTGGGGAGCAAGCAATACCTTCTTTCGAGATAGTTTTGATGGTTGGGATCATGTTATTGTTTTACATAGTCAAAAACTGAAATTACATTAACAAGGACACCAAAAACTCGTTGCCGTTGAGTTGATTCTGACTCATAGCAACCCTACAGGGCAGAGTAGAACTGCCCCATAGGGTTTCCAAAGAGTGGCTGGTGGATTCAAATTGTTGACCTTTTGGTTAGCGGCTGAGCTCTTAACCGCTGTACCACCAGGGCTACTTAACAGGGATGGGGGTGGCAAAAATATAATAAAAATAAAAACAAACGAATCTGTTTTTCCATAAGTAACATAACCACATGAAGGGAAGTTAATTAACATAAGTAACTTTTGAACACATATATATCCTCAGTCTAAAGACAAAAGCAACCACAAATAAATCTTAACCTCAAATTAGCAGGTTTGTTTTTAACAGTGGTATGGGTTAGAAAATCCGGACCTATGTTCTGATTGTAGGATTGAGCAAATGCGTAAATGTATTGGAGATGTCAGGAGCCAGGTTTCTCACTGTTGGAGAAAGAAAATACAATATAGAAAGGGAGAAGACTGGGAAGAACCCCCAAGTTTTTGTTTTTTTTTTTTTTCCCACAAAGTAAGGAAGTGCTTAAAAAAAAGAATGGAAATGTTTTTAAAGAACAAAACAATATTCAAAAACAACAACAAAAATCTACTCAGGACTCAGCTTGACGAGGTTCCCACTGTCATCCCTGGGACAATTTGAACATCAAAATAAATAATGTTAGTAAGAAATTATATACTCCATTCAATGAAATTAAAATCATGACTTGCCACTCACAAAAAGTAGACAGATGATAGAAAAACAGATAGGGGATAAAGGAAATCTCTTCCTTATAAAACCAAAAAACCAAACCCATTGCCGTCGAGTTGATTCTGACTCATAGCGACACTATAGGACAGAGTAGAACTGCCCCATAAGGTTTCTAAGAAGCAGCTGGTGGATTCGAACTGCCAACCTTTTGGTTAGCAACTGAGCTTTTAACTACTGTGCCACCAAGGTTCCCTCTTCCTTAGAGTAGAATGTTAATCTAATTAATATTGAAGAAATAATGGGTTTAGAATATTACCATTTTGCAACCATCATACTAATAACTAATTTGGCAAGAGTTATCCATGGATGCTAAATCCAGTGGGTAAAAGTTTGATAATATTTCAGAATCTCAAAATATCTCTTTGCACAGTAATTACAAGGGAGAAAATAGTAACTAGAATAGAGAAACCTGGCAGACAGATACCAGTTTAACAATATCACCAATATTGGGATAAACAGATATCATATGCCTGAGGTGTTCTGTGAGGTGTCTCCCTCTGCCTGTTGGAACTGCTATGTCTCCCAGCACTGAGAGATTTGTGGAATCTCAGTTCTGCCAGGGCTCAGGGAGTCTCACCCTGTACCTATGGAGTCTAATATTTGGTCAAAGACTTAAGGGGGCCCTCATGCGTATTTCTAGATCTCTTTCTCTATGTAGCTGTCTTCTCACTGGTACTCTGCCCAGTTGTCCTGAACTTTACCTCTGACCTCCTAATTCTGCAAACCAACTGTAGCCTGTGTGGCTCCACCCCAACCCTGACCCCCCGCACAGCAGGCAGGAAAGGTACCTCAGGAGCAGGTGCAAACTGGGGACATCCTGAGGCTCACCCTTATCAGGGGACACACTGCCTAGTGTCTAACATCTGAAAACTTGCCTCATTGATTTCTGTCTAGTTTTATGGGTGCTTATGGTAGAAGGGATAATCGGGTTATAATCAATTACTCTATCAGACAAAATAGGCTTTAAGGCAAAAAGCATTACAAGAGACAAAAATGGTACCTTCATAATGAAGATTAATTGTCCCTGAAACTGGGAAGATGCAATATCTAAAATGCATACATCTGAAAATGTGTATGCATCTAATGATGTGGCCTCAAAGTGTATAGAACAAAAATTGAGAGAACTGCAATAGAAAATAGAATCATAGTGGGAGAGTTTAAAAAACTTTTAAATAAAAAAAGTTAAAACATTTATAAAAGTAGAACTTCTTGGTGCCCAATACCCAGCTCCAACGATTACTAACTTCTGACTAATTTTCTTTCCTTTGTATTCCCACCCACTTTCAACCTCTTCCCCACCCCCCAAAAAATTATTTTGAGGCAAATCCTAGACATCATAACACTTCATCTGTAAATGTTTCAGAATGCATACCTAAGAGATAAGGGCTCCCTTTTTATATAACCACAAGAGCCTTAAAGCACTTCTCCAAATCAACGGTAACTAGTTACTATCAAATATTGTGCTCACATTCCTCTGATAGTCACAAAAATTTTTAGAGTTCATCTGAATCACAGCATATAAGAGAGCAGTACCTGATACTTGAATCCTCATATCTCCTTCTCTGCTTTATTTTTCTTTGTAACATTTGCCACTAACATTCTACCTATTTTATTATTGTGCTAAGCATGATTCTATCCAACAGAGGAGCATTGCCTGACGTTTAATTAGCTATCAATATAACTGTTGAATCAATGAATAAGTTTGAAGTTATTTAACAAACAAATCCATGATGATATGAACAAGAATAATAAAGTGATAGATGGCCTGGAGTCTTGTGATGCCTGTAAAAACTCCACCCATCCATCCAACCACCCACCCACCCACCCATCCATCCATCGCCTATCTCTGCCTCACCAAAACAGACATGGCTATGTGAAAATTATGCAAATTGTAAATACATAATCCTTAAACTTCAGATGAAAAAATAAGACCTGTAGACAGAAGACAATAATGGTACAAACCAGAATACAAGGGATCACTTCATTCTGTAGACAGAATCCACTGAAGGGTGCTTTCCTGTTTTACAGTTGCACCTCTACTAAAAGCAGCCTGTTTTGAGGGCAGAGAATGCAAAGATAGCTTCAGGAGGTAGCCCTTCTCCTCCCCAAGGCTGACCTTACAAGGGGGTAGCATGTAGTCGGGGAGACTATAGAAAGCTCCCGAATCCTATTTTCTGATGTTTATTCAGAATTATAGTCTCCGTTTTAGAGTTCAGTCCTCCAAGTAAAGACCTAGACTTCCAGAGGTGCTCAACACATCAGGACACTAGTACCTTTTCACGAATCTGCTCCTTTTAAAGAGACCCTCAGAGAAATAATTCAGGACTAGCGTCGTCCTTTTTCCTGGAGATGAGCTTCCAGAGAGTTCTTTAGCTTGGGACACTACCTAGAGAGTTTAAGCAGATACCTGGAGAAATGGAGGGTAGGGATGGCAGAATAAGGTAAATGGAGGCAGTTAGAAGGGAGACGGGGTACTATAAATTAGGGAAAGGGCCCATAAAAGAGCGATGGGTGCACGTCACTTCCAGGTGGAGCTGTAATCGACCTGATTTCTTTGAATTTCCTAGACGGGAAGGACATTGACTACATGGGCAGAGCGAAGTTAAGGATCTAGCTCGCTAACTGGTCCTTCTTAGTCCCGTGGTTTGGTAGGGCGAGGACAGAATAGTCAGTCGAGCAAGAACTGGGGCAGGAGGGACAAAAGCAAGAGACGAAAGGCAGGATCTCAACTCTTACCCCCGCTCCAAGCTCTCAGCCTGTGGTTCACGCTCCCTGTCCCGCCTGAGGGCGCACAGGATCGCTTTGCTGGGCGCTGGACTCAGCGGCGTCCAGAGGAGTGAGTATGGCTGCGCAGCAGGCGCTGTTTCTCTTCTGCTTGTTTCTGCCTGGAGCCCTGCTCTCAGAGGCCGCCAAAATCCTGACTGCATCCTTGATGGGTGAGTGCTGGCCCCCGGGAATCCAGAGACCAGCGCGTCTCGAACCTGCTCAAGGACGCTGGGACCCAGCACGCGCAGAGGGACACTCCAGGATGTTTCCTTAGTGGGGCTGGTGGCTGGGAGGGAGGAGCGAGAGGAGCTTGGTCTGCGGGGGCATGGAGGGGGCTCCGCCTGCCGAGTTGGAGAAGATAATTCTGGAGAAAACAGTACTGTCCCTTGCTTTCCCTTTTCCTGCTCTAGACGCGCTGAGAGGGCGAGTAGGCGCTCATCCTAAACTTCATGGGGGAGGGAGAGTGCACAGCCGTTGCCAGTAGACATTGCAGCGAGTGTTAGCAAGCTCTTGGCGCCCAGGAGAGAGTCCTCCTGGGGGCAGTAATACAAGTTTTCTGAAGCTACACACAACCGATGCGAAGGAGGAGCTGAGAAAGTATAAGCAGAGAGCAGAGAGCAGAGCAGAGGAACCCGGGAGCAATCGGGACTTCTCTGCCCCATTGCCTTTCACCCTTGTGCTGTAAGGTTTTGGTGACACGTGGAGCTCTTAGTTCTGCATTTTGTGCCCCCGGTTTTATTTCCTTTATTTTTGTGGTAAAGAGAATGGAAGAAGAGAGGGAATATCTCAGGAAAAAGAGGTCTTTATGGGGTCTAGCTTCTCCAAGGCCTTTATTCAACCCATCCTGAAAGTCTCCCAGGCTCCTTTAGGTCAGTTTTAGATCACCAAGAATCTGGGGATCTTAGAGCTGGAAGGAACCTTAGAGTTCATCGAATTTAGCCCCTTCTTTGGTTTTCCTGAGAGGGAAACTGAGGGTCAGGGAACTGAAGCATCTTTTGCAAGATCATGTCAGAACGCTCTTGCTACTCATAGCAACCCTATAGGACAGAGTAGAACTTCCCTATAGGGTTTCCAAGGAGTGCCTAGACTACTGAAACAGAGCTGAAAGCCACTTCTTTGCCCCTGAGTGCAGCCTTGCCCAACAAGACCCACCATGAGTGGCTGAGTCCATTCTCCCTAGCACCCATTTCTTACATGGATTAAAATGAACAGCAAAAGCAGGCAGTGTAAGGTGTAGGGGGACTTGTAGTGTATATATATCCCTTCCTACCCTAGACCATATAAATCTTCATGTAAAATACTGAGTCAATCCAACAGCTACAAAATCATCAGGACCTTCAGCTCCCTAACACCCCCTCACCCCAACTCTTGGCCTTTGCTATTTCCTTTTCTCCTGATCTGCCTTTCTCTGTTGCTGGGGTTCTTATTCTAGCAAAAGGAGATACTGGTGTGGTGGAACTTGTACCTTCTCTTTCTTGAGGATCCTGGGATTGCCCTATGAGCAGTGATTCTTGGTCTTTCATAGAAATACTATCCAGCAGATTAACACTACGTCACACAGTTGTCCTGTTATATCTTAATTCCAAGTGGAGGAAAGTTCAGGCTCAAATTGAAAACCTTCCTGCCAAATACAGTCAAACCAAAAAGATTTGGGCTCTAAGCGGTGGCTCCACCTCTTTCTCTTCCAATGGCTGGGTCTTGGACTCACTTTGTAGCTCCCATATTTCTGGCTCCTATAGTGGCATAAATTTCCAAAGAGAGGGTCTCAGAAATAGCTCTGATTGATTGTCTAGTGAGAAACATTCACAGGAACAGCACCATGCCAAAATTTCCACCATGCAGTTATTTCTTTAGGATTTCATGTCTCCATGAGACTCATGGCAGCATGCCCTCCAGGATGAGGAACTCCTTAAATTCTAGGCACAGAGAGGCTCGTCACAATTTCTTGGAGACCTTGGGTCCCAGAACAGAAATTTTCAGTGGAGGATTGTAATAGGGCAAGGATTTAGGGAGCCAGGCTCTGAGTGTCTAGGCTGAGAGGGTTACCAAAAGGAGATGGAGGGACTGATGAAGCTTGCTCATCTGCTCACTATCCAGTTTCCCTGTTTTACTACCCTTCCTCTCCTGGTTTTCTCCCCATCAGCTTCAGACTCTCTATTCTTATATTTATAAAAGTGAAATTGTACATTTTTCCTAGGTGGAAGCCATTGTCTACTGATGGACCAGGTATCTCGTATTCTTCAAGATCATGGTCATAATGTGACCTTGTTTCAACAGGAAGGACTTTCTTTGTTGTCAGGTATCTTTTCTTACTAATTCCTAGGTTATTTTATCCCAGGCAATAAGCAACAATGCCTTCTGTATAGCAGAGCTTAGCAAAAACGTTTTTAAAATATAATTGGGTTACAAGAATGAAAAGGGGTGTGTGTGTGTATGTGTGTGTGTGTATGTGTGCGTGTAAAGTGTTAGGTGACTTATTAGGCTCTGTTGACATGATCTCCACACTCCATATCTACTTATTTCTCCCCCCTACCTGGATGTCAGCTCTATCCCAGGGTACTTTCCATACCTTATTTTGGATCATTTTGATAAACACCACTTCATTAGGTGGGACTCAAGCATACCAATGATCATGAAGATGGCACAGGACCATCGAACATTTTGTTCTGTTATATATGAGGTCACTATGAGTCAGACCCAACTTGATGGCAATTAACAACAATAGCAATGTGATTTTAAAATCTATTGAACAGAAGTGTTCAGCCATATTTAACACTTCTAATATATAAGGATGACTTCTTTCCTATTACCTAGGTTACTTTTTCCTCCTGTTATGGGACCTGAACTTAACAAAGCTTTCACATAGGTCCTCTTATTTATGCAGCTAAATTCTAAATCTCTCATTGAAGAATTCTTGAAAAATCAGTGGCTGCCCATGAGTATGCGCATAGAGATATTAGAAGTTCTTAACTGAGTCATCAAATCCAAAGAATTTAAACTAAAATGATGTCATGAATCTTGTCAATACTTCTCTGTTGACAGACAAGAAAACAGATGGTCAGAGAATTTAAATGATTTGCTCAGGGTCACATGGCAGGTTGATAACTGAGGTTGGTGAATCTGGGACTTAAATCTCTGGGTAGCTCAATCTGAGAGTGTCGCTGAAGTTTGATTTAAAAAAAATCCAAAAATTAAGCATCTTTGAGGAAAAATGTTTGTTGTTGTTGTTAGGTACCGTCGAGCAGGCTCTGACTCATAACGACCCTATGTACAACAGAACAAAACACTGCCCAGTCCTGCACCATCTTCACAATCCTTGCTATTTCAGAGTCCATTGTTGCAGCCACTATGTCAGTCTGTCTTGTTGAGTTTCTTCCTCTTTTTCTTTGACCCTCTACTTTACCAGCATGATGTCTTTCTCCAGGGATTGGTCCTTCCTGATAACATGTCCAAAGTGCTTGAGATGAAGTCTCAACATCTTGCCTTCTAAGGAATATTCTGGCTGTACTTCTTCCAAGACAGTTTTATTTGTTCTTCTAGAAGTTCATGGTATGTTCAATATTCTCCAACACCATAATTCAAAGGCATCAATTCTTTGGTCTTCCTTATTCGTTGTCCAGCTTTCACATGCATATGAGGCAACTGAAAATACTTTGACTTGGGTCAGGTGCGCCAGGACTGTCTTCTAACTGACATCTTTGGTTTTTAACACTTTAAAGACATCTTTTACAGCGGATTTGACCAATGTATTGTTTGATTTCTTGACTGCTGCTTCCATGGGCATTGATTGTGGATCCAAGTAAACTGAAATCCTTGACAACTTCTATCTTTTGTCTGTTTATCATGATGTTGCTTATTGGTCCAGTTGTAAGGATTTTTGTTTTCTTTATGTTGAGGTGTAATCCATACTGAAGGCTGTAGTCTTTCATCTGCATCAGTAAGTGCTTCAAGTCCTCTTCGCTCTCAGCAAGCAAGGTTGTGTCATCTGCATACAGATTGTTAATGAGTCTTCCTCCAATCCTGATGCCCCGTTCTTCTTCGTATAGTTCTTTGTCTCAGATTATTTGCTCAGCATACAGACAGAATAAGTATGGTGAAAGGATACAACCCTGACACACACCTTTTATGATTTCAAACCACTCAGTATCCCCTTGTTCTGTTGAAACAACTGCCTCTTTGTCTTTGTACAGGTATTGCATGAGAACAATTAAGTGTTCCAGAATTCTCATTCTTCGAAATGTTATCTGTAATTTGTTATGACCCACCCAGTCAAATGCCTTTGCATAGTTAATAAAACACAGGTGAACATCTTTCTGGTATTCTATGCTTTCACCTGACATCTGACGTCAACAATGATATCTCTCATTCCACATCCTTTTCTGAGTTCAGCTTGAATTTCTGGCAGTTCCCTGTTGATGTACTGCTACAACTATTTTTGAATTCTCTTCAGCAAAATTTTACTTGGAAGTGATATTAATGATATTGTTCGATAATTTCTGCATTCTGTTGGATCATCTTTCTTAGGAATGGGCACAAATATGGATCTCTTCTAGTCAGTTGGTCAGGTAGCCGTCTTCCAAATTTCTTGTCATAGAGCCTTCCAGCACTGCATCCATTTGTTGAAACATCTCAACTGGTATTCCACCAATTCCTAGAGTCTTGTGTTTCGCCAGTGCCTTCAGTGCAGCTTGGACTTCTTCCTTCAATAATACCAGTTCCTGATGACACGCTACCTTCCGAAATGGTTGAATTTCAACCAATAATTTTTAGTACAGTGACTCTGTGTATTCCTTCCGTCTTCTTTTGATGCTTCAGGCATTGTTCATATTTTGCTCATAGAATCCTTCAGTATTGCAACTCGTGGCTTGAGTTTTGTCTTCAGTTCTTTCAGCTTGAGAAATGCCAAACATGTTCTTCTCTTTTGGTTTTCTAACTCCAGATCTTAGCATATTTCATTATAATACTTTACTTTGTCTTCTTGAGCTGCCTTTTGAAATCTTCTGTTCAGCTCTTTTACGTGATCATTTCTTCCAATATCTTTTGCTACTCTATGTTCAGGAGCAACTTTAAGAGTCTCTTCTGACATCCATTTTGGTCTTTTCTTTGTTTCCTGTCTTTTTAACGACCTCTTGCTTCCTTCGTATATGATGTCCTTGGTATCATCCCACAACTCGTCTGTTCTTCGGTAATTAGTGTTCAATGCGTCAAATCTAGTCTCAAGATGGTCTCTAAATTCAGGTGGGATATGCTCAAGTTCGCACTTTGGTGCTCATGGACTTGTTTTAATTTTCTTCAACTTCAACTTGAACTTGTATATGAGCAATTGATGGTCTATTCCATAGTTAGCGCCTGGCCTTGTTCTGACTGATAATATTGAGCTTCTCCATCATACCTTTCCACAGATGTAGTCGACTTGATTCCTGTGTATTCCATCCAGCAAGGTCCATGTGTCACTGTTTACATTGTTGAAAAAAGTTATTTGTAATGAATAAATCCTTGGTCTTGCAAAATTCTATCATACGATCTTCAGCATCATTTCTATCACCAAGGCCATATTTTCCAACCACCAATCCTTCTTTGTTTTCAACTTCTGTGTTCCAATCACCAGTAATTATCAATGCACCTTGATTGCATGTTTGATCAATTTCAGACAGCAGAAGTTGGTGAACATCTTCAGTTTCTTCATCTTTGGCATTAGTGGTAGGTGTATAAATTTGAATAATAGTTGTATCAACTGGTCTTCCTTATAGGTGTATGGATGTTACATTATAGAGACCCTATAGGACAGAGTAGAACTGCCCCATAGGGTTTCTGAGGCTGTAATCTTTACAGAAGCTGATTGCCACATCTTTTCTCCTGCTGAGCAGCTGGTGGGTTTGAATCGCCTGCCTTTTGGTTAGCAGCTGAGCGCTCAAGCCAGTGTGCCATCAGGGTTCATCAGAATCTGGCTACACTGTGCAAATAATCCTGATTGGATTAACAGAGTGCTGATTCCCAGCTCAGTGTATTGAAACATTTGAATCATTTAACTACTTGTTTGGATAACCTCCCTATCTCATTTGTTTATTTATAGCTTTAATAAATAAATGACTTCAGAAATATAGTAGAAGCAAAGGTTTCCAATAGTTACCTGCATTTCTGCTCCAGCCAATATCTGAATCACAAGCACTGGATAACACCCTAAAAGAGTGCATGGTTATCTGAAGTCCTGATTCTTTCTCTTTCCCTAAAACAGCCTCCTGTACTGCTCTATGAACCAGGGGAAGTTCCCCAAGTGACAGGTCCTCTTTGTCTTTATTGGACTGGCCCAGTTATATCACTGATTGTCAAGGGCTGGCTACAGACACCCAGACCACTTTCTGGCTGCAGAAACCTCCTCCTAACCAGACAACTCTAGCTCCTTCCAGCAGGGTCTGTTCTGCCTTGTTTGGGTAAGTAGGTCAGAGAGAGGATCAGCAGGTAAATAATGAATTCCTTAAATGGATGTCAAGCTTCTGATCCGACAGCTTGGACTTCTCCCTTTCTTTATCAAGTGGAACTCATCTTAGTCCTGGGCAGGTAAATATAGAGTATCTTCATTTGCTATTGTCAAGGTGAAGCTAAATTTCATATGGTCAGGGTTTAGGAAGCTTACTAAAATACAACCTCCCTGGTATTTGAATTTCAGAATCAATAGAGAGAGTCATAGGACATAGACAGATGGGGATCAAAATGCCACCTTCTCAAGTTGACTGGAGAACTTATCTTTAGATATGTAGCAAATATTGAGAATTGAGGCAAGGAGGAGTAGGACTTGGAGAGAATCCCTTTCCAACCTCAAGGTACTATACTGACTCATCGTTTCTTCTGGTGGTTCCCTGATCTTGGATAGTTTCTTCACATGTATCTGCTGAACCATTCTCAGCTGAAGACTCCCACTCCAGAGCTTTCTCTTTATACAGCTCTGTCTTCTCCAGTATTCTGCTTTGGTTTCCCTGAAATTGATCTCGCTTTCCTCAACTCAAAGAGACTGCTGGCCCAGATTTGGGTCCCCACTTTCATGAGATGCACCCTGGAAATTCTCTCCATCCAGTCACGAATGTCCTGAACTGCCTGGTGTCCAAAGCCTTAAAATAATTTTTTCACATATTTGGTCCATTGATTTTTTTTTTTTCAGTTGTTTACAGTGGGAAGGTAAATGTGGTCCCTGTTACTTCCTCATGATCACTGAGTAGCGTTCCTTACCTTCATTTCTTTGAAATAGACTTACTGAGGTACAGTTCATATATAGTAAACTGTATGTATTTAAAGTGTATAATTTTATAATTGTTGACATATGTAGACACCTATGATTTCATCATGGCAAATCAAGATAGTGAATACATCTGTCACCCCCAGAAGTTCCCTCATGCCTGTTTGCAATCTTTCCCTCCTGCCCTTCTCACCTCCCACCCTGTTGTTTGGCAGTCAGTAACCTGTCACTCTATAATAGTTCGCATTTTATAGAGTTTATATAAATGGAGTCAAAAGTTATGTACTGTTTTATTTTGGCTTCTTTTATTCAACATAATTATTCTGAGATTTATTCATGCAGTGTTGTGTATCAATAGTTCATTCTTTTTTATTGCTTAGTAGTATTCTGTTAGGTCCCTGGGTGGCACAAGTGCTTTGCACTGACTACTAACCTAAAGATTGACAGTTCAAACCCACCCAGTGGTGCTGTGGAAGAAAGGCCTGGTGATCTGCTTCCATAAAAATTACAGCCAAGAAAACCCTATGGAGCAGTTCCTAGGGCTGCTGTAACAAAATACTACAAAGTAGGTGGTTCTAAAGAACAGAAATTTATTTTCCCACAGTACTGGAGACTTGATGTCCAAATTAAGGATGCTGGCAGGGCTATACTCTCTTTCTGTCCACTCTAGGGGGAGGTCCTTCTGTATCTCTTCCAGCTCTTGGTCACCCTGCCATTTCTTGGTGGTCCTTGGATTATAAATGTTTTTCCACATAGTGTTTATCTCCCCACTGTGTGACTCTCTCTCCGTGTCTATTCTCCCTTTTCATAAGACACCCCTCAGGGATTAGGACCTACACTACTCTGATATGGCCTCGTTAAGCTAACTGATGATATCTGCAAAGAAAAACCCTTTTTCCCCAAACATGGTCACATTGACAGGTATAGGGGTTAGGACTTCAACATATCTTTTTTGGGGATGCCACTGAATCCGTAACATATGGATATACTACACTGGGTTTATCCAGTTGTCTATTGATGAACATTTGGGTTGTTTCTAATTATTGGCTAGTTCAAATAAAGCTGTTATGAACATTTATGTACAAGCCTCTGAATGAACATGTACTTTCTTTTTTATTGGGTACATACTTAGGCATGGAATGGCTGAATCACATAATAGATACATGTTTAACTTTTTAAGAAAGTGCCAAACTGTTTTACAAATTGGGGATACCATTTTACATTCCCATCAGAAGTGAATGAGTATTCCAGTTCCTTCACATCCTTGTCAACCGTTGGTATAGTTAGTTTTTTTCATTTTAGCCATTCTAATAGGTATGTAGTAGCGTCCTTGTGATTTTTAATTATTTGCATTTCCTTCATGACTAATAATGTTGAGCATCTTTTTATGTACTTATATTCCATCCATATTTCTTCTTTGGTGAAGTGTTTGTCAAATATTTGCCCATTTTTAAATTGTGTTTTTTTAAAAACTTTTTTATTGCACTTTAGATGAAGGTTTACAGAACAAATAGTTTCTCATTAAACAGTCCGTACACATATTGTTTTATGATGTTGGTAAACAGCCCCATAACATGTCAACACTCTCCCTTCTAGATCTTGGAGGACCTTTTTTTTGGTAACAATATTCATAGCCAAAGTTACACCATTTTGAAAGTTTCTACATGTACAATTCGGTGACATCGATTACATTCTTCCAGTTGTACTGCTATTCTCACTATCCCTTTTCCAAATTATTCCATCACCATTATCTTCAACTCACTGTCCCCTAGGCTTCCCATCAAACCTTTTGAGTTGCTGTTGTCAATTTGATCTCACATAGATAATTTTTTTTTTGTACCTTAGTTGAAGGTTTTCAGAACAAATAGTTTCTCATTAAACAGTACACGTATTGCTCTATGACAATGGTTAACAGCCCCATGACATGTCAACACTGCCCCTTCTCAACCTTGGGTTCCCTATCACCAGCTTTCCTGTCTCCTCCTGCCTTCTATTCCTTGTCCCTGGACTGCTGTGCCTCATTAGTCCTGTTCTGTTTTATGAGGCTGTCCAATCTCCAGCTGAACGGTGAACTTTAGGAGGGGCTTCACCACAGAGCTAAAAGGGTGTCTGGGGGCCATACTCTCAGGGTTTCTCCAGTCTGTCAGGCCAGCTAATCTGGTCTTTTTTTGTGAATTAGAATTCTATTCTACATCCTTTTCCAGCTCTGTCCAGGACCCTCTATTGTGATCCTGGTCAGAGCAGTCAGTGGTGGTAGCCGGGCACCATCTAGCTGTA
>NW_004444071.1:7021363-7066939 GCF_000243295.1 Trichechus manatus latirostris | reverse complement strand
ATGTTTTGTCTGTATTTTCCATGAATTTGTCTGCCTTTTCCATGAATGTGTCTATTTTTTCCTCATTTTTGTCTGTTTTTTGCTTCAACTCTTGGATAATTCTGAATATTAGAGATTTGAATTCCCTATCAGTTAGGTCTAGTGCTTTTTCTTCTACTGGAAGGTCATCTGGTGTTTTATTTTGGATGCCTCCTGGAACCATCCTGTCCTGTTTTTGTAAATGTTTTGATATTGTCTGCTGTCTTCGGGGAATTCAGTGGTTATTTTCTTCATTTATTGATTGTAGATTTGTTTGTTTTGTCATGCTTTTTTGTTTTATTTGATTATGTCTGAGCAGGCGGGCTGTGAGTTCTTTGTTGTTTGCTCGTCTGTGGGCACAATACTTTTCACCTCCTTCTCCAATGGGCAGGGCTAGTCATTCAGGTATGGTACAGCAGGGAGTTGCTGGGATAGGTTTTTTGTGGCACTTACCAGGGCTGACAGTGCAGACCGGGAATCAGTGCAGGGTAGGTTCCAGTAGGTCGTGCCTGTGCTGCTTGGGAGTGTGATGTTCAGCGCACGGTGCAGGTAGGCGGGAAGGAAGGGAGAGATTGTGATGTGTGGAGCTAAGATAGATATTGAAAGATGAGAGAGAGGAGAGGGGAACAGGAGCCAAAAACATACACACAAACAAAAAAAAGTGCTAAGTGAGCTTCCTATTGGAGTGGAGAGGTAAGAGACTGAGAAATGGGTAAAAACAAAAATGAAAAAAAAAAGAAAAAAATGAAAATGAATAAATTGAGAAACTGGAAATGAAGAAAGACAAAAAGGGAATAAGAGAGAGAAGAAAACTAAACAAAGAAATAAAAAAAAAAAAACCCAAAATCAAACAAACCAAAACAAAACAAAAAAAAAAGTAAGTGACCCCAGAGATGTCCCTGTGCGTCTGCACAGAGTAAGGGACTAGCTTCCACGCCTTGTGGTATTGCCTGGCTAGAAGGGGCTCCCAAGCCAAGAAAAGAAAAAGAAAACAAAGAAACAAATCAAAACAGAACAAATCAGAGCAAACAAACAAACAAAAAAGCCCCGGGGGTCCCACCAGCGTGGCGGCATGGGCCAGGAAGCAGTTTCACAGTCAAGCGGTGTTTCACAGCCTTTCAGGAAGAATCAAAGATGGCGTACGGAGCCAGGTATTTGAGAGAAAGGAGGCGAAGGTGGTGAGAGGTAAGGAAGAAATCTAAAGAAGCAGAAAAAAACAACACCAGCAGCCAACAAATGGCACTCAGGGAGCTGGCCAGTGTGGGTAGGTGAAATCCAAGCAGCAATGGGGAGAAGCTCGTGCTTCCTGGAGACTGTGGCTGCAGGAAACAGAGGAGGCTAAGTGGGGGTGAAGAGGGGTGGGGGGTGGGAAAGCTTATATCGTGGGTTGCTGGTTGTTCTGTCTGCTGCTGGAAGCTCTGTGAAGCTGCTTTCTCATACCTCCTGTTTGCTGATCTCTGATACGAGTCCAAGATGGCAGATCCATGCTGCGGTAGCTGATAGGGGACCTCTGCATGTATCTCTCCTCACGCTCTGTTCTCGGTCAGTTTCTTATTCCATTCGGTGCTTGGCTGAGTTCTTTATCTCTTCATTTGATGCTTAGGGTTTCAGGATTGACATGTGACTCTGTTTGACTTAGTTTTTCTGATCTTTGCTGAAGAGGGATGGTGTGGTGCTTCTGACCATAGTGCAATGTTCGTGTTGTTTGTTTTTTATATTGAATATTCAGACTTGGTTGTATGGATTTCGTATATTAGTACTGTATCAGATATATGCTTTGTAAATATTTTCTCCCAGGCTATGAATATCCTTTCATTCTCTTCGCAGTGGCTTTTGAAGAGTGCAGCTTTAATCTGGATGAAATCCAAGCGCATGCTTTTTCTATATGTATAGAAATGAACATATGATTTTTCTTCTTTATTCTGTAAATGTGATGTATTTGATTGATTTTCGAATGTTAATTCAACCTCATATTCCTGGGATAAACCCCATTTGGCCATGATGTATTATCATTTTTATATAGTTCCGATTCAACTTGCCTTGTTTTAATATTTTACATCTATAGTCATGGAGGATATTGTTCTAGAATTTTTTTTTTTGGTAATGTCTCTCTCTGGCCTTGGCATCCAGGTAATGCTGCCCTCATAAAATGAATTGGGAAGTGTTCCCTCCTCTTCACTTTTCTGGAAGAGTTTGTGTAGAGTTAGTGTTATTTCTTCTTAAATGGTTTGAACACTCCAAGGAAGCAAAAGTGGATCCCTACCCACAATTTGATGCAGGTATCGAGACTGATGATGACACACACACAGAAGAAAAGGTAGTGAAATTGTTTATTACTCCCATGATAAGAGGCTTTATGGGGAAGGAAGGGCAGCTCCTAAGCAGGTCTGAAAATCACTTGAAAGAGCAGGGAAAGGAGAGTGGCTTTTTATGGTAGTGGGTGGGGCTAGGGTGAGGATTCCCTAAAGTGCTTTGAACTTCCTGATAGCACCAAAGGCGGGTACATCTTTCTTGTCAGTTGACCACATATGGGGAAGGGGAAGAGACAGGAGCAGGGCTTAAAAGCTGTCAGCAGCCAAATATCAAAAATGGAGTCAAACTCTATTACAGTTCTCCCCTGATGCCTGACTGATGACTGGAACCTGCCATATTTCCTTTAATTAGGTTTGAACTTATTTAAATAAGTCATTATGGCACTTTATGAGGCCTGTAGCCTAAAGCCAATAAGGGAAATAAAGGTTCCATTGAATGTCTTGTTCAACAGCCCAAGCCTGTGTATTTTGAGGAGTGAAGTTTGTGTCTGGTGACTTCCCATACTGTCTGGACCTCTGAAGGGAATAGGTAGTGTCTTGGTGAGGCTGTGCATTATATCTTTAGTGGTCAGCAATTCGAATCTACCAGCCACATCTTGGAAACCCTGTGGGGTAGTTCTACTGTATCCTATAGAGTTGCTATGGGTAGGCCTCAACTGGATGTCAACAGATTTGGTTTTTTTTTTTTTAATGTGTTAAACCAAAAACCCAAACCTGTTGCTGTTGAGTCGATTCCGACTCATAGTGACCCTATAGGACAGAGTAGAATTGCCCCATAGGGTTTCTAAGGAGGGGCTGGTGGATTTTAACTGCCAACCTTTTTGGTTAGCAGTCGTAGCGCTTAACCACTGCACCTCCAGGGCTCCTTTTTATGTGTAGAGACATGTGTAACCTCTCTCTCTTTTTGGTGGTTGCCAGATATACTGCAATGGGGGAGGGAGACTCTCTAACTTGCTCATATTTAAAATTTTCTTCCTCCAGAGAGTCCCAAATAAGTATCTTCAGGGTTAGGGGCCTCCTCCACGGTTGAGGGCTCCAGGCTAAAGTTAGGTTTGAATTAACCCCTTGGCTGTGCCATGGAATACCATGGATGTTTTTCCTTATAACTCTGAGAATCAGAATTTGTTTTAGCTGTAAAGATATAAACAGCAGCAGCAGCAGCAAAGGCATTTAGTAGTATCCAGTGTTCCACCTCCTTTTAGGAGTTTGGACCTCACCTGAGTGTATCACGTAGTGGCTGTGTTCTTACCACCTGATAGGCCTGTATATTGCACAGAACATCAGTCTTTCCTCTGGGTGCTTTGTAGAATGGGGCTAATGACTGGCTGAGAAACACAACTAGTTGTCACATGGTAAGAATCATTCCCCTGAGCCCAGCACCAATCACAGCTTATGCTGGAATCAAGACATACAGTTCAATCAGAGATATATAGATAAGCCTAGGCAGAGACACACAACACAAGACCACTTTAAAGGGCCCTGATCTCATACTCCTGTCTCTAAATTCCAATTATTGAAACTTCTGACTTAGATTGGTTTAATATTTAACATAGGTTTGGTGGGACTAAGCAAATGGCATGCTAAGCAGTACAGTTCAAAGCGCAAGCTTGCCAGCAGGCAGCAGTTCAAAGTCCATGCTCACCAGTAGGCAGCAGCTCCAGAGCAGGCCAAGGCAAGAGAACAAAGACCCTTGGTGGTGTTGGTCATTATCTAGACATTATCTCACTGTGCTAACTGTCTTGTGGTTGTCCCTGGGGGGTGGAATCAACACTTCACCCAAAATTTGGTTCTGATGTTGAAACTGATGATGGTACACATTCATCAAGAGGGTATAAAAATGTTTGATATACATATAATGAGGCTTTTTAGGGATAGCAGGGCAGGCTCTGTAGCAGGTATAAGAAACGACTTGAAAGGGCACAAAGGGATGAAAGGGATGACTGGCTTGAGCTTTTATTGAGGGTCTGGGTTGGGATGGAGTGAGGTGTCCCTTACATGGGCATAGGCTTGCATGGTTTGAAATTCTCTCCAGAGGCAAGGGAAGGAGCAGGCAGTCTTTCTTACCAGTTTGCTCTAATAAGGCACAGAAAGGGAAGAGGGTGGTGGTATTTGAAAGCTGTCATCAAACTTCAAAAATGGAGTCTTTATTACACATGGATAATTGAGGAGTACCTGGGTGGTGCAAATGATTAATGCACTTCGCTGCTAACCAAATGGTTGGAGGTTTGAGTCCACCCAGAGGTGCCTTGGAAGAAAGGCCTGGGGATCTGCTTCCAAAAAATCAGGCATGTAAAACCCTATGGAGGCTTGCAAGTGACCATCCAAGGTACAACAATTGGGCTGTATTCACCTGGAACAACAGAGGAAGAAGGAGAGTCTGGAATAGAAGGAGGAAATGGATGTGTGGCTAAAATTGCCTCCATGAACAATTGCCTCCTCTTCCATGAGACCAGAAGAAATAGATGGTGCTCAGCTACCAATACTGACCATTTTGATCAAAGATTCTATAGAATAATTCTGATCAAAAGGGGGAAAATGCAGAACAGAATTTAAAATTTCATGGAATCCAGACTTTCTGGAGCCACAGAGGCTGGATGAACTCCTTAAACTATTGCCCTGAGAAAATCATTTAAACTTTAAACCAAAAATATCCACTGAAGTCTTCTGAAAACCAACAGTGTTGTTACTGTTGTTGTTCAGTGCCGTCAAGTTGATTCTGACCCATGGTGACCCTATGTACAAAAGGATGAAACACTGCCCAGTCCTGCACCATCCTCATGACTGTTGCTGTGTTTGAGCTCATTGTTGTGGCCACTGTGTCAATCCATCTCGTATTTTGACTGCCTTCCAACCTGAGGGGCTCATCTTCCGGCACTATATGAGACAATGTTCCTCTGCTATTTTTTAGTTTAGGTTAACTAGTAAAGAATGTCTGCCTTGATCATTATGCTATTCTGAGATGTATCTATATGGGATCAAACTGACAACAACAACTTGGAAGATCAGATAGGAACCTTATGGGGCAGTGTGTTTATGCTAATGGGGGAGGAACAACTCAGAAAAGGAGAGTGAGAATGGTTGCACAACTTGAAGAAGAATGTGATCAATGTCACTGAATTGTACATGTAGAAACTGTTGAATTGGTGTATGTTTTGCTGTGTATATTCTCAACAACAATAACAACAAAATAAATTATAAAACAAAAAAGAAAACCCTATGGAGGAGAGTTCTATTCTGACACTCATGGGGTCGCCATGATCAGAGTGGACTCAACAGCAACTGGTGATATTTATGGAGGGGAGCCAAGCTGGTATGCTTGGGATGAAGGTGACTGTATTTTTCATTTGACCTTTTAGTACTTTTTGACTGAAAAAAAACTATTTGCATGTGTCATTTTAAAAAATGAAAACTAATCTTTCTAAAACAGAAACTGCACAGACTCTGTAATCAAACAGACTTGCATTGAAGTACAAACTCAATCACTCCCTATGTGTGCAACCTTGACAAATGATCTTAAACTCAATTAACCTTTGTTTTCTCGCCTATAAAATGGGACTAATGCTATACCTTTAAATGATAGCTTTAAATGTACACTTCCATAAGTTTAAACTGAATGAAAGCACCTGAATCATTGTATGGTTCTCAGTAAATGTTATCAGTTTATATAATTGAGTGAGAAAGCAAAAACAAACAAACAAACAAACAAAAAAACCCCACGAAATTTCCATGTGGGAGGATGTGAATGTTTGTTTTGGAAAGGGTGGACTGTGTGGTAGGCAGATAATGTCCCCCAAACATGTCCATATCTTAATCTCTGTAACCAAGACAAAGGAAAAAAGCAACATTCAAAGAAATAGAAAATTATTAATATAAGCAAACTTGGGTATTATTATGCTATTAAACTTTTTTCTCTCATTGGTATTTTCTTAGATTTTAAAGAGGAAAAAAAACATACCAAGTTATCAGTTGGCTTCCTCCTGAAGGTTTTAGAAAAGAATTTATGAAGTCTTTTAATTTCTTTGTTGAAGAAGCTTTGCATGGCAGGTAACTTTATTTTATTCTTTGAACCAAAGAGTCACTATTTTAGTGGTACAAATGAATAGATGGATGCACGGATGCTTGCAGTGATGGTAAGCAAAAGAGATGATGGATGGATGGAAGGACAGACGGATGAGTAGACAGGTGTTGCATTCCAAATCATCCAGTCCAGTCCAGATGGATGGATAAATGGATGGATGATGGGTGGATGGCTGGGTGGATAGACGGATGGATGGATGGATGGGTGGATGGATGGACAGATAGATGCGTAGGCAGCTGTTGCATTCCCAATCATCCAGTCCAGTCACGGGAGATTCTACAGTACTCCATTTAATTCCCTCTTCCACTGTAAGCATGAATAAATTTCTGCATAAATTGGGGTGTTGTTCCCTTTGGGCCTTCCTTGCAACACTTTGCCTACAATTATTGTCTGTAATCTCTTCGGCACAGAAACTGAGAAAGGCACTTCAGCTTCTCATTGTTGGTAAGGAAATCAGAGAATCTTTTTTTTCCACTTATTTTTCCTACCCTTTCCTCACATTTTATTCTATTTGACTCAACGGCAACATTTTATTTCACTAATGGAGGGAACACTTAGAAACACTGATTTCGAAGAAGTTGAACCTCTGGCCACTTCAAGTTCTTTTAAAAAAACAATTAACCTGGTGCACAATGAGACATGAAGCTGACTCCTTTCTCTTTCACCTGGAATGCAAAGGAGTAAGAAACTCCATACTCTTAGACAGTAAAAAGATGCAAATCCCTACCTCTCTTGGTGTCTTCACCTCTTCTTTTTTTTCAAGAAAATTCTATTTATTAGTGAAAACCCATTGCCATCAAGTCAATTCCGACTCATAGAGACCCTGTAAGACAGAGGAGAACGGCCCTATAGGGTTTCCATGGAGTGGCTAGTGGATTTGAATTGCTGACCTTTTGTTTAGCAGCTGAGCTCTTAACCTCTACGCCACCAGAGCTCTATTTACTTATTTATTAGTGGAGGTCCTGATCAAATGTGTCTCTTTCCATAAAGCCTTCTTCCTCACTCAAGCTGGAAGATCACATCCCATCTTGTCTAGGTCTGATCTAAACCACTCATTTGACACCTAGTTTATACTGTGTTGTTAGTTACATTTTAAAAGTATATGCCTAGTCTGTTCTTCCCAAGTTAATATTTTTGAGGACAGACACAAGTAACAGTGCCTTCCTAAATTTTTTGTCTATTTATTAATAATTATAAATATAATTGATGAACGTTATTCTAGGAATTTATGCTGAATTACTGAAATTATCCAAAATATTTGACAATCATTCATTGTCATGTGAAATTCAAATACAAAGCAGAAGGCAATTTCAGCCCATCACCTCCGCTATGGGACTTGAAGTTGATCCTAAAGACCAGCATATGGCTAACA
The DNA here is from genome assembly GCF_000243295.1 of Trichechus manatus latirostris. Taxonomy (NCBI): domain Eukaryota; kingdom Metazoa; phylum Chordata; class Mammalia; order Sirenia; family Trichechidae; genus Trichechus; species Trichechus manatus. The sequence continues at coordinate 7,059,159 of NW_004444071.1, read as the reverse complement.
AGTTGTCAACCTCTGGGCCTTCTCTGACTGGGACACTATGGTGCAGTGGTGTGCAGGTTATAGGTTTGTGGAAGGCATGACCTATTCTCTCTGGTTCGGAGCCAGGCAGCCCGAACTGCCCAGGGTCCCAGCAGGGGAGCAGGAGTGCCTGAGTATTGATTCTTTCACTTCTCCATGCAATCAGGATGCCCCCGGGGCTTCTGAGCCCCTGTGCCTGTTACCTGTGTCTAGGGCATCCTCATCTATTTACATCTATGCTGTACAAACAGCATTATTTTCTAGGCAGGCAATGATGAGCTTCATATATTCCATTCTTGCCTTATTTTTTTTAATGTATATTATGTAAAAATGTGTTTCTAGTTTTTAAATTAATTTTAGGATAATTTTCTAAGCTATTAAATAATTGGAAGTCCCTGGATGGCACAAATGATTAAGCACTTGGCTACTAATTGAAAGGTTGGCAGTTCAAACCCACCTAGAAATGATTACGAAGAAAGGCCTGGCAATCTACTTCTGAAAGAGCAGAACCTATGGAGTGTACTTGACAACCCTATGGAGTGCAGTTCTGCTTTCAAACACATGGTGTCTCCATGAGTCAGAATTGCTTTTTAATGATGGACAATCATTGCAAGAAGAATGATACCTGAAATGGTCCCATAGACAAAAGTCTTAATTAGGTGTCACTAAAGCTATGGCATTATCTCCTCTAAATATCCCAGTCGGCATTGAAGTGGAAAGGCTAATAATGTGCTTCAAAACTAGGCTTTTAATTTTTTTTCAAATTACTTAACTCCTAGGAACAGCAGGAGCCCTGGTGACGTAGTGATTAAGAGTTATGGCTGCTACCCAAAAGGTTGGTAGTTTGAATCCACGAGCCACTCCTTGGAAACCCTGTGGGGCAGTTCTACTCAATCCTATAGGGTAACTATGAGTTGGAATCGACTCAATGGTAATCGGTTTGTTTTGTTGTTGTTGGGCATAAGAAAGTGGAATTCTTATTTTTAGCTGAGATTTTGGATGCTGATATCATCATTGAAGAGTCCCTTGGGTGAGGCAATCTGTCAAATGCAGAATACACAGTGATTTAAAAATAAGGACTATCATCAATATTCATGAGACTCTGTCTTCAAGTTGTACAAACAGTTTGGCTGGGAAACAAGACAGTCACTCATAAAAAGTCAATATGTAAATGAAGGCTAAACAGAGCATCACAGAATGTACTAAGTGGAGAGAGATCTGTGAGGTCTACTTTGTTCAAAGACAACTCCTAGAGCAGAAGGGCCTTGATCTGGCATTGAGAAATGGGTGGGATTTGGATGAGGAGTGAAAAGGGGAGAGGAAAAAGTGGAAACATTCAAGGGAGCAGAAACACCTAGACCAGAGCGACCGGCGTAGAGGGTATTTGTGGGACAGTAGTCAAATAGATGGGCTGCTGCCAGATATGCTCTTGCTTACCTGGAATATCTTCTTTGGGTCCCAAGATTCAATTGTGTATCATGAAATTAACACCTCTTACAAATATTTATCATTTATTTTCTTTCTTACAGGGAAACATTTGAACAATTTTTAAAGTTAATGGAACTACTTGGGATTCAGCGCAGTCATTTGCTAAGAAGAAGGGATATCGTGGATTCCTTAAAGAATGAGAACTTTTTAAACTGGTAGTAGTGGGAATTTTTGACTACTGTCCTTTCCTGATTGCTGAAAAGCTTGGGAAATCATTTGTATCCATTCTTCCTTCCTCGTTTGGCACTGTGGATTTTGGGCTACCCAGCCCCGTGTCTTATATTCCAACATTCCACTCCTTGCTAACTGACCGCATGGACTTCTGGGGATGAATGAAGAACCTTCTGATGTTCTTTGGTTTTTCTAGGAAGCAATGGCAAATCCACTCTCGGTATGACAACACCATCAAGGAACATTTTCCAGAAGGCTCTAGCCCACTGTTGTCTCATCTTCTACGGAAAGCAGAGTTACAGTTTGTTAACTCTGACTTTGCCTTTGATTTTGCTCGGCCCCTGCTTCCTAATACTGTTTATGTTGGAGTTTTAATGGCCAAACCCATTAAACCAGTACTGCAAGTAAGTAAAACCTTAGCACTCAATCTGGGTTTCATGCAGAGGCCCTCAGTGCAGAGTTGGTGGCTGCCTACTGCTAGTGGGAACCTGGGCTTGAAGTAGGCAGGCAAGTGAGGCACCTAGGGGCGCTATGTAGGGAGGCACTCACTCTGCGTTTTGTACAAGTACAGGGCCAGCTCTTGCATGACCCTGAGACTGGGGGTGTCCTTAAATCATGTGCCTTAGGCTCCTCTCTTTCCTCACCCTAGTCCTGGCTCTGGTGGGGTAAGCCATTCAAAAAGTTGATATTTTCATGTGCATTTTTCATGATTATGTATACAATAAGTCATGGCAGCTACATATGTGCAGAATAGAACTGCTCCATAGGATTTTCAAGACTGTGACCTTTCAGAAGGAGGTTGTCAGGCCAAGCTAGGTCTGTCTTTTGAGGTGCCTCTGGATGGGTTTGAACTGCCAAATCTTTTAGCTAGTAATCCAGCACTTAACTGTTTATGCTACCCAGGGACTCCAAAGACTTGAAGGCAACCAACAACAATAACATACAGTAAGTATGTGGTGACTACCCATTATGTGCAAGAATTGTTAAGGAAATGACTTGCAGGAAACAATGTGAAACCAGAGCAGGACTATGTGAGACTGATAGCAAGAGCTGTAGACTTCATGTCCGGGGTCCCCTGCCTGGAGAACCCTGGTTCCTGACACCATGTAGACCTTCTGGTCTTCGTTGACATCTGGGCACTGTCAGTTGTCAAAGCTGCCCAGGCGATTCTAATAGGCAGCCTGGCCTTAGAACCATAGCTATAAAAGCGAGAGGAGCTAAGGTCAGTTGGCTGCCTTTTGCCTATCAGCACTATTATGGAAGATTTCTTACTTCATCTTCTGGGATCTGCAGGGAAGTGTGATGATCTCCCTTCTTATAGAGTAGGAGACAGAGGCTCAGGTGGTGTAAGTGACTTCCTATTACCATTCAGCTCAAAGGCCAGGAGAGTTGAGGTTTGGCCTGGGCTTTGCAGGCACCAAAGTCTCTGCCCTTCCTCTATTGACCTTGGATGGAGTGAATAGGAGGAGTTGGTGAAAGACACCTGGGGGAGATGGGCTTTGAGTTGGTGGCAGGATATTTTACGAATGGAGAAGGGGAGGAAAGGCTCACCGGGTTATGAGAACAGGGACCTAAAGTGTGTAGGTAAAAGTGAGTTGGGCATTATATGGAAGAATTGTTAAGGAGATGAGTTATAGGAAACAATAGGTTCCCGATGACTCTGTCTAGACTAGACTAGTGGATGATTCAGTTGCAAAAATAAAGCCAGGCCAAATCTGGGGGTCTTATGGTAGGCCAGGCCTGGGTCCTGGGGCTGGGGGAGGGAATGGTCAATCAGGAGAACAATGAGAAGAGTTATAATGGCTGTGAGATGAGATGCTTGTTTTCAAAAATTTTTCTTCTGTGCCTTTTTCAATTTTTATATAATGGTCTTACATTGCTTCGATAATTATAAAAGGATGACAAGGCTGTTTTTGAGTGGTTGGTCCTTTGGGATTGTAGATCCTGCAGTATTATGTTGGGTAGGGTTAAGTTCAGGCAGAGCACCCCAATACGGTGAGGGGCTGGGAGCTAGGGGCAGCCACAGAAATGAGAGACAGTTAAGGTCCAAAGAAATATTAGAAAGTAAGAATTGATGAAACTGTGCTAGGTAAGATTTAGGGCATTAGTTCACAAAAAACAAAAACCAAGCCCCCTTGCCATTGAGTCGATTCCAACTCATAGTGACCCTATAGGACAGAGTAGAACTGCCTCATAGGGTTTCTAAGGCTGTAAATCTTTACAGAAGCAGACTGCCACGTCTTTCTCCCATGGAGTGGCTGGCAGGTTCAAACCACTGACCTTTTGGCTAGCAGCTGAGCGCTTAACCACTGGGCTCCATTAGATCACAACTTTTGTTAAAAACTTCCTGGGGGACTGTCTTAGTTTCTTAGTACTGAAGTAACAAAAGTATCACAAGTGGGTGGTTTTATGAACAGAAGTTTGTTTTCTCAGGGTTCAGGAGGGTAGTAGTCTGAATTCAGTGTGCCAGCTCTAGGGGAAGGCTCTCTGTCAGTTCTTTGTCTCAGCTTCTCTAGCATTCTTCTCTGCCTTCCTTGGAGAGCTCCACATGGCATTTGATTCCCCATTTGGGCTTGCTTCTCTCGTGCCTAATCTGTTCTTTTTATGTCTCAAAAGTGATTAGGTCTAAGACACAGCCTGCACTAACATGGCCTCGTTAGCATAACAAAGAAACCCCTATTCCCAAATGGGATTACACCCACAAGTATAAGGGTTAGGATTCCAACACATATTTTCAGGGGGTCACAATTCAATCCATTGCAGGGACTGAAAAAAATTACCATGCGCAGGTCTGGGGTTGGGCCTGGACATTGGCACTTTTAAAAAATCTTCCTAGGGGTTTGTAATGTATACTCACGGCTACAAATGTAGTGTAAGCATCAAAACCAAAAAAACCAAACCCGTTGCTGTCTAGTAGATTCCGACTCATAGCGACCCTACAGGACAGAGTAGAACTGCCCCATTGGGTTTCCAAGGGGCGGCTGGTGGATTCGAACTGCTGACAGTTTGGTTACCAGCCTGAGCTCTTAACCACTGCACCACCAGGTCTCCCGTGTAAACATCAGTGACCGAGAAAATCATGTAATATCGGTGCAAAACATGCTAAGTGGCACATTGGGTGAAGAGCCTTAGCCAATTCTGCCTTCACTTCTTATGCTGGAGATCTTCTCCAGCTTCTTCACTCAGCCCGATTCCCCCTGTTGGATCCGATCCCTCACACATGCTCTTCCAGGTGCTACGACCTCTGGTCTGGCCTTGGAAAACTCCCCAGATAACCATATCTCCCCTGATCAAAATGGGTGGAGGGTAGGCGGATGACCCTGATGCTGGAGTCAAGGTTTTTCAATGAAGAAAGATGCTCCCACTGTCTCAACTTCCCTCTTCTGTAAATTATTGTTGTTCATGAGAGTTGGATCCAGAACTGCTAGTGCTGTCTTGTGCTATGAGAACCTTGGTGTAATGTGTCTGTTTTAACCTAAAAGCCCTCTTCACCCCTATTTGGGATTATTTAATATTATTTATATGGGAAAATGTGCCCTGAGGTCTCAGAAAAATCAATTCCAGGCCATCCAGACACAATGGACATGGGCACAGTAGAGAGGGTATTGAGTTGTTCCAGGTGCTTTGAGAACATTTTAAGGGCATTGAGGAGAAGGCACTGAGATAAGGATGTGTTTAGTAAATAGCCTGACTTTCACTTGGCCTCTAGGCTTTCAAGAATAACTTCATTTACCTCCTTTCTTTTGTTACTTCTATCTAGGACCTTGAGAGCTTCATAGCCAAGTTTGGAGACTCTGGTTTTATCCTTGTGTCTGTGGGCTCCATGTTAAGTACCTATCAGACCCAGGAGATTGGCAAGGAGATGAACAGTGCCTTTGCTCACCTTCCCCAAGGAGTAATATGGAGATACGAGTGTTCACATTGGCCCAAAGATGTGTAATTGGCAGCAAATGTGAAAATTGTGGACTGGTTTCCTCAGAGTGACCTCCTGGGTAAGGGCTTCCCAGATCTGCTTCCCTCTTTCCATTTACATGTCTTTAGGGTTCATTGGGGCTCTGATCTCTCCTTGGGTATTCCCAGCAGCACAGGAAGGAAGCAGTTGGTAGCTAATGGCAAAGCTCCAGAGTGCAGGAGAGGAGCAACCAGCTGGAGTCTTGTGAATCAGGCTGTACTTCCAATGAGATCAGATGCCCACATAGCCAGCTCCCCTTCATTGCTTTCTATGCAATGTTTTTGCAGCCATAAATGATATTCTCTGTTAAGTCCCCTTGACTCTACTGCATTTGCACTGAGCAAGGTCACCCAAATACAATCCAAGACAACCTGTAAACTCCAAGAATACAGTCCAGGGTGGACACATGCCCACACACACATCCTCCTTATATACTAAGGATGTGAAGAGCTCATACCTTCACCATATTGATGCCAACAGTGTCTTTTGGATGTGCCAAAATATCTGATTGCCAAGCTGAGAAAGCTTATTGCTGGGTATTTTTCCCATAGAGTTCTCTAGTATCAAGGGGTTTTCTCTGTGCCCAGTACTGCTTCTTGGGCACCCCTCACTGCCACAGGCACTGGCTGGATCAGAGGCTCATAACCAAGATTATGGCTCAAAATGAGCTGGGAAATTTAAGAAACATGTTCCTGGTTCCACCCCTACACATGTATTCCACAGACTGTGGTGTGGGACTCATGACCCCCATTTTCAAAGATTTCACAAAGAGGTTCTGATATACTTTCAGGTTCAGAGGTGCAGGTCGAGATGACATCTTCATTATTACCAATCATTCTAGTTTGCTCTCAATAAGTGTGTGATAGAAAGGTAGGGACTGTAAATACAGTCCTGTAGGGTCCATTCCCTGCTTTCTGGGGCTTCTCATAAAATTGAGGAGAAAATTCATGCAGACTCTAAAGATGACAATGCCCTGTAAGTTTTCCAAGTGCCACGTGAATTGTGATGTCAATTAGTGTGTCAGTAATTCAGAGAAGAGGAAAATAAGTGAGCAGTGGAGAAGATGAAGAGAGGACAAAGAGATAGAGAACAAATAGAAATTAGAGAAGCAAAGAAAGATGAGACAGGGAGGAGAGAGAGGGATGGATGGCTGGAAGGAAGGAAGGAAGGATGGATGGATGGATAGATATATAGCACTCTTCTCTGAGGCTTTCTCTAGGATCTCAGTGGTTTCTGGACAAGGGGAGAAGTCTCTATACAGAGGCAAGGCTTGGAATCTTGAATCTTGGAACATGCACATTCAGGGTATTCCAAACAAAACTAGTAATTACAATCGCTCCAATATAGCTTGAGATTCCCTTGACATTTTCTTCTGCCATTGCTGCACTACCTGGTGTTATGAAACTTTTCTTTCTGAAATGTCCTGCTTTCTTTGAAACAGCTCATTCTAGCATCCGTCTTCTTGTCACCCATGGTGGGCAGAATAGTATAATGGAGGCCATCCAACACGGCGTGCCTATGGTGGGGATTTCACTCTTTGGAGACCAGCCTGAAAACTTGTTCCGAGTAGAAGCCAAAAACCTTGGTGTCTCTATTCCAATAAATCAGCTCAAGGCAGGAACTTTGGCTCTTATGATGAAACAAGTCATAGAAGACAAGAGGTATGCAGCACTCTGGGCATATGGTCACTTAAGCCAAAGGAAGCTTTGCTTTATATACCAAAGACACTGTGTGGGTCTCCTTTGTAAGAAATCTGAAACTTCCCAGGCATGAAATAATAATAAACAGGCGTGCTAAGAGCTGACCCATTTCCTCCAAGAGCAAGACTAGAGCAATTTAGGTTAGATGCTGAGAATAATTTTTTACCTTAAAGATTGTGAGGGACACAAAGATTTTACAGAGATACTTGTATCTCTGATGTCAGATAGATCTTGAAAGAGGTTTTTATGTGTTTGGGATCCTTATAATAATATTCTACTGAGGCAGGAGTTTGCCTTTGTGCTCACCAGATGCAGCAAGATCTTCTTCTCCACCTCTGGGTCTTTGCCCAGGCTGTTCTCTAGAAGACTCCTTCCCTTCGCTTCCCTTGGATGGATCTTTTCATGACATTCTGGTCCATCTTCAATGTCGCCTTCTCAGAGAGTCCTTCTCTGTCCACCCTAGCTAGTCTCTTCTCTCACTTACTCCAATTATCTTATTTCCTTCTTAACACACCTCAGGCTTTGTAATTATCCTGTTGGCTTACATTCTTATTTCTTGTCAGTCTCCCTACACTAGAAAGTCAGCTCCATGAGGACAGCAGGGTGTGTCTCATGCTTCCCACTGTGTTCTAGAGCCCAGCACATGGCCTGCCACAGAGTTCGGGGTTAATAATTTCTGTTAAGTGAGTTAACAAAAGGGCCCAGTGACCTCCAAGTAACTGCCTATCGAGCACAATGACTTCATTATTAAGAGAAAAAATATCTTTTTCTTTCTTATAGCTAAGAAGGACTGAATCCATTATTAGAGTTTCAGGTGCACACACCCTCAATCAGACCTCAATGCTTAATGAGAGTTCTTTGCACACAGGAGACACTCAAAAAATCTTTGTTGCATGCTTGTAAAACAACTACATAGCTAGTGGTTCTGAGTCTGAAAATGTAGTTAAGCTTCAGGGGTCTGTTAACCCTGGGGATTTTTTATATATTTGCTAGGTTGTGTGTTGCAAATATTCATTTTCTGAAGAATAGATTTGTATCTTTCACTGGATTCTGAAAGTTCTGAGACCCAAAAAGCCCAAGAACTGCAGCCCCCGCGTAATAGCCATTCTTATCTGGAATCTTTCCCAGACATTTTACAACACCAGGACTGGCTACATAATTTGTGTAACTGGGTAAAAATGAAAACATGGGGCCCCTAGTTAAAAATATGTTAAGAATTTCAAGATGGAGAACACAGAGAATAAATCAAATACTTGGTCCTTCTAAGTGCGGGGTCCCTTGACACTGCACAGTCCTTACCCCCATGGAGCAGCCCTGCCTACTTGATGCTCTGATGGTGCAGGAGAGTGCAGTGTCTTCTTGAGGTCCTGACAGTCCAGAGTCATACTCGTCACATAGCCCAGTGCCTGGCACCAAGAAGGTATATGTTCTAATACAATAATTACATCATATATAATTCTCCCATAATCTATCATTAGCTTTCTTGGGGTAGGGATTAGTTCTGTGGACTTACGCTATTTTAATAGTTTAGCTCTTTTAGCATCATGTGTGCATCTTTGTGTGTACATTTTGTTTTTTGAAATTTCCAAGGACCCAGCTTGATAGGCTTGGCCAGGTCAACAACTCTTCTTCGAAACTCACTCTTTTGTGCATCTGGAAGAAAAGATTCTTCCACTGTAAGTCTTCTGAGACCACGTCAGTAATGCCCCCACTGTCTCTGCCAACAGGTGCAAGTCTGCAGCCATGGCCGCCAGCATCATCAGGCGCTCCCACCCCCTGAGCCCCTCCCAGCGGCTGGTAGGCTGGATCGACCACATCCTCCAGACAGGGGGTGGGGCGCACCGCAAGCCCTCTGCCTTCCAGCAGCCCTGGCGTGAGTGGAACCTGCTTGACGTCTTCTTGTTCCTGCTGGGGATCACTCTGGGTTCCATATGGCTTTGTGGGAGGCTAGGCCACCGTGTGGGTCCAGGAAGCTAAAGCAGACATGATGGATGATTCTAGGGCTGGGTATGTTGGGGAGTCACTGGTTCTTGGGAGGCTTCTCCCAACACAGGCCACCCATGGTGTTCTCCCATCTCCTTCAGTTGCTGGTGGTACTGCCATTTGCTCCTTACTGTTTTCTTCCTCTTTTGCGAAATCCTTACTCAGCACTCTCAGGCTTCTCGCCTAGTTCCTGTGTGAATTGGGTCACCTCCACTCAGACATAAACCTTCACTAGCCAGCCAAGCCTTCCTTATCACTCCCATCTCCTAGGCACAGTTCTCTGGCCATTTCATCTTTCTTGTCCAGTCTCTCCCCATTTCTCCTTCTATCACTTTTTTTTACGTGAATGTCTATAGCAGCTTTATTAACAATAGCCCCAAACTGGAAACAGCCCAGATGTCCTCCAATGCCTGAATGGTTAAATAAACTGTTACATCCATACCATGGCGTGCTACTCAGCAATAAAAAGTAAGAACTGTCGATACATGCAACAACCTAGATGAATCTCCAGAGAAATATGGTGAGTAAAAAAAAAAGCCATTCCTGAAAGGTTACGTACTGTAAGATTCCATTTATACAGCATTCTTTTTTTTTATTGTTGTGCTTTAAGTGAAAGTTTACAATTCAAGTTAGTTTCTCATACAAAAATCTATACACACATTGTTATGTGACCCTAGCTGTTCTCCCTATACTGTGACAGCACACTCCTCCTTTCCACTCCTGATTACCTGTGTCCATTCAGCCAGCTCCTGACCCTCTCTGCCTTCTCATCTCACCTCCGGACAGAAGCTGCCCATTTAGTCTCATGTATCTATTTGAGCTAAGAGTCACACTCTTCACAAGTATCATTTTATGTCCCATAGTCCAGTCTAATCTTTGTCTGAAGAGTTGGCCTCGGGAATGGTTTTAGTTTTGGGCTAACAGAGAGTCCAGGGGGCATATCTTCCGGGGTCCCTCCAGTCTCAATCAAACTGTTAAGTCTGGTCTTTTTCTAGAATTTGAATTCTGCACCCTATTTTTCTCTTACTCCGTCAGGGACTCTCTGTTGTGTTCGCTGTCAGGGCGCTCATTTGTGGTAGCCAGGCACCATCTAGTTCTTCTGGTCTCAGGCTGATGAAGTCTCTGGTTTATGTGGCCCTTTCTATACAGCATTCTTGCACTGACAAAACTATAGAAATAGAGGACTGATTAATGGTTCCAGGGACTAAGGAGAAAGTGATTGTAAGAGGGAAGTGGATGTTGCTATAAAAAGGCTCCATGAGGGATCTTTGTGATGATGGAAATGTTCTGTATACGGACTGTATGGACATCAATATCCTGGTTGTGATATTGTGCTATAGTTTCGCAAGATGTTATCACTGGAGGAAACTGGATAAAGGTACAAGGGATTGCTCTGCATTATTTCTTACAACTGCATGGGAATCTACATTTATTTCAAAACGAAAACTTCCGTTAAATAAAAAAAAAAAGGTAAAATTTGCTTGCTACGTCCTTTGGCTCCCTTTCTTGGCGTTTGCGTTGACCTGCTAGGGAGATCTTGTACCTGTTCTCTTCTGGAGCCCCAGGAACTATACCAGTTCACCACAAAGTGCTTCTGAAGGCTTCTCTAAATATGTCAAAAGGGTCTTCTACTTGCCAGCCTCTACGGGAATCAGCCCAAACATTTCCTTAGCAGATTTCCATCACTTTTAATAAAAAAAAATAAGCTATTTGGCAATTTGGCAAATTCTCCCGTTTTAGGCCTACCTCTTGCCACCATGTGTCAGCTCTCTGCAAAGCTCAGGAATCTGCCCTGTCACATGCATTTAGGGCAGAGACAGGCCCTCCCAGGATTCCACATCTGGGCACTACACGAGTCCCCTCCTGCAAAGACAGCTGCTGTGCTGGTCAGGCTTGGACCTGCAGGTGGTCCTTGGGTGATACTCCCTTTGCTTCCTACTTTTCACAGTCCCCTTCACACAAGCCCCACTTTTGTAAACCGAGGAATGCAAAGCCCAAGGTGAGAACTGGACACCTCAGTGTAAGGCTTTGGGACTTCAGGTCTCAGCAGCAATTGCATTTTCCAAGACTTCCTTGATTTAGGAAACTTCCACCTGCCATCTTCCACATGGCAGGGAACATCCCTGTATCTGGTAAGCCCTCAGGAATTTGCATTCAGCTGCCTCTTTCAGAAACCAGAAAAAATACGACTTAAAACTTCAGGGCTTTTGTCTTTTATTTGAAATGGTCTGTAGCCAGGCCATCTAGTGCTGGTTTGCTGCCTTCATCATATCATCAGTAGCCCCATATTTTTTTCTATCTTGTTTATTTCTCTTCCTTAACTACTACATTATCTCTCTGGTAGGTGGCTTTCATGAGATATTTCACTTTGAATGATTTATTTTTGACCAAATTTGTTTTGAATTTATTAGTGGTTACTGTCTGTCTTAGGCTGGGTTCTCTAGAGAAGCAAAACCAGTAGAGCATATAAATGTATATATATATATATATATATAGAGAGAGAGAGAGAGAGATTTACATCAAGGAAATGGCTCACACAGTTTTTAGAGGCTGAACGTTCCAAGTCTGTAGGGTAGGAAAGAGGCTTCACCTAATTCACATAGCCACAGGGGCTGGTGAACCCAAGATCAGTAGGCTGGAGAGCAGGGCTGTTGCTTACACACTGTGAAGATCAATGAATCTCAAGATCAGCAGGCAAGACCTCAGGTAAGCTGCTAGCTCAAGTCCCAAGAACTGGAGGTCAGATGAACAGGAGCCAGCTGCAGGATACAGAATAAGCAAAAGCCCTGGCAAGGAGAGCAAGAAGGACTAGGCAGCAGAGGGTGGAGAGATGAAGGCTGAGGGGGCAGTAGCCACCACAGACTCTGGCCCTGATGGTACCACTCACCGCAAATCCCATCATGGGGTGGTACATATCAAATCTCAACAGGGAAGTGATCACAACATTATATGACTGCCAAAACACTGAGAATCATGGGCCTGCCTAGTTGACACACAGTCTTAACCATCACAATATCTAAGTCCACTTTGAAATTACACTTCACGGGTAGTGCAGGTAACCTATAGCAAAGTATTTCCATATCCTCTCTTCTGTCCCTTATAACATTGCTGTGATTCAATTCATATATCTATAGGCTATAAACCAAAAAAACTAAACCCGTTGCTGTTGAGTCAATTCTGAGAGAAATTTTTTAAAATCTAAATAGTTGGAGAGATATCATGTTTAAGGATGCTCCATATTGTTAAGATGCCACCTTTCCCTAAATTGATCTCTACACCCAAATGCAATCTCAATTTAAAAAAAATCTAGGCATATTTTTTGAAAATTGACAAATTGATTCCAAAATTGATATGTAAATTCAAATGACCTAGAATAACCAAGGAGCCCTGGTGGTGCAGTGGTTAAGAGCTACAGCTGCTAACTAAAGAGGTCGGCAGTTCGAATCCACCAGCCGCTCCTTGAAAACCTGATGGGGCACTTCTATTTTGTTCTACAGGGTTGATATGAGTCGGAATTGATTTGACAGCAACAGATTTGGTTTTTGGTACAGAATAACCAAAGCAATTTTTAAAAAACAAAATTGGAGGATTTATGCTACCTGATTTTAAGATGTAGTATAAAGTTATGGAATTCAAGATACTGTATTATTGGTGAAAAGATAACTATATATAGACTAAAAGAACAGAGTTGTGAATTATGAAATAGACCCAGCCATACATGTTCAATTGATTTTTAATAAAGGTATCAAGAAAATTCAACAGGAAAAGAAAGACCTTTTGGCAAATTATACTGGAACAACCAGATTTCTGACTACGAAGAAAAAAAGGACATTGACCCTTAATACTCTATACAAAAATTAACTCAAAGGGTATCATAGAACTAAGTGTAAAAGTTAAAACAATACATTTTAAAAAAAAGGTGAAAACTTTTGTAACCTTGAGGTTGGTACAGATTTCTTATTCAAGACACAAAACCTCAAGACATGAAAGAAAAATCTTTGATTAATTGGATTTTATAAAAATTTAAAATTTTCACTCTTCTAAAGACACCAGGAGGAAAACAAGGCAAGGCAAGCCATAAACTAGGAGAAAAGATTTGTAAGACATATCTCAGACAAAGAAATTGTATCCAGATTGTCTAAATAACGCTTCCAACTTAATAATAAGACAAAAACCCAATGTAAAAATGGGCCAAATGGTTTCAACGGACATTTCATATAAGAAGATATACTATGGCCAACATGCACATGAAAAGATATTCAACAGCATTAGTCATCAGAGAAATGAAAAATAAAACTACAATTAGTTAACATAACACATCTCCTACAATCAAAAAAGACTGACAATACCAGTAGTTGGCAAGAATATAGAACTACTGACATTTGTTCATTCCACTGCTGATGGGAATGTTAAACCGTACAAGTATTTTTGGAAAACTGCTCCACAGTTTCTTAAAGAGTTAAGCATACACCTGTTATATGACCCAGTCCTTCCTAGGTATTTACTCAAGTGAAATACAAGTATGTTCCTAGCAGCTTTATTTGTAATAGATCCAGACTATAAAAACCAACCAACTAGCCAGCCGCTCAAACAAAAAACAAATGCCGATCAGCGGGTGAGTGGATAAGGGAGTTGAGGTATATCCATAAAGTGAACTACTGATCAGCAATAAAAATGAACAAACTACTGACACGTATATTTATACAGATGAATCTTAAAACTAGTGTGCTCAGTAAAAGAAGCCAGACACAAAAGAATACATCCTGGATCATTCCACCTATGTAAAATTCGAGAAAATGTAAACTAATCTATGGTGACAAAAAGCAGATCAAAGGTTGCATGGGGCTGTGGGGTGAGGAAGGGTGGACTGCAAATGAGGTAACTGAAATGTTCTGTATCTTGATTTTTGTTATGGTTTTGTAGGTGTATTCATCTAGCAAAACTAATGAATTGTATACTTTAAGTGGATGTGGTTTATTTTATGCAAATTATACCTTAATAAAAATCTCTGTGGGTTATGGGTGATATGCCAGAAAGATGTTTACCTGTGTTTTATTGACTATGCAAAGGCATTTGACTGTGTGGATCATAACAAATTACAGATAACATTTGAAAAATGGGAATTCCAGAACACTTAACTGTGCTTATGAAGAACCTGTACATAGACCAGGAGGCAGTCTTTCGAACAGAACAAGGGGATATGCGTGGTTTAGTCAGGAAAGGTGTGTGTCAGGGTTGTATCCTTTCACTATACTTATTCAATCTGTATGCTGAGCAAATAATCCGAGAAACTGGACTATATGAAGAAGAATGCAGCATCAGGATTGGAGGGAGACTCATTAACAACCTGCAATATGCAGATGACACAACCTTGCTTGCTGAAAACAAAGAGGACTTGAAGCACTTACTGATGCAGATCAAAGACTACAGCCTTCAGTATGGATTACACCTTATCATGGATTGAATTGTGTCCCCCCCAAAATATCTGTCAACTTGGCTAGGTCATGATTCCCAGTATTGTATGATTTTCCACCATTTTGTCATCTGATGTGATTTCCCTATGTGTTGTAAATCCTATCACTATGATGTAACAAAATGGATTAGCGGCAGTTATATTGATGAGATCTACAAGATTAGATGGTGTCTTAAGCCAGTCTCTTTTGAGATATAAAAGAGAGAAGCGAGCAGAGAGATAGGGGGACTGCATACCACCAAGAAAGCAGTGCTGGGAGCAGAGTGCATCCTTTGGACCTGAGGTTCCTGTGCTGAGGTGCTCCTAGATCAAGGGGAGACTGATGACAAACGACCTTCCTCCAGAGCCGACAGAGAGAGAAAGACGTCCCCTGAAGCTGGCGCCCTGAATTCAGACTTCTAGCTTACTGGACTGTGAGAGAATAAACTTCTCTTTGTTAAAGTCATCCACTTGTGGTATTGCTGTTATAGCAGCACTAGATGACAAAGACACACCTCAACATAAAACAAAAATCCTCACAAAGGGACCAATAAGCAACATCATGATAAAGCGATAAAAGACTGAAGTTGTCAAGGATTTCATTTTACTTAGGTCCACAATCAACACCCATGGAACAGTCAAGAAATCAAACAATGTATTGCATGGGGCAAATCTGCTGCAAAAGACCTCTTTAAAGCATTAAAAAGCAGAGATATTACTTTGAGGACTAAGGTGCGCCTGACTGAAGCCATGGTGTTTTCAACCACCTCATATGCATGAGAAAACTGACAATGAATAAGGAAGACCAAAGAAGAATTGGTGCATTTGAATTATGGTGTTGGTGAAGAATATTGACTATACCATGGACTGCCAAAAGAATGAACAAATCTGTCTTGGAAGAAGTTCAGCCAGTATGCTCCTTAGAAGCAAGGATGGTGAGACTTCGTTTCATGTACTTTGGACATGTTATCAGGAGGGACCAAGCCCCGGAGAAGGACATCATGCTTGGTAAAGTAGAGGGTCATTGAAAGAGAGGAAGACTCTCAATGAAATGGATTGACACAGTGGCTGCAAAGATAAGCTCAAGCATAACAATGATTGTGAGGACGGCGCAGGACTGGGCAGTGTTTCATTCTGTTGTAGGGTCACTATGAGTCGGAACCAACTTGATGCCACATAACAACAACAGCAAATCTTTATGGAAGCAGACTTCAACATCTTTCTCCTGCAGAGTGGATGAGTATGAACCCTACCTTTTGGTTAGCAGCCAACTGCTTTAACCACTGTGCCTTACATTACAACCAGTCATATTTTTCTTTGTGAGTTTATCTACATTAAATGCTCTGTAGATGTCCTTTTCCCCAAGTAAATCTGCTGTTTCACTTATCACATCCTAACTGTGGTATTGAGGGAAGGCTAAATTATTTATTTAAATGTCAATCAAATATCCATATAAAAGGAAGTGAAAGGAATGCTTGTGGTCTTAACCAAACTTCTACCAAGTACAACAAGGAAACTAGTTCTGAGAAAACAGGTTTTTTTATTTTAAATGTCCTTAATATGAATATATTTTACCCAGCTCAACAATTTGTCTCAACCAACATTGATAGATTTCATGTTTGTAGAAGGTGCTGTGCTGGGCATGTTGGAAGATGCAAAGGTGAACCAGACTCTCTCCTGGTCCTTGAAGATCTCTCAGTTGGCTGCACACTGTCTTACAAATTAATTAAAAGGCATATTTATCTGTGGTTGGTGGTGCATCATGTCTAGTGGTTGCTCCTCAAGAGCTAATTAGTTTAGTGTAGTAATTTCACTTAGTGAAAGTGAAAAGACACTGCCGAAGACCACTGGGGCAGCTGTAGCGAAGACGGATGTTTGGGGATGAAATGGCTTGTGTTATGTGGAGAAGACACTCAGAACTATCTTGGAGTAGAGGTCGGGAGCGCATCTGTCACCTGCTACTGATAGCACCTTAGCAGGTGTCAGGCACCACAGATGGAGCTTTCTGGAAACAGCATCCAACACCAAAAGCGAAAGAGTGGTCTTTTTTTTTTTTTTTTTTTTTGCCCGTCAAATCACACTCTGTGGAAATCTCTCAACCAAGTCCGGTATTTATTAAAATCCACAAAGAATATCTCCCCCTTCGTCTCCAAGACAAATCTTGGAATTTGACAAGGCAGATATAATGTCTTCCTTAGAGATCTTAGAGGGTGGTGATCCCACTTACCTGAGAATACCTATGATGTAAGACTCAGAACAGAATGTGAAACTCAGTTCTTCATAGTTGTAATCCTGGTTCTTTTTACCACTTCGTGATGGAAGGGAGAGAAGGGGTGGGATTGTCATAGGTACAACAAGAGCATGATTTTGGTATTTTCCTCTAAACAAGGCCACTAGGTTGCTTCTTATCTGGCAAACTTATTGCTAAGGAGTGAGTGTAAAAAGAGGAGTGAAAAGAGGAGAAGGAGAAAGGAAGAAACCAAAGATGGAAACAGTGGGAAATGGCATCCTGTCAGTGTGTGAATGCAGAGAAGGACGGAGGACTTTGAATCACCTATAATTACACCTGCCTGCTCTGCTGTGCTGTAATTTTAAGTCTCACCTGGTAATAAGACACCCTTCCAGTAAGCCATCTGGAGACAATCGAAGGGCAAGTAAATTCTACCTAAAAAAATGGAAGACAATTTTCTGAGTATTATCGTATAAACCTAGAAGCAAGTTTTGATGCCATTCTTGAAACCAAGCAATTGCTAGCAAAACTTTCTGCTGGCTTCTCTCCAGAGGCAAACAGCTTGGGCTTTCACAGCCACCGGGATTTCCTAGGCAACAGGACAGTAAACTTGAAAAAAAGGCAGGGCCAGGATAGGGATTGACAGTGATCTCAGCCAGTCAGGCTGTGAGTCTGCAGCCATCATTCCCAAATCATCCAATTGGCGCTAAGAGAGCTGGACCAGGAGGCTGGAGAAAGAAAGGTAAGAGGGAGGAGGCGAAAAGGAGACGGGAGGGGACCAGTTTTTTCAGAAGCTGGAGAGAGTGTCCGTAGTTGCTGTTCGAAGCAACTGGTGGTGACAGGTTAACATTTAAGGTAAATAGATTTTTTTTTTCTGTCTCATTGATCTGATTACTTTTTGTTTCATATTAGCTAAATAAAGAAGACTGGAGATGTTATACTCTAAAAATAAAGGCTAAAAGTTGATGAGAGTTCTTGGAGGAGGCTGTCGCCCAGGGAAGTAATAGCTTGGCGCTGGGAGAGGATTTGCCATGAGATGCTCAGATAAAAATGGACAAAAATAAATTTCATTCAGTCAGTATGTACTGGGTGGGTGAGTGTGAAGTGTTTGGGTGAATTCCCAAAACTGTCCTGTGAGGTAAGTATCATTCATATGACTTAGCTTCAAGCAGGTTTAAATATCTATAAGTCACACAGCAATTAAAAGATGGAGCTTGTATTCAGAACTTGGTTTGTCTGACATTCAAAGCTTATGCTATTTCTACCACACCCTGCTGAGCTGATCACTTAGAATCAGAATAAGAATCAGATGTCTTATTAAAGTGTACTGACACAGCATGTTAAAAATGATATCAGAGTTGATGTGATTAATTCTAGACTCGGCAGATTGTTAAAAATTATATCAGAGGATCAATTTGATTAATCATGGAAAGGCCTTAGTAAATGGCAACACCATTTATCCAGGTGCTCAGCCCCTTGTCTTCAGTTTAGAGCATAGTGAAAATACACTAAATAGATGAAATTCTTTCCTGGTTTCACAGGTCTTGTTTTTTCCTCAAAATCTTACAATGGCAGAAATATCCTTATTTTGTTATTGTGAATTTTAAATGTTATGACTTACATTGTGGAAATTCATTTATACTTATATTCTAATAGCAATCTAATAGCAACATACTAAGTGCTGATGAGGGGAGACACAAAGGACACAGCCCTGGCGCTTAGGACCTTTAGAGTCTAGAAGGGTACGCAGTTCTGAAAGCAAAGAGTTACTTCAAAGTGTAATGTGGGCACTATTCAGACTTTGCACAGGGACACACAAAGGAAGATGTGAGCAGCTCTCTGGTGGTAGTGGTTATGTGAGGCAACACTGCAGTGATTACACAAGGATGAGTAGGACTTCTGGTCAACATGGAGGGAGGGTGTTCCTGAAAGTGGGGATTACATGAGCAAAGGCACAGAGGTATGGACCACCATGGAGTATTCAGGGGACTGTGAGGGAGTATAGGTGCAGAATGGGTTTTGAAGGGGTTGAGGAGTTACTTGAGACAAAGCTGGAAAGGCAGGCAGGGACAAAGCATGCATCTGATGCTAAGAAGTTTGGACTTTACTTGTATGCAATGGCGAGCTACCAAAGAACTTTAAACTAGAGTATGAAGTTCAGATTTCCATTTCGTAAAGATCGCTCTGACTGCCATCTGGAGTTTGCATGGGAGGGGCCAAGGCTGGAGGCAATGAACCAGCTAGGAGGCAGTTTGCATAGTGGAAATGAGAGATGATCATGTCCTGGACTAAGTCAGTATCCATGGTGATAGAAGCGAAAATGGAGATACAGGAGGTGTCCAGGTGGTGAATTCTACAGGACTTGACTGCTGATTTGATGTCAAGGGTCAGCTAATGACCAGGGTGGATGGTGTTTCCATTTCCTGAGGCAAAGAATAATGAGGAAAAGATAATGGGTTTAGTCTTGGAATATTAAATTTGAGGTACCTCTAGGTCATTTAAGTGCACATGTTTTATGAGAGATTAGAAATCTAGCTCTGAAGCTTGGGAGAGTGCATGGGTTGGAATAAAGATTTAGGACCATCAGTGGTTGTTAGTGGATATGGCTGAGATTGCCACGGGACGGTGTGAGGGTGAGAATAGGGTATATAACCAAAGGCTGGGAAAGAGTGACATTTAAGAAGTAGGAAGAAGATAAAGAAGAGACAAAGTAGGAAAGACTAGAGGAAGGAGGAAAACAGAGGAAATTAGATTCATAGACATTACAAGAGAAAAGAGTTTCAAGAAAGAATAATGAATAGAGTCAACTGTTGGGAGAAGTGAAATAGGGACTAAGAGGGACTGTTCAAGTTGGCAATCCGGTTAGAAATGACTTAGCAAGAGTTTGTTCATTGAAATGACAGGTGGTGGCTAGATGGCAGGGAGCTGAAGTATGATGGGGCATGAGAAAGTGAAGAAACTGGAAACTCATTCAAGTAGTCTGGCCTTGAAGGGTGATAGCTACAGGGAGTTCAGGATTGAGGGACCAGAGTGGATTCATGAACTAAAGAGAAGGAGCTGGTGGAAAGAAGGAGAAGGGCATAACTGGTGGCTGAGGGTCCAAGCAGGGTTGGGATCTATGTCTCAGATAGAGAGGTTATCCTTAGATGGAAACCAGCTCAGCTCTCTCTTTGGGGTAAGTGAGGATGAATTCAGGATGATTTTAGAGATAAATACCTTTATAGATTTGGAGGAGTGTGATGTGAAGGAGTTCATATCTGGTAGCTCAGTTTTTTTCTGTTACTTTTAAGACAAAGTGTCACAAAGATTTGAATTAACCCCTGAGAAGATTGGAAGAAGAATCTGACCAAGGTCATATAAAAGTATAGTTGAGTGCTTCTGAAGACCAGCTGTAGATAAAGAATAAATGTTCAGGAGCCACATTTATCCTGGTGTGTGGGTCAGTTGCACATCACAGCCTCCCTCTAAGGAAGGGGAGCATGAAAGGATTGAGCCAAGTCAGGCATTCATAGTGAGGATAGAAGATCAACAAGTGAGGCTAGAGAGTGAAGGCACTGGCAGGGGATGGTCAGAATGATGCACCACATGTCTAGAATGGATAGGGAAGGGAATGAACCAGAAGACAGAATGAGATAGGTAATTATTGGGGCAAAAAAGCAGGGACGAGGGAAATAGTGAAATAATGGAACTGAAAGGTAGAGAGACAGTGATTTTGAAGTTTGAACTTTCAGACAGGACCAGCTTTGGATAATGACAAAATGTTAGACATGCTCTTGGAAGGCAAGGCTGACAGGGCGAGCAGACGAAGTTGGTAGAAATTGGAGAGCTCTGAGAATTCCGTGGTTGCACGTTGGAAGGATTTTCTAGATGAACTCTGAGGTTTCCCAGACTGACGGAGGCACTTGGGATGAGAGGACATCTCAGTGATTTAGAAAATTACAGAGCCAAGAGGGACCTAGGGAGTATGTCCAGATGGGCTGTGTACTTCAAAAAGGACATGAGAAAGGGGCATGATGTAGAGGTGGCAGGGTGATCTTAGAGACTGTGAGGTCCTTAACCAAACCCATTGCCATCGAGTTGATTCTGACTCATAGCGACTCTACAGAACAGAGTAGAACTGCCCCGTAGGGTTTCCAAGGAGCACCTGGTGGATTTGAACTGCCGACCTTTTTGGTTAGCAGTGGTACTTTTAGCCACTCTGCCACCAGGGTTTCTGTGAGGTCCTTAGTACTTAGAATTTGAGATAAGAAGAAGCCTTGGTTCAAGAAATCTGCAGGAGAAGTAGAGTTTCTTACACAAATTCATGTCCTAGGTAGGATAAAGACAGTGTACCAGTCAGTATCTGGGCAGGAAATGGATGGCACATTCAAAAGTAGTAACAGAAGAGCATTTAATGAGAGGACAATTTACAAAGATGTGAGCAGTTTCAAGGAGATAGATAAGGGATGATGAAACACCCCAGGGCTGCCACAGCGAGGAGAACTATTATTACCCTCATGAAGCTGTGGAAGAGCGCTGCCTTCGATAAAGGACTCCAGCCACTGACAAGCTTGTTGACAGAGAGGAACCAGAGAAATAAATACTCCAGCCTCTTTCTCCTCCTGCCCTCTGATCTCCCGCTAGTGCTTTCCACTGGCTGATTCCAGCTGGAATCCAGGCGCAAGGAAATGTGGTTAATGCAGTTCGTAGAGGTTAACCTGCTTTAGCACAGATGAAGAGTGGAGAATGGATTGGCGGAGAAGTCTGAAAAAACAGAATGTTTAGTTCAGCAGTGAAGACAGTTGTGAGAAGAGGACAAAGAGTAGGAGATTTTTATAATGGGATGAGGAATTGAGGAAAGTCCGGGTGTTTTTGAGTGGAAGGTGCTCTTGGTCTTAAGAAGGCTAAGTCTCTCCTAATAACTTTCGTGTTGGTTGGGGTGCTTGGGAGCAAGGAGTTGTGGTGTTTAAACCGGTAAAAAACCCGTTGCTATAAAGTTGATCCCGACTCATGGCGACCCCCACGTGTGTCAGAGTAGAACTGTGCTCCAAAGTGTTTTCCATGACTGATTTTTCAGAAGTAAGTTGTCAGGCCTTTCTTCTGAGATGCCTCTTGGTGGACTCAAACCTCCAATCTTTCAGTTAGAAGCCGAGTGCTTTAACTGTTTATACCACCCAGGGACTCTGTGGAACAACTCTTTTGGTTTTAAGTGTTGCTTTAATTTATGAAAATCCATGAGTCTATTTTATGAATTAAATAAGGCTTTACACTATTGAACTTGTAAAATTTTGCTCTTTATTCTGATCTTGGACAGCTTCCTTTAAAGAAAAAGTAACAAGATTCATAAGAGCAGCTTTTTATTTCAGAAACAAACATGCTGGCATTTGGCAGAAGCCGGCATTACAAAATAACATTATTATAGAAAGGCCACAAGTTGTTTTCCCACGACACCGTTAGTGCTTATGAAACTTTATGTCCCTCATGAGATGCTTTGGAGTGGAGTTGCTCGTGTATTTCTAGTCACAATTCCATTGTCATCCAATATCTTGTTTCTCTCTTTCTGCAGCCTGAGAATAGCTTTTTTTTTTAAACTTCTCATAACATGAAGTCAAATAAATTTAAGTTTTCCAAAGACTACAAACTGAAAGGTGTAATTTGAGAGAACAGGACAATCCTTGGTGAAGAGGTGGTTTAAAGATGTTCCTCTTTTCTCTGAAAGCTCTGCTTAGTGTTTATCACTTCGGCCACTGGCCCTCTGACCTCAGCAGGGCCTTCATTTGGAGGAAGGAGATAGGTGAACATTCTCCAGTAACTTACAATGTCAGTTGTTCTTACTAAGTATGCTTTGGACTCAATATTGTTAATAAGCTTGCCCTAACTTTTATATGGAAACCCTGGTGGTGTAGTGGTTCAGTGCTACGGCTGCTAACGGAAAGTTCGACTGTTCAAATCCACCAGGCATTCCTTGGAAACTCTATGGGAGAGTTGTACCCTGTCCTATAGGGTCACTATGAATCAGAATCGACTCAATGGCAACGGGTAGTAGTAGTAACTTTTATGTATGAATGCCTTGTGGTGACAACAGGATTCTTTGTTTAAGCAATGGATATCTTCTGAGATGTTGTGGGTGATTTGCAAAAGACTGGGGTAGTAGCCCATGCAAAATATCCTGCTCAGAATCCTGGTTCTTCTACTTACATATGAACTCGGGATAACCCCAAGCTCTAAAAGACACTTTGAAAACAGTAAAGAGTTAATGAGTTATTTTCAAGACTTACTTTATATCAGACACATTTTCGGTTCTAAGTAAATCGATTGTGAATAATTTGTAAAACACGTTCCACCTCTTTAGTAGAGAGCCTGACATAGAGTAAGTACTCAATAAATGTTTGATATTGTTGTTTATCTTTTGCATAGTCCCAGGGGTTGGTCATTTTTTTCTACACAGGGCCAGATAGTATATACTTTAGCCTTCTCAGGCCAGATGGCTCTGTTGCAGTTATTCAACTTTGCCATTGTAGTGTGAAAGCAGCCATAGATTACACATAGACAAATGTGTGTGGCTGTTTTCCAATAAAACTTTATTTACAAAACCAAGCAGAGGATTGAATTTGGCCCATGAGCTGTGGTTTGGTAGCCTTTGGTCTAGATCATTTTGGGTTATGTTTGCCTGAGCTGAGGGGATCCTTCATAACTGCCCATGGAGAGGTGAGCCTTATTTGCTTTGGATGAACAGAGGTTGAGGAATGATGTATGTAATATGTGCTAGGTCCCTGGGTGGTGCCAATGGTTTGTGCTTGATTACTAACCTAAAGGTTGGCTATGTGAATCCACCCAGCAGTGCGGTGGAAGAAAGGCCTGGTGATCTGCTTCCATAAAGATTACAGCCAAGAAAACCCTGTGGAGCAGGTCTACTCTGTAACACAGAGGGTCACCATGAGTCAGAATCGGCTTGATGGCAACAGGCTTGGTTTTTGGAATATGTACTAATTTCTGCTCCCAGAACTTGCCTCATCTCCTCCATTAGGGGTGATCTGCTTGCTCCATCAAACCCACTGTTGTGCAGTTGATTCTGACTCATAGCAACCCCTATAGGACAGAGTAGAATTGCCCCATAGGGTTTCCAGGGAGTGGCTGGTGAATTCGAACTGCTAACCTTTTGTTTAGCAGGTGTAGCTCTTAACGACTGGAATGGCTCTATTTCCTCTGCCAACTGGAGCAGAAACTGTGACTTAACTATGCATTAGCCAGTCTCCTCTTCTTTATAAATAGAACCCAGAGAATGGCAAAGTAACCAGCTAAAAACTAGGTTTCCCAGCTACTTTGCAGGAGTGGCCAATGAAGGAGATTTAAACGGAAGGGTTTGGGTGGAGTCTTCTACGAACTCTTAACAGAAGGCTGATTCAACAGAGAAGTGCATGCGTTTTGCCCTCGTCCCTTTCTTCTTTCTGCTGCATGGAGTGTGGTTGTGATGGCTGGAGCTGTGATGGTTATTTTATAACTTAAGACAACTGTGAGAATAAGAAAACATGGTTGTGTAGAAAGATAGTAGTTTCTTGGGACCTTGATGACTACCTGAATGGCTGTCTCCAGGCTTCTTTTATATGAGAGGACAGTCAGCCTTTATCATTTTCAGAGACAACTGCCAGTTTCTGTTCGAGTAGCTGGACACAATTCATAACTGATACGCCAACTTACACTGGTGTTGGCAGTGCAACATTGGATTTCTGGTTTTCTGAAATTATCAGTTAAGAGCAGTTAGGATACAAAATAAATGGCTGAATTTCCAGTTCGCTGTACAACAAGCATTAAATTGACACATAGCTCCAAAGGTGGCATTCTAAGCGACTACAAAATAGTTACTGAGTGACTTTGGTGACTAATGGCTGCAAGAGGGCAAACCATAGTCAGAACTGTGGTTTTACCTGTGTCTAAAAGGGTGAAGAAAGGCGTACCAGCTGGGCCTTGTCCTTGCAATGTAACTGAAATTGCCAGGCTTTATAGCGCCCCAAAAGTAGGATATTTGGAAGTTACCTGGTTGGTTCTAAGAGCATAGTCATTCAAACTAGGGAATTTGGAACAAAAGTTTTATATCTGTTTTGTTTGTTTGCATGTGTGTGTGTGTGTGTGTGTGTGTGTGTGTGTGTGTGTGTGCATTTTGAACACAAATCCAGCCAAATCTTTGCTTACCTTTGTATAGTTTTGATGTCTTCTTACTCTGCTTCTTTAAGACCTTTCTTGCGGCAGGCTGGCCTGACTCAGAATAGATTGCAAGTAATTTCCTGGTAAAACCCCCAGAGACACAAGGCAGAGCAGAGGAGAAGTGCAGGGATGGAGAAAGAGACTACAAGGAGAGTGCTGTTGAAACAGCCCATGCCTCCTGAGAGTCCCAGTGGATGCTCATTATGACAAGGACTCTGTGATCTGGGGCCTCTGTGCTTTATTAAACCTGGGCTTGCATTATATTGTGTTAGTTACACGGCCCTTGGATATCATGCTAAGCAGTTCTTCTCACTCTCTTTCATAACCAAAAATGCTGGAGAGACTCCCAAGCGCTGGTAAAATTCTACCGAAAGAAGAGGTCATGATAGAGTTACTTTCTCACTCTTCCCGGTTCTTAGGGGAGATGAATGTCTTCTCACACTGGATTGCTAGTTATTTTACCCAGGTAATGGTCAATATCAAGGGCCAACCCAAACATTGCAGGAAAAAGCTTTGCCAATTGTACGAGCTAAAGTATTTTTGCATGCAAATTAAAGACCTGACCAACAATGGCTTAAACGAATATGGGCTTATGTTTCTCACATGACGTGAGTGAGTAATTGAATTGGTTCAGCAACTCAGTGATGTTAGGACTTCATGCTGGTATCTCTGTGATTCTCTTGGCCCTTCCCTCATGATTTCAAATTGGCTGCCACAGCTCCAGACATCACATTCTTATTTGAGGCAGGGAGGAAGGCAAAGGAGATGACAGAGATCTCCCAGAAGCCCTAAGCAGACTTTCACTTTAGCCAGAGTCTCTTTGGCCAGAATTGGCTCACATGGTTACTCAATTGGAATTGGAAGGCAGCAGGGGAAAAGAGAATTAGAATGACAGTTGGATCAGCTAATTGGCAGTGTCTGGAAATTTAGCTTTAACTCAAATTCAACAAAGTTAAAACTACTTGAAGAACATAAGCTTCTTGAGGGTAGAGGCCTCGACTGTCTCATTCATTGCCATTGGTTGCACATAATAGCTGTTCAATATATGTAAGTTGAACACAGGACCAGGATGAGACCAGGGTGAGACAAGGTGGGTGCTTAGTGCACAGTATTTAAGGAAGCACTCACTTCCAGAGGGATTGGGCAAGTGCTGGCTTTACATTTGTATGATCCTGAGCGTCAGTGCCTCCTTAAATTTTGTGTTTAGTTCTGACCCTGGTTGAAAGACTACCACGAATAAATCAAGAAGATTTATGAAGTAAACCCTTTACTACAACAGTGATATTTATGAAACATTATTCTTAAATTGTGCCATATTATAAACACTAAAATGACTTAATTCACATCCCAAAGGTCAGTAGAAAGACAAAAAGACTGTGATGTGGCATTTAGATGGGCTCTGGGGAGGCCTACTATTGACAACAGCTGAAACATGAATTTTCAACATTTTGAGAAGATGCATTTTAGTGCCGAGAATATTTGGTAAAGTGCCTAGCTTCATCGACATTATCCATCTTATTTCCACAGTATGCCTGTCACTGAAGTGTAGGTTAAATACTGCCATACTTTCAGTGGTGCTTGGAAGTTGGCAATCCAAACCAAGGCAGATGTTTCCATATATTCACACACTGCATAAATTTTAAAAATAGTGGGAAAATTGTAAATGTTACAGAAGATAATCAGCATAGAAACTTTGTGTTTAGATTGAAAAAACAGACCAAAAAACCTCAGACATCACTTTATTAAACAAACAAACAAAACCCCCAAAAAGCAACCAGTTCTGTGGCAGCAGGAAGAGACCAATGGAATTGTTCGTCTCAACCAGGTGTTTATACTGAGACTTAAAGCCTGAAAACTCACGCAAGGACTCCGAGGGGGGAAGAAGAGTCATGTTGGTTGACCAGCGACAGGCTTGGCTTTGGCCTGCACTGCTGTTCCCAGTCCTCCTCCACACTGAAATCCTATCAGCACCCCAATGCAGTCTTCATTTTACTTCAAGAAGCTTCCCTGAGCTCCTGCAGCGGCTTACCAGCATCTTAGCATAGCTATTAAACATGTTGGTTTAGTCAGACAGAACTTTAAACCAGGTTTAAGCCCTGGCTCTGCCCATCTCTAATGGGGCATCCTCAGGCAAGCACCTGGGTTCTCTGGATCTCTGTCTACTTCTCTGTAATGTTGGTGCTGTTAGATGCATCTAGTCAGCCTGACTCATGGCGACCCCAAGCGCAATGGAAAGAATGCTGCCCAGTCCTGCGCCATCCCCATGATTGGTTGTGGATCAGACCATTGTGATCCACGGGGTTTTCATTGTCTGATTTTTGGAAGTAGATTGCCAGGTCTTTCTTCCTAGTACATCTTATTCTGGAAGCTCTGCTAAACCCTATTCAGCATTATACCAACAGACAAGCGAGCACTGACAGAAGGGCGGTGGCTGCATTGGCCAGGAGTAGAAGCCGGTTCTCCCGCACGGTAGGTGAGAATTCTACCACGGACCCGCCAGTTGTTTTTTGTTGTTGTGTGCCATTGAGTTAATTCCGACTCATAGTGACCCTATAGGACAGAGTAGAACTGCCCCATAGGGCTTCCTAGGCTGTAGTCTTTACGGGAGCAGATCACCAGGTCTTTTCTCCCATTGAGTGGCTTGTGGGTTCAATCCCCCGACCTTCTGGTTAGCAGCCGAGCACTTAACCATTGCTCCACCAGGGCTCCCTGAACCATCAATAGGGCAGCCATATTTGATAGGACTTACCGTTTGAGGTGATATGCTAATGCAGGTGAAGCATTTAGCCAGGGGCTTCATTCCTAGTGTAGTTACAATGATTATCAGTACCACTTCTCTTCATGCCTTTATCTCATCCTACATCATGCTATAGACTTTCCTCTAACCTTCCTCACAAGGTCTTACTCCTTTTACTAGAGAGCGACTTCGTATCTTCCATGACTTAGGTTCTCAATCATAGGTGTGCATTAAAATCATCTGAAAACATTAAAATGCAGGTCCCCAGGGCCTGGGAATCTCATTCACTGAGTTTGGTGTCCCATCTTCATTTTCCAACAGAACCTCTCGTGGTCCCAGGTCTTTCCCTATAGTTGGGTTTCTCCACTTCAGCACTATGGATGTTTTGCACTGAATGCCATTGTTGTGTGTGTGGGGATTTCTGCGTATCGAAGAATCTCACCTCTGCCCATCTGCATGGTTTTCCCAGTGCCTTCCCTTCTCCTGTTTACCTAATTCTGTCCCTCCCTCTCTACTTCTAAACAGGTTAGCTCTCCTTTTCTGTAAAGTTCATCCAAGCTTACTAAACTTGCTTCAGCTTCCTGGGCTCCCTCAAGAAACCCTGCTTTTCTGAAAGAGAAAGCCACGATTATAGTGTCAGAAACCAAAAAGGGGGGTGGGAGGGTGTAGAAGGTGGGGTAAGAAGTTTCATTTGGGTTTTGCAACAAAGAGGATGTGGAAGACCTTGGTGATTTCTATACGTGGATGCTTGAATAAATGATCTCTGGGATGGTCTTTTAAGCTCTAAGATCCACTTATGAGTCTGAAGGTTTTTGGTTTGAAGTTTCGTTGTTGAAGGTTGTTTAAAAATGAGAAGCTTGTAATATAGCTTACTGCCAATAGAGGGAACCAAAGACAACCAAATAAAGTGCAGGTAGCGACTCGAGGTTTTCCTCTTCCCCAGGAGGTCAGTTTTCCTTCTGTGTCTGAACTCTGTTGAATCCTACTGAGAATAATGATGAGAGAGACTTCTATGCATTTTCAGCTTCCCATAGCCCGTCCCACAGTGGTCCTAGAAATTCAGGCAGACAGAGAGTGTTGGCAGTGGTGGTCAGCTGTGATCCAGGAGATAGTGGACTGCGGGGACCTTAACTTGGGCCCATGTGAGGACAACCCTGACCGTTGATGCAAAGTCTCCTTTGACTTTGCTGCTGGCAGCTCCACTCAGTCTGTGCTCCAAACTCCAGCGCTCTGCATTTCATTGTCTTGTAACTGTCTCTTCCCACCAGCCCCTGGGGTTTGGGCTGGGGGTGGGTGTGTGTGTATGTTGGGGTGGGGGGGTGGAGCAGCAAGCAAGAACTCTGAACACTATCAGTGAGTCCTCCCTCTCCCTCAAATGGCACGTTCAGTTACTCACCACCTTGAATATCTCCATCTCTCTTTGTCTCCACCACCAATACCACTGTCCAGACAGCACGCCTCTCACCTGGCCAGATACAACCTCTTACTGGTCAGCCCATTCCACCTTCTAGCCCATTCTCTACTGCAACCAGAGGGGTCTTATAAAATGCAAACAGCCATTCCTTTATTTAGAACCTTTTGTGGTCTTCTGTTGCTTTCCATACGAAATCCAGACTCCTTACCCCTCATGGCATTCCAGACCCTGTGTGATCTGGTGCCTGCTTACCTCTTCAGTTTCATCTTGTTCCAAATTTCCCTTTCCATATTCCCTCCCACCTTCCACAGCACCTCCTCTCTTACACACACCTGCACGCGCACACACACACGCACACGCACACACCTCTATTCTCCAATAGTACGAAAATACTCACACTTCTCTAACTATACTATTTTCCCTCTCACCTTGGCCTAAGCACTTGGTACATAATGCTGTCTGAAATATACAGTGCCCTTCCTTCTTCTACCCTAGGAACTCAGCTTAAATAACGACATCACCCCTTCCTCTGAGAAGTCTTCAGAAAGCCCCCCTCCAGGGCTGGGTTAACCTTCCCTATTCTGATTTGTTCTGGCTCTGTAGTGGGATTGCATTTCCCCCCTAGACTGTAAGCACAGTGCATTTTATTCCTCCTTCACTCCCCACCCCTCCAGCACACCTGGCACAGTGCTGGACACTTGTTAGCTGCCATCTGTTGAGTAATTCTGACTCATGGAGACCCCATGTGTGCAGAGTAGAACTATTCCATAGGGATTTCAAAGCTGTGACCTCTCAGAAGCAGACTGCCAGGCCTGGTGGGTTCCAACTGCCAACCTTTCAGCTAGAGGCGTTCAACGGGTTGCCCTACCCAGTACCTGTTCGGCACTTGTTGTTGTTGTTAGGTGTCATCGAGTCGATTCCAACTCATAGCAACGCTATAGTTCTACAGAGTTTAACTGCCCCATAGACCTTTGTTGAAGTGTGGTCCGAAGGAACACCTGGCCTGGGGAACTGCACAGACTCTGTGCCAACACACGGTGGCGCTGCAGCCATGTGAATTAGCAGGGGCAGCCTGGACTCAGCCTTTGGGGTCGCTATGAGTCAGAATTGACTCCATGGCAACAGGTTTGTTTTTTTTTTCCCCTGGTGACACAGTGGTTAAGAGCTTGGCTGCTAACCAAAAGGCTGGCATTTCAAATCCACGAGCCGCCCCTTGGAAACCCTATGGGCCAATTCTACTTGGAATTGACTCAACAACAGAGGGTTTGGTTTGGTTTGGGTTTTCCTCCATGTTCGGAAAGGGTCTTCTGGAGTCAGGATGTCTTGAAATAGAACACAATAAAAATTGACTATTTGTTGAAGTGAGCAACTACATATTTAAAAAGGATGGTTTTTGTGGGCATTTTAAGTACCATGGGGGGCTGGCAGGAGAGAGCGTAAACTTTTTATATCAAATTAGACTCCAGAGGTAATTGCCTACATCATCACTGGATAGTCAGCCTCAGGAGACAGAACAGGTTGGGATACTGGATTTCTCGGTTCTAGTAAATATTAGTTGGAATCTAGTTGACGGCAACGAGTTTGTTTTTTTTTTTTTAATCCTGCTTTTCTAGGAGAGCTCTCCATCAACTGTGCATCAAAGTTCTTTTACATTATTTCACAAAGGTGATAGAGGAGAAATTTCCTCTTGGGTGTCAGAAGCCCTGTGTTCAGTGTTGGTCAGGACTTTTGGGGCAAGTCACTTCACCAGTCCAAGCCTCAGTTTCCATATCTGCAAAATGACAGAGTTGCACTAGATGATCTTTAAGGGTCTTACAGTCCTTACACTGTGTGAATTACCGTGAACCAGACTGACTTTGTGACTGGGACAAGTTATCTGATTTCTCTGTGCCCCTGTTACTTTATGTCTGAAATACTAATAATAGTGGCAACTAGTGCATAGGGTTTTCGTGAGGACTGGATGCGTGGTTGGCACATAGTAGGGGCATAATAAATGTTAGCAATGCATGCTTTTAATATTATTTTCAGGTGCAAAGTAGGCCCCCTTGGGGCTCTTTCTCTTGCCATCTGTGTTCCTGACTCATGTTTAGAATCTCACTTTCTGCGCACAAGGGGTGTTTACTCTATGCCTCTCTCCGCTCCCCACTTGCTTTCTTGGCAAACAGAGTAAGGCAGAAAAGGGAAGGGAGAGGTAATGGGAAGTGATGGGGGTGAATGTCTGGGCACAGCCATTGGGCAAGGGAAGGAAGTATCGGGACAGGAAAGACAAGAGGGGTCCCAGGAAGGAGCAAGGTGGAAGGAGTGGAGCTGGGTGTGGAGATCAGGACAAGAAAGTCTGTCAGTAAAGGTCAGTCAGGGAGAAGGAGGTGACTAGATGAGCCCTGGTGGCTCAGTGGTTAAGAGCTTGGTTGCTAACCAAACAGTTGGCAGTCTGAATCTGCCAGCCTCTCCTTGGAAACACTATGGGACAGTTCTCTTCTGTCCTTTAGGGTTGCTATGAGTTGGAATCAACTCGACGGCAATGGGTTTGGTTTTGGTTAGTTGAGGATTGGTGGATCTGCATGTGAACACAGGATTCTGATTGCCAGTGAGGGATTCCAAGGGGTGGAGTTAGGGCTGGGAAGCTGGGGCATACCTCTGGGAATTGTCAGGTTCAGGTCAGGCATAGCCTGATGATAAAATAATAACAGGCCAATGTCAATCTCAAGAATGCCGCCAGGAAGGTAACAGATCTGGGCAGCAGATGCCCTTTCGGGATGAGAATTTGGAACATACTCTTTGTACCTGCCTGATGTGAGTGGAGATGGTGGTCTCTAAGAGGAGCGTGTGTGGCCACCTGGAATTCTGGGGAACCTCCGTACACTGGGCTGAAGGAAGCACATGAAGACTCTGTGTAGCTTTAGGCAGAGCAGTTTCTTCCTAAAGTGCAGTAAAGAAATTGGGAGCTAGACAGGCAAAACTTCTTTCTTGGCCCGGTGTTCAAGAGAGCTGAGAGGAATTGCCCCCATCTTCACCCGTATGATGGGAATCGGGATGAAGGGCAGGAAGGAGGAAACCCGAAAGTTGGCTGGTGGGAGGCTCCACAGGAAGTGGGCTGAGATAAGCGTACGCATCTGCTAGTTACTGCTGCTGGCCTCAGTTTTTAATCTGAGGTCCCCTCACCCTCAAGTTAGATAAGAGAACTTAGTAGGGGAGATCTGTGGGCTGTATTGGAGTAGGACAGCCTTAGCACAGGAGAGGGCACCAACCTAAGGGCTGCCATCTTTGGTAAAAATCATTCCACCCTAATGTGGGCTTCTGGGGCCCTGGTGGTACAGTGGTTAAGCCCTGAACTGCTAACCAAAAGGTCAGCGGTTTGAACTCGCCAGCACTCTGGAGTAAGATGTGGCAGTCTGAGTCTGTAAAGATTAAACCCCTTAAACTTCTAGTCCATTCTGACTCATAGCTACCCTATAGGACAGAGTAGAACTGCCCATAGGTTTCCAAGGCTGTAATCTTTATGGATGCAGACTGCCACATCTCCCCTCTCCCCCCACCAGTGTGGGTTGAAACCACTGACTTTTCAGTTAGCAGACAAGTGCTTAACCACTGCATCCCACTGCACGCTTCACTGCGCTCCTTCGGTAAAGATCCTATGGGGACAATTCTACTCTGTCCTATAGGGTCGTTATGAGTTGGAATGGACTCCAATGCATCATGTTTGTTTTTTGGTTACTGTGGGCTTCGGGGAAATTGTCAGGGCTCATACTAGGGAGGGCACCCATGAGTTGCTGACAGAACCATTCTAACTCCATTTTTCCTGCACCTTGAATGTTGTTCTTTGCACATGAATCAAGCTCTCCTGCTCCTTTCATTCACAACTCACATTAAAGTACCTCCTAGAATCCCCCATTTACTGGCTCGGAGCAGTGGACTCAGAAGATGGATTCATATGAGGATTAGAGTCTTTTTGAGCTGGGGTGGGATTTAAAGACCATCTAACCTGACCCCTCATTTAACGGGAGAGGAGGAAATGGCGATCCCGAGATTCGCTCACGGTGCCATGAGCGTGTGAAGTGATGAGTCAGGGCTAGAACCCGGTTCTCCAGGGTCGCAGTTTGCTGCTCTTTCCTGCTCTGTGCATGTTGTCTTCTCAGAACTCCAGTCCCAGCTGCAGGAGCTTGTACGCCCCTCAGGCAGCTCAGAAGGTGGTGCTTCGGGCCATCCACCCCTCTCTCCTGTTTCTGAATATTTAAAAATACGAAAGCCAAACTGTGAAAAAAGATCCCTTTTTCTTATAAGATCTTATATAACAAATATATGTAATAGACCTTTTTTTTTTTTCTCGCAGTTTGGCTTTTGTGTTTTTAAATATTCAGAAATGGGAGAGAGGGGTGGTTGTGGTTGGAGGGCCCTGGGTGGTACATAAGGTTTTTGCTCAGCTACTAACCTAACGGTTGGCAGTTCAAACCCACCCAGAGGTGCCATGAAGAAATGCCTGGCATCTGCCTCCATAAAGATTACAGCCAAGAAAACGCTGTGGAGCGGTTCTACTCTGTAACCAACACATGGGGTCACCATCAGTTGGAATTGATTCGATGGCAATGGGTTTGGCTTTAGTATACGTGTTTGTCAGGAGAGACAGAGTGTCTGCTTAGCATTTTTC
Source organism: Trichechus manatus latirostris (assembly GCF_000243295.1). Classification (NCBI taxonomy): domain Eukaryota; kingdom Metazoa; phylum Chordata; class Mammalia; order Sirenia; family Trichechidae; genus Trichechus; species Trichechus manatus. The sequence goes on along the minus strand of NW_004444071.1, from coordinate 7,025,188 downwards.
TGTCCTGAGAACCTTGCTGTTAATGGACACTAACTTGTTAATCAAGGGAAATGAAGTAGTTATTTGCAGGAATCTTTAAGGCCAAAGCATTGAGACTCTCATTCAAGCCAGAAGCAGCAAAATCAATGTGTAGGCCAAAGAGGAGAGTATTAAATGTAGGTCGAAGGGAATATAGAAAATTCTTAATAAGAGAATAAAACATGAATTTGGTTCAAGAAGGAGAGTCTAGGGAACTGGACTTCTTTTCTGTTGAGGAAAGGAACTTCCAGAAAGGACAAATCATAGTGGGGAATGGCTGTATATTTAAACCTGTTGTCCAGGTTTGAGAAACCAGATGTCCTCAGGGTTTCATAAATAAGTAATTAATACACCAGCCACACAGTTGGTGTAGTTAAACATTGGGAGTTGTGGGAAGTTTGATTCTGTTCCTGGGAAGGGGATGACAGAACAAGCTGTCAGTTTCCTCCTCATCTTGTCTGCTGGGAGCCCTGCCCAGCCCAGGCCAGCTGTGAGGCCCCACTCCGCTCATGCTGCTGTGGCTTCTCTTCTTAGATGGCGGGGACAGCGCGCCATGATCGAGAGATGGCAATCCAGGCCAAGAAGCAGCTCAGCACGGCCACTGACCCCATTGAGAGACTCCGCCTGCAGTGCCTGGCCAGGGGCTCTGCAGGCATCAAAGGACTGGGCAGGTACCATCTGGGCAGGGGATGGCAGGGAGGCAGAGTAGACAGGACACAGCCAGGTAAGGCTAAGACTGGCTGTGTGAAACCCCCTAGCGTCACTTCCTCCCAGGGTCACAGCTCCTCACTTGCAACCTGCAGAATTTGGAAGAGTTGATCTCTGAGGTCCCTTGTAAATCTTTTGGGTCTTAGGCCCATCGCTGCCACGGGAGAGTGTGACTACTGGGCACCTTCAGGGGAAAGGAGAAGCATGCCCAGCAGCCACCTAGCAGGCCAATGAGAGACACTCCCTAAAACTGGGACTAATGGAGGCTGGGTTGAAAGAGGGAGGAAGGAACAGTGATTGAGATGCAATTGCAGAATTGAAAGTTTTGCCATCAGAGAGTCAGGTCTCTCACCTCCATGAGCACTGCCAGTGGGTTTCTGTCAACAGGGTGGATCCTATTCTCCAGCAATCTGATGATCTGAGTGTTCCTCAGGACTGAGAAGCCCCAGGGGAAAGAAGCTTGTAAGCGTTCAGAGGGCAGGTTCTATCTCTTTTCAACAAACTACATCAAGTGCCTGCTGTATGTTTAACATTTTGCACATCGTAGGGAACTCAGCCATGAAGAAGACTTCTCCATGCCCCATGGCGTACTTAAACTAAAAAGAGTATCTCACAATCGCTCTTCTTATTTTCATCTCAAATGCTTGAGTTCAGACCCTCAACATTTTTTCCGTGAACTCTTACTGTAGTATTCTTACTGGTTCCTTTGCTTCTAAGCTTTCAGTCCTCCAATCCATTTAACCCGTTATTGCTAAAGTTCTCCTATAATTTTATTTTGATGATGTCACTTCTTTTGAAAATTGTTCATTGATTTTCCTTCATTTAATAATGAAGTTAAACTCTTTTGTATTTAAGGATATTCAAGATTATTAGATTCTGCCACCAACCCAACTTTCCATTTTAATTCCACTATTTACTTCTTAATAGCAGGGCTTCCAACTGATTTGAGCCAGTTCAGTTGTGGCTGATGAAGCAAAACCAGAACAGACCTGAATTGTTACAATTTGGGTGATCCAGACAGATAACTGGAACCAGAAAAATTATGGGTCAAAGCTCTGGAGTGGGAGATTTGGAAGAGGGATAGTGAGCCTTTTAGGAGCTTAATGTGTGAGATTGGATTACTGGCAGGACGATGGAGAAGGACACACATTCCAAGCTGCATATTCAGCCACCATCTTTGAGTGGGGCACTGCTGTTTCCAACTCTGCTCAAAACACAGGCAAGAGATTTGGTTGCTATGCAATGTGTATGCAGCCCTTGTTTTTTAAGAGAGAGATTAAGTTTTTAGCAGGACTTCAACTTGTAATTTTTTCCATTCCAGTTATCGTTCTGGTTCACCCAAATTTTAAGAATTTAAGTATGTTCCAGTTTTGCTTCCTTGGCCATGACTGAATTGGGAAGAACCAGTTTGAAGTCCTGCTTTGTAGCTGTTCTCCAGCTCCCTCAGACACCCCAAACATCCCATCAAAACTTCTCCCAGCCTGAAATTCATCTCTTCTCCTTTCACTCAAAACTCTTGCTCATCCTTCTGGTTACTTCTCTCTCTCTCTTTCCCACAATAACTTTCTTAAAGGCAGGGACTGAGTCTCACATCTGTACTCCTCCTCACCAGGCTTAGTGTGTTTAATAGACTTTATTTTTTTAGGACAGTTTTAATTTTACATAAAAATTGAGATGATAGTGCAGAAACTTCCTATACACTCCCTCACCTAGAGCTAGATAGCTGCTGTTGAGTCAACTTTGACTCATGGTGACCTTTTGTACAACAGAACAAAATATTGCCTAGTCTGTGTCATCCTCACAATCACCAGCATGTTCGTCCATCATAGTTTCCCCTATTAGTAACATCTTATATTGGAACAAATGTATGGAACATTTGCTACAATTAATGAACCAACATTAATACATTATTATTAACTGAAGTCCATACTTCGTGCAGATTTCCTTAGTTTTTATATAATTCCTTTTTCTGTTCCAGGATCCTTCCAGAATACTGCATTACATTTACTTATCATGTGTCCCTTAAGGCTTCTGTTGATTATGACAGTTTGTCAGACTTCCCTTGTTTTCTATTAACTTGCCAGTTTTGAGGAGTACTGATCAATAGGTTGTAGTTGCCCCTCTTTTGGAATTTGCCTGATGTTTTTCTCATGATTAGACTGGGGTTATGTGCTTTGGGGACCACAGAGGTGAAGTGTTACGTTCATCACATCATATCAAGGGTATACACTATTAACATGGTTTATCACTGTTGAAGAACGTGACATCAGGATTGGAGGAAGATTCATTAACAACGTGCGATATGCAGATGACACAACCTTGCTTGCTGAAAGCAAAGAGGACTTGAAGCACTTACTGATGCAGATCAAAGACCATAGCCTTCAGTATGGATTACACCTCAACATAAAGAAAACAAAAATCCACATAACTGGACCAATTAGCAACATCATGAAAAATGGAGAGAATATTGACGTTGTCAAGGATTTCATTTTACTTGAATCCACAATCAATGCCCATGGAAGCAGCAGTCAAGAAATCAAAGAACATATTGCACTGGGCAAATCTGCTGCAAAAGAGCTCTTTAAAGTGTTAAAAATCAAGGATGTCGCTTTGAGGACTGAGATGCGCCTGACTTGAAACATAGTGTTTTCTTTTTATTTTTTTTAACTGTACTTTAGATGAAGGTTTACAGAACAAATAGTTTCTCATTAAACAGTTAGTACACATATTGTTTTATGACAATGGTTAACAACCCAACGACATGTCAGTGCTGTCCCTTCTCAACCTTTGGTTCCCTATTACCAGCTTTCCTGTCCCCTCCTGCCTTCTAGTCCTTGTCCCTGGACTGTTGTGCCCCATTAGTCTCGTTTTGTTTTATCGGGCTGTCTAATCTTTGGTTGAATGGTGAACCTTTGGAGTGCCTTCATTACTGAGGTAAAAGGGTGTCTGGGGGCCATACTCTTGGGGTTTCTGCAGTCTCTGTCAGGCAAGTAAATCTGATCTGTTTTTGTGAGTTAGAATTTTTTTCTACAGTTTTTTCCCATTCTGTCTGGGACCCTCTGTTGTGATCCCTGTCAGAGCAGTCAGTGGTGGTAGCTG
>NW_004444071.1:6997634-7021263 GCF_000243295.1 Trichechus manatus latirostris | reverse complement strand
AGAATGTAGAACATTTTCTTTATAAACTGTGTTATGCCAATTGAGCTAGATGTTCCCCGAGACCATGGTCCCCACAGCCCACCACCCAGCAATTCAGTCCCTCAGGGAGTTTGGATGTGTTTATTGAACCATGGTATTTTCAATCGCTTGATACATATGCAAAAGCTGGAAATGAATAAGGAAGACTGAAGAAGAATTGATGCATTCAAACTCTGGTGTTGGCAAAGAATATTGAATATACCATGGACTGCCAGAAGAATGAACAAATCTGTCTTGGAAGAAGGACAGCCAGAATGTTCCTTAGAAGCAAGAATGGCAAGACTTCATCTCATATACTTTGGACATGTTATCAGGAGGGGCAAGTCCATGGAGAATGGAGGACATCGTGCTTGGTAAAGTAGAGGGTCGGTAAGAAAGAGGAAGACCCTCAATGAGATGGATTGACATAGTGGCTGTAACAATAGGTTCAAAGATAGCAATGATTGTGAGGATGGCACAAGACCAGACAGTGTTTCGTTCCGTTGTTCATAGGGTTGCTATGAATCGGAACCAACTCAACAGCACTTAAGGACAACAACAACGTCACTATTGATGTTCACCTTGATCTCCTGATTTGTCAGGTTTCTTCACTATAAAGTTACTCTTTTTCCCCCTTTCCGTATTTTACTTTTTGGAAGTAAGTCACTCTGTGCAGCCTGCACTTAAGGAGTGAGAAGTATGCTTCCCTTCTTGAAGGTGGAGTATCTACATAAATTATTTGGACTTCTTCTGCAAGGGAAATTTGTTTATCTATTCAATCATTTATTTATCTCAATATGGACTCATAGAGACTTATTTTATATTTTTGGTTATAATCCAATAGTACTTCATTTATGTTATTGCTCAGATTGTTCCAGCTTTTTCAGTTGGCTCCTGTGCTCTTTTGACATATCAAATGTTGGTAGGACTTTTGTTTGTTTAGTTAGTTAGCTAGCTTATTTATTTAGTACTTCCTTACTTTCTGGCACTACAAGATGCTCCAGGATCATCTTGTATATTTCCTGCCCTAGTCCTAGAATCAGCCATTTCTCCAAGGAGCACTGGTTCCTTTTATTGGAGAATGGTATTAGAAACCAAGATCTAGACACTAGGTGTGCTCATTGCTACTGGGGTGTTGTTGCACACTCAGTTTTTTAGGCCCTCTCATCTGACAGAACAAGGAAATACACGTATATCTACTAACTTGTGTATATACATATACCTATTAATATTTTTGTATGCAACCGTCTGTGTGTATACTAAGTTAAACATGAGTTCAGACTGATGTCTCTAACTCTAATCCATTAAACCCGTACCAAACCCATTGCTGTTGAATCAATTCTGACTCATAGCTACCCTATAGGACAGAGTAGAACTGCTGCATAGGGTTTCCAAGGAGTAGCTGGTGGATTTGAACTGCAGACCTTTTGGTTAGCAGCTGAGCTCTTAACCACTGTGCCACCAGGGCTCCTCTAATCCATTACCACATGGATGTTTCTACCATCCGCCCCTTGCTTAACTGTAAATCCTCATTCCAATAGTGAGTAACCTGACACCTACTTTCCCCAATCCATTTACTTGTTTAATTCCAGCATACATGTACAGCAGTATCAGAATTGTTAATCTGTACCCACATGAGTAGAGGGCTTATGTGACTCTCTTTTTGTCTTTAATCTTACAGATTCCACTCATTTTCAAAGTTACTTTCTTCAGCACCTTTTTTCCCAGCTCCCTTTACTGAGGTCATTTCATACATTTGTAATATAATTAGATTTTCTTATTACAGTCTATGTTCCTTCCTGGGATTCCCTGACTCTTAAATGATTAAAAAAAATGTACACATCAAGCTTTACTTTTGCGCTGTACAGTTCTATGGGTTTTGACAAATGCAGAATGTCATGTGCCTGTCATTACAGTGTCATGGAGAATAGTTTCACCACCCTAAAAATCCCCTGTACTTCACCTATTCAGCCCTCCTCTTCCTTCCTTCTGACAACCACTGATGTTTTTATTGTCTGTATAGTTTTGGATCTTTTAGAAAGTCATGTAATTGGAATTATATAGTATGTGTGTTTTTTAAGGGTTGTTTCTCTTTATGAAAGGCTGAGAAGAGGCTCTCTATGTTGGAAGGAGAGTGCAGAGCAGAACCTAAGACTTCTGTATTTTAATTTGAAAAGCCTTGAGAGTGGTTTTCTTTTTAACTCTTTATGCTTACACCTTGTTCTTTCTGTCTTTTTTTTTTTTTGGTGTGGTGTGTATTTTCTTCAGAGTGTTTCGGATTATGGATGATAATAATAACAGAACACTTGATTTCAAAGAATTTGTAAAAGGCTTAAACGATTATGCTGTGGTCATGGAAAAGGAAGAGGCAGAAGAACTTTTCAGGAGATTTGATAAAGATGGAAATGGAACAATAGATTTCAATGAATTTCTTCTCACATTAAGAGTAAGTGGACATGTGAATCAGTGTATTTGCTGAGTTTGCTTTCATATGGTTTGGTTTGGCTATTTTGAGGCTTTGTTTTTGAAAGCTGTTAGTTCAGTCTGGAAGGGAGAGATAGGAGACCCGAGAACAGGTTTAGGGACTTCCTGGAATAATCATATGCCTTTCATTTGATAGCATGCAAACAATTTCACAGCCCTGAGAGGCATAAGATATTTCATCACGTATAATACAACAAAAGGCTCCATAGCTTGTGCATGTCTGTGTATGTGTTTTTTCTCTTTCTCTAGCCTCCAATGTCCAGAGCCCGAAAAGAGGTAATTATGCAAGCTTTTAGAAAGTTAGACAAGACTGGGGATGGTGTTATAACAATCGAAGATCTTCGTGGGGTGTATAATGCAAAACACCACCCAAAATATCAAAATGGAGAATGGTCAGAAGAACAAGTATTCAGGAAATTTCTGGATAACTTTGACTCACCCTATGACAAGGATGGATTGGTAAGTGAAAGAACTTAATTTAAGTGAAATTTCTTCTCTACAGGTTTAAACTGTAAATGGGAAATTGGTCCAAAGCCATAAAATCTCAGTACAATTATACCATATTTGTTGTAAATATAAGAGAAATAAAATATTCCTGTACGGACCATCCAGAGGGTTGAGAACTGAAGTACAAAGCACACACATACACGCACACACACTCATATAGACACAAATAGTAGTGTGGTATCTATATAGGGCTAACTACCTGTCATCTGGAGAATGGTTATTTTGATTAAGCATTTCAGTTCATGGTTACCATATTTACCATACAGAGCTGGCCACATTCCAATGTGCTAGACTATAATACCACCATTAGTTTATCAGTTTGTTGTATTGTGGTGGCTTGCATGTTGCTATGATTATGGAAGCTATGCCACTGTTATTTCAAATACCAGCAGAGTCACCCATGGTGGACAGGTTTCAGCAGAGGTTCCAAAGACAGACTGGGAGTAAAAGCCTTATGATCTGCTTCCAAAAATTAACCAATGAAAATCCTATGGATCACAGTAGAATATTGTCTAATATAGTGCTGGAAAATGAGTCCCTAGGTTGGAAGGCTCTCAAAACACACAGTGGCTGCAATAATGGACTCAAGCACACCAAAGTTTTGTTCTGTTATACATGAGGTTGCCATGAGTCAAAGCCAACTTGATAGTAACTGACAACAAGGACAACAACAACTGTGTCTAGACTGAGATGAAACTGTTATTTGTCTTTTATCAACAGCCATAAGTGGACATTTTTACACAAAGCCAGTTTTGCACCCAGGTGTCCTGAAGGCTATGCTGATGGGAGAAGGGAGTCCTTTCCTTGGTCACAGTCAGCAACTACAGAACCCTGGAGTGGGTTACCTCCTAACTCCTTTGACACAGGAAGTGTGGACAGAGTGGACAGGAAGAGGAGGTAGGGGTAATAGGGAGAGGAAACAAGCCTTTCCCCTTCTGAAGGGAATTTCACCCAACGTTTTCCATGAAACTTTATGATGAATTCTATTAGCAAGGGGCGAGGAAATAGGGAGGGCTTCCTGCTAACATTTCTTGAGCCAGGGACAGAGAAATACCCTCCATTTTAGATTGAAGGTATCATAGAGGTAGATAAACATTGGTCTAGATGTTTCAGTGCTTCAGGCAGCAATGAAGGGGTCGTATGTTTCCTTACAATATTGCTAGTCTTTGATGTCTGAGATGTCAGTGGAAAAATACTCAACGGCCATTTCCCCAAATTAGCCCAACTCTACGTGGGATCGCAGGGTGTATTTGCCTCCTTTGCTGCAGGTGGTTCCTCCTCGTTGCCAGGGGAAACCTCAGCTGCCCTTTTCTCTAACACTAGACAGGGTAGCCAGTTGTTGAGTTGGCGGCTGATTTAAAGTCCCCACTCCTACCCTTTTTGACATTTATCTTAATAAGCCACATTAAGCTCTCAAGTACTTATAAAAGTTATTGGAGTTTTTAGCAGTTACAGCATTTGATGTCACCTGAATATCATAGACCCTATATTATCACCCATAGGTCCCTGGGTGATTCAAACAGTTGTGCTCAACTACTAACCTAAAGGTTGGTAGTTTGAACCTACCCAGCAGCACTATGGAACAAAGGCCTGGTAATCTGCTTCCCTAAAAGATTACTACCAAGAAAATCCTATGGAACAGTTCTACTGTGTAACACATGGGTTCGCCATCAGTCAGAATTGACTTGATGTCAATATGTGTGTGTGTGTTTTTTGGTATATTAATACCCAACCCTGACAGTGCACGACCATCACCAGGGTGCATGCTTTAAAAATACAGATTGCTGAGCTGCCCTGCAGAACCACAGAGTCAGATTTCTGTAGGTGAAGCCCAAGAATTTAGTTTTAATAACTGCACCATGTAACTCTTATACACACTCACATCTGAGATACATAGCTCTAAAAGATTCAGAAATACCTACTTTAATTACAAAATATAATATGCTCATGAATGTCAAGCATAATAATGGAGCTGGGTGACATTTATTGAGCGCATTTAATTTACCGGGCTTTGTGCTCAAGCCTTTACAGGGATTATCTCATTTAATAGACATGATAAAAATGTTTCTGAGAAGTGCTGTGTGACTGAAACCTTTGTACGCTGAACTGTATTTTAAATGTACTAGGAACTGCTGATGTAAAGAAACTCTAAATTTTTTAAAAAAATGAATAATAGCTGTGGATTTACCTTTTGCAAATTGAGTTATTTTGTACATTAAGATTTCTTGTGGTGAAGCATAGCTACGCATGAAACCAGTAAGTTTGTTTATGGTTAAAAATATATAGCTGATATAGGGTCACTATGAGTTGGAATTGACTCAATGGCAATGGGTTTTTTTTTTTTTTATTCAAATAAGACAGAAATTAGAATAATGAAAGCAAGTTAGCGTAGTCTCTAGCCAAGGATACTCATAAAGGTTATCGAGGTTTGCAGCAGTCATGGAATTGGATGTCATACATCCTGTACTAATACCCCACCCTCTGCTTTCACAGCAGCCTGGGCATAAGAAGCAATTTTGATGAAGTTATGAAAGCAACCACACAGTGTTTGAAACAGCCTTCCCTCACTCTTACTCTACCTTAAACCTGACCCTAAACGGGTGAGACTTTCACTTCTTATCTTTTAATATTCAGGTTTTGAATTTTTCACATGTATGTACGACATTATAATCACAAATATTTTTTAAAAGTCTCTTAGAACTGGATTAGCCTCTGAAGGGGATGAATCGTATCTTTCCCTGATTCATCTCATACAGGAATTTGTAAATAATTAAATATATTTTGGGTATATTTTTGAGTGTATTTTAGAATTTTCTAATCAGTCTAGAACTTAGAAAAAAGGACTGTATTCTATATTGTGACTAAGGAATTTCCACTGTCCCCATCTGGGACCTCTCCCTGTGAATGATATATACTCTGTCAAATAAGGTTAGCATAGTTAAGAGGCCAACCGAATGCAAGGATGCCCATTCTCTTGATTTTTCTAATGGCAAACAAAATAAGTAATAATAGTTATTACCAATGAAAAATAATTTACTATGATGAGACCAATTAAGGGAGAAATCAGAGAATTTGTGATTCAGGTCATTCTCAGTAGAAGTTGACTCTCACGAGAAAAGCAGACACATAGAATAACTTATGGCCTTTTCTGAAGTGATCAAACATACTAGCTCTGACTTCTGGTTTTACATGCCCGACTTTGGGATGGCATTTAATGCTCACCTAATCTCCTGCCTCTTCTCTGCTTCTTTCTCAATTCAGAGCCAACTCATCTCCAGGTCACCCCCCATCCCCCACTGAGGGAGCTTGGGATTGAGGGATAGGGTTATGAAATCAGTCTCAAACATATCTTGGTGTATTGGTTAGGGTTTGCTTTCAATTGCAAGTCATAGAAAATCTTATTCAACAGTGGAATAAACAAATTAGGGATTTTTTATTTTCATTGTACAAAATGTCCTCAGTTGAGTGGCTCAGGTATAGCAGAACTGAGGTCTCTGTGATTCTCTTGACCTTTGCTTTATGATCTCAAGATGGCTTTTTAACTTCAGCTAGAATATCCGAGTTCTAGGCAGCAGGAAGAAGAAAGGAAGGAGGAGGGGATGAGGAAGGGACAGAGCCTGTATCACGAAAGCAAAGGGGTATGAATTGTATCTTCTTATATGAAAGAAATCCGTATCAGATCTCTAGCTGTATCTTACTGATGAGGATTCTGTCACTTGGCCATCCCAAACTATGGTTGCAAAGGGCTCTGGGAAAGTGAGATTTAGTTTTTCAACTTTTGTAATAGAGGAAAGCGAGGGAAAGGAGTATTAAAATAGTGTGGAGTAGTCACATTTAACATCTTCCACCCTTGGTGTTTTCAATCACCTCGTATGCATGTGAAAGAAGACCGAAGAAGAATTGATGTCTTTGAACTGTGGTGTTGGCGAAGAATATTGAATATACCATGGACTGCCAAAAGAATGAACAAATCTGTCTTGGAAGAAGTACAACCAGAATGCTGCTTACAGGCAAGGATGGTGAGATTTTGTCTCACATACTTTGGACATGTTACCAGAAGGGACCAGTCCCTGGAGAAGGATATCACACTTGGTAAAGTAGAGGGTCAGCAAAAGAGAGGAAGACCCTCAAGATGGATTGACACAGTGGCTGCAACAATGGGCTCAAGCATAACAATGATTGTGAGGATGGCACAGGACAGGGCAGTGTTTTGTCCTGCTGTACATAGGGTCACTATGAGTTGGAAGGGACTCAACAGCACCTAAAAACAACTAAGACCCTTGGTAAAACAATCAAGCAAGCAAACAGATAAACAACAATAACAACAAAACAAAACTAGGAGTTTAATTTTTTTTTTCTTTTTTAACTGTGAAAGATGTTTCTCAGTCAAAATGGCCAAATCAAAGTTCACAATCAAAATGACTCTTAGTCCTGTGTCTTCGCTGTTTGGTGTTGAAATTATCTGCTTACTTGTCTGACTTTTTCACCAGTCTGTGAGCTTTTCAAGGGCTAAGATTTTATCTTAATCATCTTTGATATTCTTAAACCTTGGTGTGCACAAAAATTAACTGGGATACTTGGTTAAAAAAAAAAAAAAAAAACACCAAAAACAAAAAACAAATTCCACGATCGCTTCCTTCAGAGATTCTGACTACTGAGGGCCTAGGAATCTGCATTTATGACCAGCATTCCAGGTGATTCTGATGCAGGTGGTTATGGGCCCTGCTGAGAAACACTGCCCTGGTACCTTACACATGCTCAGAAATATAGAAGGAGCACAATAATTGTGTGTGGGACTTAACTGAGGGAATCACAAAACAGAGGCTAGGGAACCTAAAGGAGGACAGAAGTAAAGAAATTCAAGAAAGGAGGACTTTGCTCCTATTCCATTTATCTTATTTGGTATTCTGATTTTAATAAAGGCTATGCATATATATTATTTCTTTGTATTTACAAACCACTAAGAACTACAGCTCAACTATTAGTTCAGTCCAATAGTTTTCTTCCTACTGTTTTTCACTGGTTATCTTCTTTTGGGAGGGTTGTGAGGGACTTATGCTATGACTTTTTTTTTATGTTCATTTATAATTTCAGCAAAAAAGGCAAGTGGGCTAATCAGCTTATATGATTCTTAGAAGAAATGGGCATGTTCGGAAAGATCTGGGTGGAAAAGAGTTTGATGTTATGGACTGGAACGTGGTTTTGAATTATTTATGGATTTTACTTTTTGGGATTTTTTTAATCCTTTATGAGCACTAAAATTGAGGGTTAACTAGAGCGCAACAAACTTACAAGACAGCCATCACTATTGTATGTGTGTCTTCTCATAGGAGCAGATCCACATTGTAGTAGATTAAATGGTGGCCCCCCTAAATGATATGTCCATGCCCTAATCCTTGGAATCTGTGACAGTTGCCTTATATTGTAAAACAGTGAAAATTACCTCATGTGGCAAAAGACGTGATTAAGTTAAGGATTTTGACAGAAGCTTATCCTGGATCATTTGGGTGGACCCTACATGCCATCACATGTATTCTTACAAGAGAGAGGCAGAGGGAGAGTAGACCCCAACACACACATAGGAGAAGGCTATATGAAGATAGAAGCAGAGTTTAGAGTGATGCTACCTCAAACCAAGGCATGCCAGAAGCCTCTTGAAGCTGGAAGAGGCAAGGAACAGATTTTCCGCCAGAGCCTCCAGTGGGATGTTACTCTGTTGACACCTTGATCTTGGACTTTCTGGACTCCAGAAGTGTGAGATAATAAATTTCTGTTTTTTTAAGCCACCAAAGTTGTGGTAATTTCTTGCAAGAGTCCTAAGAAGTTATGCAGATTTTGGTACCAGAATTGGGATGATGCTGTAACAAATACCTACAAACGTGGAATTGACTTCGGAATTGGATGATGGATAGAAGCTGGAAGGATTTTGTGGTGCATGATAGAAAAAGCCTAGATTTGCCTCATAGGGATTGTTGGTAGAAATATGAATGTTAAAGTTGCTTCTGGTGAGGGCTCAGAAGGAAACAAGGAACATGTTATTGAAAATGAGTAAAGGTGACCCTTGTTGTATATAGTGGTAGAAAACTTGGCTAAATTATTTACTTCAGTTGTATGGAAAGCAGTACTTGGAAATAATGAAGTTTCATAGTTAGCTAAGGATATATCCAAGCAGAGTGTGTTGAAGGAGTAGCCTGGTTTCTTCTTGTTGCTTATAGTAAAATGCAAGAGGAAAGAGAACATTGAAGAAGGAACTGTCAAGAAAAGGGAACCAGCCAATTGATAATTTGGGAATTTCTCAGCCTATCTAGATTGCAAAAGATGCTGAAATTAGGAGATTCACTATAAGGAAAGCATACTCTGGATAGGGGAAAAGGGTGTGGCTGGACAGCCTTTTGCTGAAGAGATTACCCATGTGACTCATGGATCCACTCAGCTATCTCAGCAGAAGCCCAGGAATAGAGAGATGGATTATCTAAGAAAGATCTGTGGAAGATCCTCTTGTCTAATGGTATGAATCTCCATGACATTCAGGGGAGACCCACAGGGTTTTTGAGAATGTTATATTAGCAGAAATTGCTAGCTTGGACTGAAAGAGACAGACTGGACAAAATAAAAGAAAGTTGTTGGACTCTCCAAATTCTGCAGACAGGAAGCAGACTAATAAAACTACCCAGCTTCAAACATGTGCTACGCTTCTAGAAAAAGGAAGGATTACTCAGAAGTTGGAGGAGTCACAGGTACAGAGTCTGGCAGAGTTGCAGGCACAGAAGATAAAGCTGCAAGCCCAGACAGCAGAGCCTTGAGCCATGTAAGATTATTATCAGACCTTAAAACCTAATGGAATTTTCCCTTCTGAATTTTGAACTTGCTTGGAATCAGTGATCTCTTTATTCCTTCCATTATCTCTCTTTTGGAATGGGAATTTCTATAACCTTTATCCTATGCCTATACCATCATTGTATTTTGGAAGCAGATAACTTGTTTCCTAGTTTCACAAGTCTACAGATTGAGTAAAATTTTCCCCAGGATGGCTCATACCCAGAGTTTCACCTATCCCTTATTTAGAGATTTAGAGATTTGGGATTTTTGAGCTGATGATATTTGGATGAAATTCTGGACTTGAGTTGAGATTATTGGGGATGTTAAAATGGGATGAATGTATTTTGAATGTGGGATGGACAAGAATCTCAGCAAGAGGGTGGACTGTGGTAAGCAGAAAAAAATGGCTTTCAAAGATATATTCACTTTCTAACCCATAGGACTTGTGAATATGTCTACATGGCAAAAGAATATTATATGACAAAAGATATGATTAAGTTAAGGATCTTGAGGTACTTATTCTGGATCATTCAGGTGGGCCGTACATGCCATCACACATATCCTTATAAAAGCGAGGCAGACAGAGATTAGATCCCAACATACACAGAGAAGGTGATATGAAGACTGAGGCAGAATTTGGAGTGATGTTACTTCAAACTAAAGAATTCCAGAAACCTCTAGAAGCTGGAAGAGGCAAGGAACAGATTTTCCTCCAGAGCCTTCAGTGGGAGTATGGCCCTGAGGACGAGTATGACCCTTGATCTTGGACTTCTGGCCTTTAGAAGCGTGCAAGAATAAATTTCTGGTTTTTTAAGGCACCAAGGTTGAGGTAACTTGTTATGACTGCCACAGGAAACTAATACACACATTGTTAGCAAAACTTGTTGGTAAAGTTAGTCATAGAGATCAGTCAAAGAGGAGAGTTCACTGAATTCTCCAAACATTTGTTTCCCTGAATCAACCAACCATGTCAGACAGTATGAGTGAATTGGAGTGTACATATTACCTAAACTATTAAGAAATAAGATTAATGACTAATGCTTTATTTTTCTCTCAAAAAGCAAAGTAATATTATATCCTCACATGGATAAACACATTAGTTAATATTCCAAATAGACTGTCATAGGTGTAGAATTCAGAAAGAATCCAAGGTAGACTGGGGAGTACCTCTTTTACTCATTCTGTGTCTTGAATGAGTAATTTGGACCTTAGAAAGCATGCAGCAGAGGTGTGTTTAACTAGAAATCTGTTTCTTTACCCTCAGGACAGAACTCCAGTTTTTCAAAGGTAAAATGTCTGGTATCTTGACGCAAGGACACGAAATGTAGTTTCTGGTGTGTCACTGAGAGACAGTATTAATGACAGTTGAAGAACACGTTTTTCTTCTTCTGAATTTCAGTATCCCTTATCTGAACAGATGGACTCCTGCTCTTAAAGAAAGACGAGAACCAGTGTCTCACTTGCTATTTAGGTTGGTTTGACAATTTTCAAAATTTTCTTCCTCACCGCCCGTTTACTTCTTACCCTGTGCCACCCCCACCACCATCCTCAACTTCTCCTTTTTTCTTGTTTAGATCTATTCCTCAGCTGTGATCACTAAAGCCTCCGTGACTTAAATTTCTCTTCCATCTGCAGGTACTGGAGATGGGCCTCTACTGAATGAGAATGTTTCCTTTTTTTGTTTCTAACTTTTCTGCTGCAGGTGACCCCCGAGGAGTTTATGAACTACTATGCAGGCGTGAGTGCTTCCATTGACACAGATGTGTATTTCATCGTCATGATGAGAACTGCCTGGAAGCTCTAAATGTATGACCTGGGGCACCAGGGTCTTGGGTACAACCATGTGGCTCCAATGATTAAACATCAGCTCAAAAATAGGATCGTATTTGATTCAGCCCAGTGTCCCTTACAAATCAAAACACAGTGCAAGCTATGACTAGAGAGAAAGATAGAAATAAAGAAACTAATTAGTTAACTGTGACCTTAACTTAGCTTTAAAATAGGAATTCAATAAAAGAACATCTGCAGAACTTCTAGCACTGTGGTTGAAACATTCAGATGCTTCACAAATATGAGGTGTCATTCTTGGCCATTGATAAAAGTTTGTATATTTTTATTACAACCCTACTATTTTATCCATAGTTTGTCTCCACCTCCTTCTAGATGATCCATTTCTAGGTGGAAAAATCTATTTTTATGACTGATTAGTTTCAATTTGTACAACTGAATCTTGAGTTTCTTTCCCTGTGGTCTGGGGGAGCCTCAGCTTTGTAAATAGATTCAAAGTAACATTTTTGGGACAACTACCTTTTTCATCAACAAAATAGGTGTGAGCCCGTGGCTGTTTCCTTGAGCAGTAGAGTCACGGATGTTCAAATTTTCCCTGTGGTTAAAACTTTGAAGCTGGCCTGTGCTCTCAGGTTTTATGTAGGACCTCTTGCCCTGTGATTGCACAGACCATATTAGCAATGGAATGTTTACCTCTCCCCTTACTGCCGTCAGCCAATCATTTTAAAGTTCCCACCAGCACAAGGTGGTTGGGTTGACATAGACTAAGATCATAGGAGAAAGTCTCCTCCTCCCAGCACTATGCTTTGAATTCATTTTGTTGGTGTGTGGGATCTCCCCTTGAAAGGTGGGCAGACGTAAAGGTAACCCCAACTTCTGGGAAATAGATGTTGAGACTACAGCCCTCCATCTGTGTGTTCCGTGTCTGGGACCAGAGATAAAAATATAGTGACTAGCTCTCTGGTTACCATGATGGATGTCATTGGTTGAAGGAGCTGGTGGGAAGAGAACAGGATGACTACCCTTTGTTGCTACTCAGGGACAGTCTGTTTTTGTGCCACCTTTGTCCCTGTTTGCACTCGTCCCCTGATTTAGGGACATGGGTTGGGGCAATAGTGTCCTTTAAGATCTTATGTATTTAAGTGACTCTGGGTTCTGGATCTGAAGACATTTACCATGTTTTTGACCAATTCACTTGTTTACTTTTTTTTTTTACATATCAAATTAACAATTGTGAAAACAGGTGTTGCCAGATGAGAATTATAGCAGTCACTAAAGAGGGCACCCTTGCTTTGTTTCTCTTTGAGAAGCTAATCTCTCATTTACCATGGTGACAGGCTGGAAAAGGAATCTCTTGCCCATTCCCACATTATAGGAGGCTAGCTGTTTTGAAATTTATTACACGAGTTTGGTTTTTCATTGCCTTTATTATCTAGGCTTTCATAGAGGTAGACAGGTGAAAAGATGCCAAATGTTATGAGGAAATACATAGATATTAAGTGGAAAATATGTAGAAAAGATATCTTTGTTTCTGCTGTCTGTACCTTGCAGATTGTGGCTAAAGACAAGTCCTTCGTTCCCTGGTCACAGTGGGTTTCAAACCTACTGCCCTAGATAGATCCATGCCTTTGATTTTGGGTATGACTTATGCCCCTCTTTAACTGGGTCCGTAGAGTTAATGTGAAATTCTGAGTAAAGACTAGGTTGTAGCTAACAGCTTCGTCTTCCCCAGTTGTACTTGGCTTCCTGTGTAATTTGGGCACAGGGCACTGCTATCAGATTTCAGATAACCTGTGTGGCACGGTGTGTATGGTCAGATTCAGTTCCCTCCCTTCTCAGTTTGGGGTTTGGGTGTCACAAGCAAAGACTCCACCAAGGCCCTCTCACTCTCTGTAAACAAGATCTCCTACTAAATGGATGGTCATGGACCACTCCCTTCCTATTCTGAGTCTCGGCTATGATTTCTTGCATAGTCAAGAATTGCTTATTATTTAACCGTACTCCTTCTACAGTGGAGAATGAGAGGAACAGAGAAGAGTCATTTTTTACAAAGTCATTTACTAACACTTTTCTGGATATATTTTCTGATCATTTAACCTGAACATTTTAAAGATTACTCCATTTGCAATTCAAGTGAGCACTTGAATTGGAAGATGTTGTTGTTGTTAGTTGCTGTTGCGTCAGTTCTGAGTCAATTCTGACTCATGGAGACATCATGTGTGCAGAGTAGGACTGCTCCTTAGGGTTTTCAAGGCTGGCTGTGACCTTTCTGAATCAGACCACCAGGCCTTTCTTCAAAGTGCCTCTGGGTGGGCTTGAACTGCTAAACTTTCGGTTAGTAGCCCAGCACTTGACTGTTTTTGCCACCCAGGAACTCCGAATTCGAAGATAAAACACAACAAAAACTATCTAAAGCAACCCTGGGGAGAATCTGAGCTGTTGGGCTAGGCCCCAAACAGGACATTGAGCAAACAAAGAAACCAAAGAAAGAAGGATGAAATTAGCTGTTTATGAAAAAGGAATGGTGTGATTTGGTTATAAAAATTATGAGAATCAGGGTTTGTTAGAACTAGCCACCAATGACACAGACTCTTGGTTTCTAATTCCCTCTGAGGCAAACCTGTGTGAGCATGGCAGGGTACCTAACTCTAAGTTGTTAAGAGTGGGTACATGTTGTACCTTAATTCCATCGAGAGTGCAAATGAGAAACCTAGGATGCGTGAGGTGAATTGTAGAGGGAGGCAGGATTCTCCCAGCCAGCGGGCTAATTTTCACAGTCATTTAAATCTTGATAGAATTTCTTCTCAGGCCCAGATGGCACTCTGGGGGGTAATGCACTTGTTCTTTTTGGTTTGGTAGTAGGCCTGGAGTCACGTTTCATACCCACTAGCAACTTGTAAGGTGGAGCTGGGGGCCCTCCACATTGGCTGCAGGTTGACTTTGCACACATCATGGATTTAGGGTAAAAATTTATCCTATCACCAATTATTTGTTGAGCCATTGCTATATGCCACGCACACTGTAGATATGGTGATAGACAATGAACTATAATAAATGCAAATCAAGCCACTGACCAATAAGTGCTTCAAACCAAACCAATAGCTGCCAGTTGCTAAGAGATGAGAGAGGGCAGAGAGGAGGAGGGAAAGCATGGTCGCATGAAACTCCCCTCTCTGAGTCCTATCCCAGCCTCTGAATCCAGAACAGTTGGGACCCTTCATATGACAGCATGTTGAGGAATTATGTAGTAAACTGATAAGTGTAGACAATGTATCAAGACAAGGCAAGTAAAAACTTATTTTTGAAGGCAGATAATTGTCTTGGTCCTTCACTTCTGTCTTGGCCCGTGTAGCTTGCCTCGATGATCCATGAGGGTAAAAGTAGTTGATTCCACTCTCACTAAGTTAAGTGATGAGAATGGGACTGTTCTGCTGATGTTTAATCAAGTGGAGAGATTAAATTAACCAAATGTGTTCTTGGACGGTGTGTAGGTGCCTTTCCATTTCTCCACGAAATTTCATTAACACCCTCTGAGTAATATACCTTTCTGGACTTATGCATATCTATTTTGGGCATTGAGTCAAAAGTTTCATAGCTTCCAGCTTTCCAGATTGGTTGACAGACTTGCTTTCTAAGAAATTATAGGCTGTTCTTTTAAATTAAGAGCTTGGTGAATGAACTGGCAATGTTTTAAATTTTAGAAGTGTTTATGACTCAAAGGAAAAACAAAGTTGTCACAGTCTGATAGATTATCATGTAATGCTATTGGTTGTCACGTAATTGACCATTTTGGAAGCCAGTGTTTCTAAGCATGCTTTCCTTCTCCAAGTTGCTTATGTGAAAAATACATAACCTTGATGGGGACAGCTAGTTCTTTCATTGTAATAATAAACAAATTTATAAAAAACCACACTGTTAATTTCCTAAAATTATTTGCTCTAAAACAGATGACGGGTGAAATCTGTTGAAAGAAACATAAACAAATGATTGATGGGCTTCTGAAAACACAGCTGTGTGAGAGAAATTCTTTCTGCTGTCTCAGCTGGTGTGGTGAGAGGTTGTGGTGAAACAGCTCTTCCTCTCTCAGAATAGCATGACCTTCTTGCTTAATTCTCACACCTGCTTTGCCAAAGACAGTTTTTTCCCTCAACAAAATATAATGGAAGGTGCTCTTCAGGGTGAAATCCACTGAAAATATGAGCAACCAATTAGTTAGTAGCTGAGGTTTTGTGATAGACCTTGCAACTAATAGAAAGGTATATTGCATCAGGGAAAACAGATCTCAAAACGTGGTGGCCTTCTTTCTCTTGTTCTAGGTTCTTCTCCATATTCTTCATAAATGGAATTTATTTATTTAATATAATATATGCTTTACAGGTGCTTGTAAATGGAGTATTGTAAAAATGCTAGCATCCCTTGAACACTGTTGATGCAACGTTAGTTTCACCAAAGTCCTTGTGAGCACCTTGGGCTCCTCCTCTTGCTCCCAACATTGGAACTATGACAAGCAACTCAAACTTGCAAAGGGTCAGACCCAGCTTTACAATTTCCACTTTCATTCTGCTCTAGATCCAGTAATAACTTTACAGGGACCTTGTGACTCAGCTCAAGCACCTGAAATTTGAAGTAAGATACGAGTATGTAGTTGGAAATCCTGTCGTCAAAGACTTGAGTAACTTTTTCTTTACTGACTTTAGCACTAGGCATTCAGAATCTGGTATTGATTCTGGGAACATTCCGATCTTAAGCTTGAAAGGTTTGAGTTGCTGGTATCCTGGAAACGGTCAGGCCACATGGGGAACTGATGACAATCAGTGCTCCAAGGGAGACTTAGAACAAAATGGGCACCTGAAATTGAGAGAAAAATAACAGCTGGCAGAGTCCCTTGCTACTTCCAGGGTTGTGAGTCTCAGAATGCTTCCTTGTTGATGGGATAAAGCGCTACACAAACGCAGGGTATTATCAAATGTCAGGCATTACCTTAGAAAACCCAGCTCATTCCTTTAGTTTCCAAGCGAACTGGGAAATAGAGTCCCATTCCGTAGGTTTCATACTTAGTCATGCCTAAGATCTCATTTAGCAATATCATTCAAAAGCCACTTGCTTGAGATTGTCAGTGAAGACTGCAAAATGTGTATAATAAATCACCATTAATTCAGGTAATTTTATTCACCTAAAGTACCATTAATCATCTAACTGAGCTAATTTAGATAGGGTTTGAGTGAAAATTTATTTTTACTTCATTTATACTAAAGAAGAAAAAGGCAGCAGGCTTGTTAAGCAAGTCAGTAATAAAAAGATTATAAGGGCTGTGCCTACCTATAGTAATATAATATGTACTTTACAAATGCTTGGAGATATCTATTTGCATATAAATGCCGTTAGTATGTTAATCATAACAAGTTCCCATATAACATTTAAAACAAGTCCCAGACCAATTGTTAGTTAATATTTTATTTACATAACTATAGCCCATACTATTTTCTAGACATGTTCCTATACATAAATTCAATCTTTTTTTTTAAATAACATTTTGTTGAGTTTTTGGTGAAAATTTACACAGGGAGTTAAGTTCTCATTTGACAATTTCTGCACAAATTGTTCAGTGATATTAGTTACATTTATAACAATGCGTCAACATTCTCTGTGTTCTGTTTGTTCCATTTCCAGTACTCTAGTTTCCCTGTCCCCTTGTCTTCTCATCTTTGCTTTTGGAGTAATTATTGACCTGTTGGTCTCATACTGATGGTTTTTACGGGTAAGGAGCCCTGGTGGTACAGTGGTTAAGCACTCGGCTGCTAACCGAAAGGTCTACAGTTCAAACCCACCAGCTGCTCCATGGGAAAAAGATGTGGCAGTCTGCTTCTGTAAAGGTTTCAGCCTTGGGAACCCTTTGGGGAAGTTCTACCCTGTCCGATAGGGTTGCTTTGAGTCAAAATTGACTTGATGGCAATGAGTTTAGGTTTGGGGATCTTACAGGTAATATCTTTTATTTTGTGTGCCACTCAGCTGTTTCACTAAAAGATGGTTTCAGGGGATAGACTTGGTTTTAGGTTTAAAAAGTGTCTCAGGGAGATAGTCTCAGAGCATTCTCTGTTCTCTACTGTTCCAGTTTGTCTGGATTTTTAAATAAAAATTTGAGTTCTTCACATTTTTCTCCCATTCTATCCAGGACCATCTCTTGTGAACCTGGTCAGAACAGTCAGTGGTGGTAGCCAGGCACCAATTAGTTCTGGTCTCAGGGTAGATGAGGTTGTAGCTCATGTAGACTTATTTCTTCTCTGAGCTTTTGGTTACCTTCTTACTGTTTTGCTCCTGGCAAGTAGTTGTGTCTTAGATGGCCACTCGCAAGCTTTTAAGACCCAGATGCTACTCACTTCCCTAGGATGCAGATCGTGATATTTGTGATAGATACTTCTGGAGCCCTGGTGGCACAGTGCTTAAGAGCTTGTCTGCTTACCAAAAGGTCAACAGTTCGAATCCACTAACCGCTCCTTGGAAACCCTATTGGGCAGTTCTATTCCATCTGGTAAGCTTGCTATGAGTCAGAATTGATTCTATGGCAATGGGTTTGGTTTGATTTTTTTATTTAATGGCTGGCTGATGATCCTGAACATCTTTTCATATGTTTGTTGGATGCTTGGATGTCCTCTTTGGTGAAAGTTCTATTCATGTCCTTTGCCCATTTTGTGATTGGGTTATTTTTCTTTTTGTTGTTGAGTGGTTGCAGTTTTCTACAGATTTTAAAGATTAGACCCTTATCGGATAAGTTGTTTCCGAAGATTTTTTCCCGGTCTGTAGGTTGTCTATTTACTCTTTTAATAAAGTCTTTTGATGAGCATATGTTTTTAATTTTTATGAGGTCCCATTCATCTATTTTGTCCTCATCTATTTGTGCATTTGTTGTTACGTTGGGTATCCTATTTTTACAAAAGATTAAGTCCCATAGTTTTCTTTCAGGTGTTTTATGGTTTTAGGTGTACTATTTAGGTCTTTGATCCATTTTGAGTTAGTTTTTGTGTGTGGTGTGAGGTATGACTCCTGTTTCATTTTTCTGCAGATGGATATCTCATTTTACCAGCACCATTTACTAAAGAGAATGCTTCTGCCCCACTGAATGGACTTTGACACCTTGTTTAAAATCAGTTGTCCATAGATGGTTCCGTTTAACTCTGAGTTCTCAATTCTATTCCACTGGTCTATGTGTCTATCATTGAACAGGCTGTTTTGATTACAGAGGCTGTATAGTATGTTTTGATATTGAGCAGTGTGAGGCCTCCTGCTTTGTTCTTTTTCTTCAGTATTACTTTGGGGGTTTCTTTCCTTTCCATATGAAGTTGGTCATTAGTTTTTCCATTTTGGTAAAGAGTTTTGTTGGGATTTGTTTCGGGATTGCACTGTATCTGTAGATTGCTTTAGGTAGAATTCACATTTTCACTATATTAAGTCTTCCAATCTATGAGCCTGGCATGTCTTTCCATTTTTGTAGGTATCGTTTAGTCTCTCTTAGTAGCATTTTATAATTTTCATTGTATAAGTGTTTTATGTCCCTGATTAGGTTAATTCCTAGGTATTTTATTGATTTGGGGGCTGTTGTAAATGGTATTTTTTCTTGATTTCTTTTTTGGAGTAGACTTTGTTAGTGTAGAGGAACCAGATTGATTTTTGTGTGTTGATCTTGTACCCTGCAACATTGCTAAATACTTATATTAGTTCCAGCAGTTTTTGTGGAATCTTTAGGGTCTTCTGTGTATAGGGACATGTCATCAGCAAATAGAGATAGTTTTACTTATTCTTTTCTTATTTGGATACCTTTTATTTCTCTTTCTTGCCTTATTGATCAGGTTAGGACTTCCAGTACAATGTTGAATAATAGTGGTAATAATGGGCATCCTTGTCTCATTCCCGTTCTCAAAGGGAAGGCTCTCAGCCTTTCTCCATTGAGTATAATGTTGACTGTTGGCTTTGCATATATGCCCTTAATTATGTTGAGAAATTTGCCTTCTTTTCCTATTTTGCTGAGAGTTTTTATCAGGAAATGGTGTTGAATTTTATTGAATGCCTTTTCTGCATCAGTTGATATGATCATATGGTTCTTTTCCTTTGTTTTATTTACGTGGTAGATTACATTGATTGATTTTCTAATGTTGAACCACCCTTGTAATCCTGGTATGAATCCCACTGGATCATGTTGTATGATTTTTGGATATGTTGCTGAAGTCTACCAGCTAGAATTCTGTTGAAAATTTTTGCATCTATGTTCATGAGTGATATTGGTCTATAATTTTCTTTTTTTTGTGTGTGATGTCTCTGCCTGGTTTAGGTATCAGGATTATGCTGATTTCATAGAAGGAGTTCAGTAGTGTTTCTTCCTCTTCTATGTTTTTGAAGAGATTGAGTAGGATTGGTGTTAACTCTTCTCTGAATGTTTGGTAGAATTCTCCAGTGTAGCCATCTAGTCCTGAGCTTTTTTGTTGTTGTTGTAGGCAGTGTTTTGATGACATCTTCAATCTCTTCTTTTGTAAAGGCTCTGTTTAAATTTTCTGGCTGTTTGTGTTAGTTTGGGTAGTTAGTGTGTTTCTAGGAATTTTCCATTTCTTCTAGATTTTCAAATTTGTTGGGGTACAATTTTTCATAGTAATCGGTTATGATCTTCTTTATCTCTGTTGGATCGGTTGTAATGTCACCAATTTCATTTATTAATTTGGTTATTTGCCCTTCTGATTTTTTTCTTTTGTCAGTCTAGCCCGTGGTTTGTCTATTTTATTGATTTTTTTCAAAGAAGCAACTTCTAGTTTTGTTGATTCTTTCTATTGTTTTTCTATTTTCTATTTTGTTTATTTCTGCCCTGATCTTTGTTATTTCCTTTTTTCCTGGTAGCTTTTGTCTTCTTTTGCTCTTCCTTTTCTATTTGTTCAAGTTGTCAGTTTAAGTTAGTGATTTTGGATCTTTCTTCTTTTTTAATATAGGCAGTTATTGCTATTAATTTCCCTGTGAGTACTGCTTTTGCTGTGTTCCAAAGGTTTTGATATGTTGTGTTTTAATTTTTGTTTGATTCTGGGATTTTTTTCAATTTTACTTTTGATTTCGTCCATAACCCAATAGTTTTTTCAGTAGTGTATTATTTAGTTTCCTTTTTTTTTTCCTTATTTTTCCTATTGTTGATTTTTAGCGTCATACCATTATGGTTAGAGAAGATGCTCTGTATGATTGCAGTCTTTTTAGATTTGTTGAGACTTGTTTTGTGTCTTAGGATATGGTCTATTCTGGAAAATGATCCATGTGCACTGGAGAAGAATGTGTATTGTTGTGTTGCTAGGTGGAGTGTATATATGTCCGTTAGGTCCAACTGGCTTATGGTTTAAGTACTCAATGCCCTTAGTGATCTTTTTAGATGTTCTGTATATAATTGAAAGTAGTGTATTGAAGTCCCCTACTTTTATAGTGGAGTTGTCTATTTCTTCTTTAATATTAGTTAGTATTTGTTTCATGTATTTTGGTGTATTGCTGTTAGGTGCATATATATTTATAATTGTTATGTCTTCTTAGTGGATTGACTCTTTTATTATTGTGTAATGTCCTTCTTTATCTTTTGTAATAGATTTTGGTTTAAAATCTGTTTTGTCTGATATCAGTATGGCCATCTCTGCTCTTTTTGTTTACTGGTTGCACAGAATATTTTTCTCCATCCTTTTATTTTCAGTCTGTTTGTGTCCTTATGTTTAAGGTTTGTTTCTTGTAGATGGCAAAAGGATGAATCATGTTTTTTTATCCATCCTGCCACTCTCTGCCTTTTGCATGGAGCATTTAGACCATTTACATTTAAGGTTATTACTGAAAATGAAGTGTCTACCTCACTCATTTTGCTATTTGTTTTTTGAGTGTTTCATATCTTCCTTGTTTTTTTATTCTGATTTTTCTGTTTTTGTATTTGGCTGCTTTCTTGTCATGAGCCTTTTTGCTTTCTTCTTTATTTTTTTCTGAATATTTTTCTTGATGATTTCTTTGTGGTTACCACATATATTACATTATACAACTTACAATAGTAACAATGTTTAACACTTGAATATTCAACTTTAACCTAATAAATCTATTCCTGATATGCTCCTCCCTCTCCCATTTCTGTTAGTGTCTCTATTAACATCAATATACAAACTATATTTGATAAGTTTACTTTGTGCTTATTTCTTACAAACTTGCTGTTGTATTGTTTGTGGGATTTAATTATTGAGATTTTTTTCCCTGAAAATATCATATACTTGGTCCTTAAGATTGCCCATGTTGTTGCATTTTTTGGAGAGCTGTCTCTTATTTATTTATTTTTCTTTGTATAGATACAAGTATTTATTTATTTAATGCTCTTGCCTTTCCATTTGGAGTAAACCCTTGAGTAGTACTCCAAAGCTGGCAAATTCCCAGAGCTTCTGTTTGTTTGGAAATGTCTTGTTTTCCTCTCATTTTTTTGTATTCTTTTTTTTTTAAATTATTGTACTTTAGATGAAGGTTTACAGAACAAACTAGCTTCTCATTAAACAATTAGCACACATATTATTTTGTGACAAACCCCACGACCTGTCAACACTATCCCCTTCTTGACCTTAGTTTACCTGTTATCAGCTTTCCTGTCCCCTCCTGCCTTCTAGTCCTTGCTCCAGGGCTGTTGTGCCCCATTAGTCTCTTTTTGTTTTATGGGCCTTTCTAATCATTGGCTGAAGGGTGAACCTCAGGAGTGACCTCGTTACTGAGCTAAAAGGGTGTCTTGGGGCCATACTCTCGGGGTTTCTCCAGTCTCTGTCAGGCCAGTAAGTCTGGTCTTTTTTTGTGAGTTAGAATTTTGTTCTACATTTTCCTCCAGCTCTGTCTGGAACCCTCTATTGTGATCCTTGTCAGAGCAATCAGTGGTGGTAGCCAGGCATCATCTAGCTGACTGGGTCTCAATCTGGTGGAGGCGGTGGTAGTTGTGGTCCATTAGTCCTTTGGACTAATCTTTCCCTTATGACTTTGGTTTTCTTCATTCTCCCTTGCTCTAGAGGGGGTGAGACCAGTGGAGTATCTTAGATGGCCGTTCACAAGCTTTTAAGAGCCCAGACACTGTTCACCAAAGTAGAATGTAGAATATTTTCTTTATAAATTATGTTATGCCAATTGAGCTAGATGTTCCCTGAGACTGTCGTCCCTACAGCCCTTAGCCCAGTAATTTGGTCTCTCAGGGATTTTGGATGTGTCTATATAGCCTCCATGACCTTGCCTCGGACAAGTTGTGCTGGTTTCCCCAGTATTGTGTACTGTCTTACCTTTCACCAAAATTACCACTTATCTATTATCTACTTAGTGTTTTCCCATCCCCACCCGTTCCCTCCCTTGTAACCATCAAAGACTGTTTCTTTTTGTGTGTAAACCTTTTCATGAGTTTTATAATAGTGGTCTCATACAATTATTTGTCCTTTTGTGATTGACTTATTTCACTCAGCATAATGCCCTCCAGGTTTATCCATGTTGGGAGATGTTTCGCAGATTCATCATTGTTCTTTATCGTTGCATAGTAATCCATTGTGAGTATGTACCATAGTTTGTTTATCCATTCTTCTGTTGATGGACATCTAGGTTGTTTCCATATTTTTGCTATTGTGAACCATGCTGCAGTGAACATGAGTGTGTATACATCTATTCGTGTGACTGGTCTAATGTCTGTAGGATATATTCCTAAGAGTGCGATTGCTGGGTCATATGGTATTTCTATTTCTAGATTTCTAAGGAAGCGCCATATCGTTTTCCAAAATGTTTGTATTATTTTGTATTCCTACCAACAATGCATAAGAGTTCAGGTCTCCCCACAGCCTCTCCAACATTTGTTATTTCCTGTTTTTTTGATTTGTGCCAGTAATGTGGTGTGAGATTGTATCTCATTGTGGTTTTTCTTTTTCTTTTATAGTGTGCTTTAAGTGAAAGTTCACAATTCAAGTTAGTCTCTCATACAAAAATTTATACACACATTGTTATGTGACCCTAGTTG
>NW_004444071.1:6973950-6997534 GCF_000243295.1 Trichechus manatus latirostris | reverse complement strand
TGGCCTCAGGAATGGTTTTAGTTTTGGGCTAACAGAGAGTCCAGGTGTCATGTCTTCCAGGGTTGCTCAAGTCTCAGTCAAACCAATAAGTTGCGTCTTTTTATTAGAATTTGAGTTCTGTACCCTACTTTTCTCCTGCTCTGTCAGGGACTCTCTGTTGTGTTCCTTGTCAGGATGGTCATTGGTTGTAGCCCCAGCACCCTCTAGTTCTTCTGGTCTCAAGCTAATGGAGTCTCTGTTTTATGTGACCTTTTCTGTCTCTCGGGGTAGTATTTTCCTCGTGTCTTTGACGGTCTTCATTTTCCTTTGCACCAGATGGGTTGGGACAAATTGATACATCTTAGATGGCCACTCGCTAGCTTTTAAGACCTCAGATGCCATTCACCAAAGTAGAATGCAGAACATTTTCTTCGTAAACTTTGTTATGCCAATTGACCTAGATGTCCCCTGAAAGCATGGTCCCCAGACCCCCGCCCCTGTTATTCTGTCCCTCAGAGTGCTTGGTTGTATTCAGGAAACTTCTTAGCTTTTGGTTTAGTCCGGTTGTGCTGACTTCCCCTGCATTGTGTGTTGTCCTTCCCTTAACCTAAGATAATTCTTGTCTACTATCTAGTTAGTGAATACCCCTTTCCTTCCTTCCCTACCCTCATAACCATGAAAGAATGTTTTCTTCTGTGTTTAGAACTTTTCTTGAGTTCTTATAATAGTGGTCTTATACAATATTTGTCCTTTTGTGACTGGCTAAATTCACCCAGCATAATGCCTTCCAGATTCCTCCATGTTATAAGATGTTTCACGAATTCATCATTGTTCTTTATTGTTGTATAGTATTCCATTGTGTAAATATGCCATAATTTATTGATTCATTTGTTGATGGGCACCTAGGTTGTTTCCATCTTTTTGCTATTGTGAACAGTGCTGCAATGAACGTGGGTTTGCATGTATCTATTCGTGTGGGGGCTCTTATTTCTCTAGGCTATATTCCAAGGAGTGGGATTGCTGGATTCTATGGTGCTTCTATTTCTAGCTTTCTAAGGAAGTGCCAAATCGATTTCCATAGTGGTTGTACCATTTAACATTCCCACTAGCAGTGTATAAGTGTTCCAATCTCTCTACAACCTCTCTCACATCTATTATTTTGTGTTTTTTGGATTAATGCTAGCCTTGTTGGGGTGAGATGGTATCTTATTGTAGTTTTGATTTGCATTTCTCTAATGGCTGATGATCATCAGCATTTCCTCGTGTGTCTGTTAGCTGCCTGAATGTCTTCTTTGGTGAAGGGCCTGTTCATATCTTTTGCCCATTTTTTAATTAGGTTATTTGTCTTTTTGTTGTTGAGGTTTTGCAGTATCTTGCAGATTTTAGAGATTAGATGCTGATCGGATTTTGTCATAGCCAAAAATTTTTTCCCAGTCTGTAGGTTGTATTTACTCTTTTGATGAGCATAAGCGTTTGATTTTTGGGAGTTCCCAGTTATTTAGTTTCTCTTCTGATGTTTGTGCATTGTTACTTATGGTTTGTATTCTGTTTATGCCATGAATTAGGGCTTTTAGTGTTGTCCCTATTTTTTCTTCCATGCCCTTTATCATTTTAGATTTTACATTTGGTCTTTGATCCATTTTGAGTTAGTTTTTGTGTGTGGCGTGAGGTATGGTCATTGTGGTTTTGATTTGCATTTCTCTAATGGCTAGTGATGGCTAGCATTTCCTCACGTGTCTGTTAGTTGCTTGAATGTCTTCTTTGGTGAAGTGTCTGTTCATTTCCTTTGCCAATTTTTTAATTATTTGTCTTTTTGTTGTAGAGGGGTTGGATTTTCCTGTAGATTTTAGAGATTAGAACTTTGTCGAGTTTGTAATAGCCAAAATTTTTTTCCCAGTCTATAGGTTCTCTTTTTACTCTTTTGGTGAAGTCTTTTGATGAACATAAGTATTTAAGTTTTAGAAGATCCCAGTTGTCTAGCTTATCTTCTGGCATTTATGTGTCATTATGGTTTGTATCCTGTTAATGCCGTGTATTAGGGCCTCTAGTGTTGATCCTATTTTTTCTTCTATGATCTTTATAGTTTTTGGTTTTATATTTAGGTCTTTGATCCATTTTGAATCAGTTTTTGTGTATGGTGTGAGGTATGGGTACTGTTCCATGTCTTTGCAGATAGATATCCAGTTTTGCCAGCACCATTTGTAAAAAACTGTCTTTTCCCCATCTGATGGACTTTGGACTGTTGTCAAAGATCAGGTGACTGTAGGTGGGTTCTCAATTCTGTTCCGTTGGTCAATGTATCAGTCATTGTACCAGTACTAGGCTGTTTTGACTACTGTGGTTGTGTAGTAGGTTCTGAGGTCAGGTAGTGCAAGTCCTCCTACTTTATCTTCTTCTTCAATAGTGCCTTACTTAACCGATGCCTCTTCCCTTTCCATATAAAGTTAATGATTAGTTTTTCCATCTCTTTAAAGAATGCTGTTGGTATTTGGATAGAGATTGCATTGTATTCATAGATTGCTTTGGGTAGAATAGACTTTTTTCACAATATCAAGTCTACCTATCCATGAGCATGGTATGTTTTTCCATTTATGTAGATCTCTTTTGGTTTCTTGCAGTAGTGTTTTGTAGTTTCCTTTGTGTAGGTCTTTTACATCCCTGGTTAGATTTATTCCTAAGTATTTTATTTTTTAACGGCTCTTATAAATGGTATTTCCTGATTTCCTTTTCAAAGTTCTCTTTAGTGGTGAATAGGAATCCAACTGATTTTTGTATGTTTATCTTTTATCCTGCTACTCTGCTGAATCTATTAGTTCCAGTAGTTTTCTTGTGGAGTCTTTTGGGTTTTCAATGTATAGCATCATATCATCCACAAATAGGGACAGTTTTACTTCTTCATTATCAGTTTGAATGCTCTTTGTTTCTTTTTCTTGCCTTAGTGCTCTAGCTAGGACTTCCAGCGCAATGTTAAATAGGAGTAGTGATAAAGGGCATTCTTGTCTTGTTCTTATTCTCAAAGGGAATGTTTTTAGCCTCTCTCCATTAAGAATGATGTTGGCTATTGGTTTTGCATTAAAAAGAAAACCCAAACCTGTCGCCGTGGAGTCAATTCTGACTCATAGCGACCCTATAGGACAGAGTAGAACTGCTCCATAGAGTTTCCCAGGAGCACCTGGTAGATTCAAACCGCCAACCTTTTGGTTAGCAGCCATATCTCTTAACCACTACACCACCAGTGTTTCCTGGTTTTGTATAGATGCCCTATATTATTTTGAAGAAGTTCTCTTCAATACTTATTTTATTGAGACTTTTTATCAGGAATGGGTGTTGGACTTTGTCGAATGCCTCTTCTGTGTCAATTGAGATGATCATGTGATTCTTTTATTTCATTTATGTGGTGGATTATGTTGATTGATTTTCTAATGTCGAACCATCCTCGCATACCTGGTATGAACCCCACTTGGTTGTGGTGTATTATTTTTTTGATATGATGCTGAATTCTGTTGGTTAGAATTTTATTGAGAATTTTTGCATCTATATTCATGAGAGACATTGGTCTGTAATTTTCTTTTTTTGTGGCATCTTTGCCTAGTTTTGATATCAGGGTTATGCTGGCTTTATGGAATGAATTTGAAAGTATCCTTTTCTTTTCTATGTTCTGAAATAGGTTGAGTAGTACTGGTGTAAGTTCTTCTCTGAATGTTTGGTAGAATTCTCCAGTGAAGCCATCCTGGCCAAGACTTTTTTTTGTTGGGAGTTTTTTTTTTATTACCTTTTCAATCTCTTCTCTTGTTATGGGTCTGTTCAGATTTTCAATATCATTTTGTGTTAGTTTGGGTAAGCAGTGTGTTTATAGAAATTTGTCCATTTCCTCTAGGTTTTCAAATTTGTTGGAATATAGTTTTTCATAGTCCTCTATTATGGTCCTTTTTATTTCAGTTGGGTCTGTTGTAATGTCTCCCATTTCCCCACTCACTTTTGTATGACAACTTTGCCGGGTAAAGAATCCTTGGTTGGCAATTCTTTTTATCCAGTATTTTAGATAGTCACTCCATTGCCTTCTGGCCTTTAGAGTTTCTGGGGAGAAATCCGCACTGATTCTTATGAAATACCTTTGATATATTATTTTCTGTTTTTCTCTTGCTGCTTTTAGAATTCTCTCCCCGTCTTTGATTTTCAAGGACTTCATTAGGATACGGTGTGGAGTTGATCTTTTTGTGTCTCTTCTGATTGAGTTTTGTGTAGCTACCTGTACGTGCAGGTTTGTTTCTCTGTTCACGTCTGGGAAATTCTCTCTGATTATCTCTTGGAAAATTATTTCTATGCCTTTATTGTTGTCATGGTGCTCTGGGATTCCAATAATTTTAATGTTAGATTTCTTAATTCAATCCCATATTTCATTTTGGGTTTGTTTGCTTTTCTTTGTTCTTTTCCTTTGCTTCTCTTGAGACTTGATAAGTTCAGTTATTTTGTCTTCTAGTTGATTTATTTTATTTTCTATTTGTTTGATTCTATTGTTGATTAGTTCTCTTGCTTTTTCTAATTCAGCTGCTTTATTCTACATTTCCAGTAGTTCTCTCTGTCTTTTTTTTTTTGTTGATATTTTCAATTTCCTTGTTGAGTCTCTCATTTTGTTCCTGAGCTCCACTAGTTTGTTTTCTGTGTTTTTTCTTTCTTTAAACATATTTTGCACTATAATCTGAAAATTATTATTTCTTTACATTAGTCTGGTTGCCACAGGAGAAATTTCCTCTTCCTCATGCTTTGTTTCTGATAGGTCCTTCTTCTTTTCTGATTTTGTGTTTTACTATTTTTTGCTGAAGTTGGGCCATTTTGTTATCTTTTTTGTTTTTTACTTTAAATTTTGTATTCCGGTTTTTGTGGGAAAATTTTCTGATTGGGTGTTCTGATAGTGCAGTGTCCCAGTGTTCGACTGTCAACTTAAAGACCAGGGCCCGCACCCCCCCAGCTGAAGCTGTCCACCTTCCCAAAGACTCATAGCCCTGGGAACCCCACACGGAAACTCCACTCTTCTCCTGAGGCACTATGAGTCAGAATCAACCCAGTGGCAGTGGTCTTGCTATCTTGTCCTTAGAACTACTAGAGAGCTCCCTTAGTCTTATTTTTTTTTTCAGTGCTGATTCAGGAGCTCTGGATTCTTGATCTCTGGAATTCAATACACACATGTAGGAGGGGGGTTTTGCTGGTCGCAGATGCTGACGTACGTGGTGGGACTCAACTTTCCTATGGCAAGGATAGGGGGCTCTCTATGTGTTTCCTTCACAGGTCCCCCTGCAGAGGCTCTCCCACATTGTCCCACTGTGGGCAGGGAGCTACCTGTTACCCTCTGTAATGCCTGTCAGTCTGAAGTATTCCTCTCACCCTGCTGCCCTTGCAGTTCCTCCCATTCCTAGTTCCCATTCATCTTGGGCCTCAGCGAGATTCAACAGCACTGTTTCACAGTGCCTTAGTCTTCCTTAACTCCCTCCCAATTGTGTGGCATGCCAACTGCCATGGCCAATTTGCACCACCTTAAAAAAATCAAACTACAGTTTCCTCAGATTAGCTCCCTTTCTATGGTCCCTGTGTGGGGTGGTGACCTGCCCCATTTTGAAATGGCTGCAATGAGCAAGGGCTCCCAATGATAGCAGATAGATTCTCCCAGCTTGTTTGTCTTCACTTCTCCTCTCTCTTGCTTCTGGACTCACCCTGATTCTCCAACACCTCATTTGAAATTTTGATGTTTATATTTCTTTCCCTGCAGGGTTGGAATACTCCCATCTAGGAGGCCAGCAAGTTCCCAGAATGCCCTGCCTCTAAGTGGAGCTTCTAGGACTGTGGGAAATAATATTACTCTATGTGCTGATATTAAGGAGTTGGGGGGAGTAACAGGAGGAGAGAGAGATGGAACCTCAGGGCTGATCCCTGCTCTTTGTATCTTTGCTCTTAGCTTCATTGCCAATTACAGGACACACAAGTCGAACCATGAAATAGTAAC
Source organism: Trichechus manatus latirostris (assembly GCF_000243295.1). NCBI lineage: Eukaryota > Metazoa > Chordata > Mammalia > Sirenia > Trichechidae > Trichechus > Trichechus manatus. The sequence continues at coordinate 6,991,557 of NW_004444071.1, read as the reverse complement.
ACATATCCTGGCCAAACTGAGAAGCTGGGAAAGTTTGCCTTCTAGCATCTTCCATATGGCTGGTTTACCTGCACCCCCCATTGAATGCCAGGCATCGTGTTCTTCTGGGTGCCCAAGAATCCAGGGTAGTTCCGCATTCTCTGGTTCTGTCCCTACCCATCAGCCATCAAAATGTGTTTGGTCTAGTCTTCTTTTCCCTAAAGAGCTTTGTCTCTGCTGGTTTATCTTATAAATTTCTCTACTCTAAAGTATTAGTCATAGTTACAAGTATGAGTATACAATGTATACTCTAGAATAGCACTGTCCCATAGGGCTTTCTGTGATGATGGAAATATTCTATATCTGCTCTGTCCAATATCGCAGCCACTAGCCAATAGCTATTGAGCACTTAAAATAAGGCTAGTGCTACTGAGGACCTAAATTTTTCACTACACGTAACTTTAATCAGTTTAAAGATATGTAACCAGATATGACTAATGACTACCGTATTGAATAGCATAGCTCTACAGACCTCATCTTAATCCAGAGAAATGATGGCCATGGGGAATTGTAGGCCCTGTGGCTGGCCAGTGGGCAGGGGGGACTTTGGCAGCACCTGCAAATGCCCCATCTCAGAGAGCCACCTCAGAGGGCCAAGGCAAGCCAAGCTCTCCTTGACTAACCTGGCCCTGCTTGATCGGCAGTGGTAAATACATGATATTTTCAGGGAGAACTTAAAACGCTTTGCTATGAGGTATTTTCACACTTTTTCTTTCTTTCTTCTCCTGCCTTTTTTTTGTCCCCAGGTTTCAAAAGAAGACTTTTTCAACTATTATGCTGGAGTTAGTGCCTCTATTGACACCGATGCCTATTTCATTTTAATGATGAGAAAATCCTGGAGATTATGATTTTTGTCTGTTAATTCTTTTGGGAATCAGGGACTCTCAGTGGAATTATTTTTAAAGAAGTTCAGTGCTATTGATTTTGATAATGTGTAAACTAAAATTTCTGAAAGACCTGGATTATTAAAAGCAATAGGCCTTCAGTAATCATTCTTAATGACCTGGAACATGTTTATTTTCTGAGGGTATATTTTTAGATCAGAAAGAAAGGAAAAAAGAAAAGTACAGAAGAAAGAAAGACAGGAAGGAACAAAGCAGGAACAGAAGAAAGAAGGCAGGAAAAAAAAGAAAAAAGGGAGAAAAGACAGAAAAAAGGAAAAAAAGAAAAACCTGAAGTGAAATTGGAAATTGGTTCCTAGGTGAAATAATGTACTCCTTATTATAGGTGTTCCTCTTGTAGGTGGAAATGTAGATGTTTTCCCACACCATCTCTTCATTTACTCTCTTGGGACTCTGTGGCAGGAGGTGATAATAAAACGAATTGAGGAACATCCAACTGTGTAAAATTTCCTGAGTTTATTTATTTTCATGTTTCTCTTGTCTAATTCTGTACAAATAAAATTAACATTTATTTTATTCTGAAATGTAATGATTATTGTTGTTGATTTTTTTTTTTTTTTTTTTGCCCAGATGTTAATCCAGGCATTTAAATTCACACATGTACATTATCAGAGTTCCTCTGAAAAGAAAAGAGGTGAGCTGAGCTGGCCCACTTGGCTGAAGGCTGGGCTTCAGTGGAAGGGCTCACTTAGCATGTCAATCTGTTAGGATAAATCAGAGTGCACAGGAAAAAGGAAGTGTCCGTTTGAAGCCTTGGAGACTTGGAGCTTCAGAGTAAACTTGAGAGAATGAACTTGGAACCTGCAGTCTGGAATTCATCTTTGTGAACCCGTTTCTAGACTCCTTCATAAGGCAGGTTGAAGTCAAGTTTTGTGACCAATGTCCCTTCCTGTAATAACTGCTTCTAGGGTAATAAAAAGAATGGTTGTACGTTGATGGCACACATATCATAGACTTTGCATCTTGGAAAATGAGTAGAAATGAGAGTGGGAGAAGGGATAGGAGGTTAAGGCTGTGCTTCACAAACCTTACTGAGCACACAGATTACCTGGGAATCTTGTTAAAATGTTCATTCTGATTCAGTAGGTCTGGGGTAGGGACTGAGATTTTGCATTTCAGTCAAGCTCCTGATGATGTTGATGCTATTGGGCCTCAGATCACTGTTTGAGTAGAAAGGGGTAGAGACACAAGCTTGTGTATTCTCAGTGTGTTTTTTTCTTATTTGCCCATCTTTGGTTGACTGTCAGCTGGTACATGATTTTTTGACTGTGAGGCCATCATCTGCTTCTCTTTAAAGTCAAGAAAGAATGAAGGAAGTATCAAAGAAAACATATGGGCCCCCAGCCATGTGTAGAGGAGAAAGATCTCTTCCAAGAGGCCTCATGTGGTGACATTTTACTTGGAGAATTTCTCATAATCCACAAGTATGAAACTGAGACTTTCAGCCTTCCAGCCCCAAAGATCTGAATCTGTCAGCCCACTGAGAGAAGGCCCATCTCTTAAGAAAGACCCATATTGACAAGCTCAAAATAACTTAAGCTAAAACTAGAATGCCAAGTTATTAATCTACAGAGAACACAATTCTCATGTTTCCTGAAGCCAGGGCAAAGAACATAGTCTGAATTTGAAGATGGGAGAGAACGACAGCTTAGCTCTCAGTTCAGGGTTGCTTTTAGTGGTTTACTCTCAGATACCACTAAGCAGTGCTGAGAATATGCATGTGGTGTGGTAGGGTAGTGCTAGCTGTTGTAACAAATAAACCCTCAAGTTTATAAAAACTCAAATACAGTATATATTTATTTACTCATTTAACAGTATCATATATCAGATGTTCCTGGTCAGTGAATAATTTTCCTCCAGGTAGTGATTTCCTATTCCAGGCTTCTTCTATTGTGCAATTTACTGTTCTATAGGGATTCATAGTCAATGATATCTATGTGACTGAAGGGAAAGGGTACAGAGAAGACAGGCGAACTTATGAAAAGCTTTGGCCTGGAGGTCACACACATCACTGCTGTTCCTGTTCCGTTTGATGATAGTCACATGGTGAAGATCCCTAGGTGGTGTAAAGAGTTTGGGCTCGACTACTAACCTGAAAAGGTTGGCGGTTCGAACTCACCCTATGGTACCGTAAAAGAAAGGCCTGGTGATCTGCTTCCATTAAGATTACAGCCAAGAAAACTCTATGGAGCAGTTCTTGTCTGTAACACATGGGTTACAATGAGTCAAATTTGACTTGACGGCATGGAGTTTGATTTTTTTTTTTCTTGGATTTTTTTTTTTTTTTTTTTGTAACATGTGACATCTAAATGCAAGGGAAGCTGGAAAATTAGTCCTCGGAAGAAAATCTTGCCAGGGAAAAGCTATACAAATTTTGGCGAACAACTAGCTGTTTCTCCCACTTGAATACTAGTGGGTGAAGTAGGTCCCTATTGCCTTCCATGGTCTGATGGAAGCATGCTTAGTGGTCTTGTTTGCCCACAGAGAGTGAGATATTTGTCATGTAGGAGGAGTGTAGAACTGAGGTCTCTCTAACTTTAACCATATTAGCAACCAGGAACAACTTATGCAACTATATAAGGTAAGGATTCTCCAAATAGGAAGCCCTGTCACCTGGGCCTGATGCATCTATTCGAGGCCTTGACATTATCTCTATAACAACACTGACAAACATCCTTTATCCACCTCTTATGCTACAGGGCCTAGGACATTTCCATCTATGCTCATTAAGGGCTTTCTGTGGGAACAGTGTGTATGGCTTACCCACATACTTGACCACATTATTCATGTAGGTAAGTGAGCAAATGTTTGCTCTAAGGATAGATTCCACCACTTGGCTGTTACTTTGTTGTACTGTTACTGTGGTGGCTTGCATCTTGTTGTGATGCTGGAAGCTATATCACTGGTATTTCAAATACCAGCAGGGTCACCCAAGGTGGGCAGATTTCAGTGGCACTTTCACACTAAGACAAATAGAAGAAAGATCTGGTGATCTACTTCTGAAAAATTGGCCAGTAAAAACCTTATGGATAGCAGTGGAACATTGATAAAGTGCCAGAAGATGAGCCCCTCAGGTTGGAAAGCACTGAAAATACAACTGGGGAAGAGCTACCTCTTCAAAGCACAGTTGAGGCGGATAGAATAAAGCTCTCAGTATCTTCATTCTTAAAATGAAAAGAAACAGCTCTGAACATCTGTTAATAATTGAAATGTAGAATGTATGAAGTATGAATCAAGAAAAATTGGAAGTCATCAAAAATGAAATGGAGCTACTTGGAGGCAGGGCCAAGATGGCAGAGTACTCAGATGTTGCCTGTGGTCCCTCTTACAACAAACACCCCAAAAAACAAGTGAATCAATTATATATGACAATCTAGGAGCCCTGAACATCAAAGGCAAAGTTGAGGAATAGGACTGAGTGGCAAGGGGAGGGAGGCACAGTTCAGAAGCTTTGAGGAGTTGCCAGATCTGACCCTATGGGAACCAGGACCCTGCATCAGGCGCATGCAGTGAGGCAAGCAGTGGTGCTCAGGACACATTTTCCACGTCAGGAGAGACCGAGCAATGGAGAATCTACTCAGACCTCCAGAACCAGTGAAAACTGGAGCTCAGTCAGCAAAAGATAAGTACGTGCATCTAACCTACCGCCCAGATAAAAAAATCAACCCCTTTGGGAAAACCCTCTCTCCCATTTACCTGCCACCTCCCCCCCCCCACTCTGCACCAGGTCCTGGGCTGGCTTCAGCCATTGCTTTGTCCCCTGGGCCGGAAGTAAGAGCCCATCAAGCACCCTGAGCCATTCTCTGAGCCTTGGAGAGGAAAAAAATTAACAAACAGGAATAAATAATCTGTCAGCTTCCCTAAGATGGGAACTTAAGGTAGGTGCAGTTCCTTTGCCTAGGCACAGGCACAAGAGGTCCACGAACTTTGAATGCCTTTCAGCCCTGCATAGACTTGTGTGGGTCCATTTCAACAGTATAGGCCCTCATTAGAACAGTACAACAGGGTATGTACCTGGAGCCTAACTTCAACTGTCGGCTATATAGAGGTCAGTGAACAATTTTCCTCCAGGTAGTGATTTCCTATTCCAGGCTTCTTCTATTCATGATATTTGACACCACTCTGCCCATTAAGCAGGGTCCTTACCTAACCACATCAGGGGCCTGAGGACTGGTGGCTCCACCCATGCCACCTAGCCACCCCTGACAGGGGTCCAAGAATAAGTGGTACCTCCCAGTCCTTACAGCCAACAGCATTGCATGCCCATAGTCCAGCTGCAAAACACGCCCACAGCATGCTCTAGGGAACAGGTACATGCTTTCCTCCCAGACACTCAGGGGTAGCCGTCAGCCCCCTGCCTTGCTCAGCATGTGACCCCCCCCTACTGCAGCCAGATACCTGTTCCTACACCAATCACCCCTGCCCATCTAGGACTATAGGTGAGAGCCTGCACCACACACTTGGTGACCAATTACCTGGACACCTAAGCTGAATCCATACATGAAAAGTAAACAGACTCCTGGGCTCACATACCTAGTAACAGATCTAACCACCTGGTGACAGGACATTAGAACTTCAAAGGCATCAATAATCAAACTAGCTCACATGAGCAGCCTATTTGGGCATATAAACACCAAACCAAACCAAACCAAACCAAACAAACAAACAAACAAACAAAAAAAAAAAACAGGAAGCTAGGACACAGTAAGCAAACACAAATAAATATAAAACTTATTGATAACTCGGAGACAACAGTCAATATAAAATCAGATAAAGAGGCAGATATGATGGCTTCAGCAATCTCCCAAAACAAAGAATCAAGAAATTTTCCAAGGGAAGAGAGTTTCTTGGAATTACCAGAGGTAGAATACAAAAGATTAATATACAGAACTCTTCCAGAGATTGAGAAGAAGATGAGTCAAAACGCAGAAAAAGCCAAGGAACGCACAGACAAAGCAATAGTGGAACTTAAGAAGATTAGAGAAGAGTGTAATGACAAATTTAACAGGCTGCAAGAATCCACAAAGAGACGGCAAACAGAAATCCAGAAGATTAACAATAAAATATCAGAATTAGACAACTCAAAAGAAAGTCATAGGCACAGAATTGAGGCAATGGAAGTCAGAATTAGTGAGACTGAAGATAAAGGACTTGACATCAACTTATTTGAGGGAAAATTAGATAAAATAATTTAAAAAAATGAAATCCTAAGGATTATGTGGGACTTTTATCAAGAGGAATAACCTAAGAGTGATTGGAGTACCAGAACAGGGGGAGATAACAGAAAATACAGAGAAAATTGTTGAAGATTTGTTGGCAGAAAACTTCCCTGAGATAGTGAAAGATGAGAAGGTATCTATCCAAGATGCCCATCAAACCCCACACAAGGTGGATCCCAAAAGAAAGTCACGAAGACATAGTATAATCAAACTTGCCAATACCAAAGATAAAGAGAGAATTTTAAGAGTGGCTAGGGATAAAAAAAAAAGTCATCTACAAAGGAGAGTCAATAAGACTAAGCTCAGACTACTCAGCAGAAACCATGCAGGCAAGAAGGCAATGGGATGACATATATAAAGCCTTGAAGGAAGAACATCACTAGCCAAGAGTTATATATCCAGCAAAGCTGTCTCTCAGATATGATGGTGAAATCTGGACATTTCCAGATAAACAGAAGTTTAAGGAATTTGCGAAAACCAAACCCAAATTACAAGAAATACTAAAGGAGTCTTCCAGTTAGAAAATCAATAACATCAGATAACAACCCAAGACTAGAACACAGGACAAAACAACTAGATATCAACCCAGTTAGGGAAGGCAAAAAAAACAAATCAAAGCTAAAGCACTGAAAATAGGGAAACAGAGATGTCAGTATGTAACAGATGGCAACATTAAAACAAAAAAGAGGGACGAAAAAATGTAGTAGTAAATCTTTCATATAGAGAGGAAGACAAGGCAATATAAAGAAATAAAAAACTAGTTTAAACTTAGAAAAATAGGGGTAAATATTAAGGTAACCACAAAGGAATCTAACAATCCTACACATCAAAATAAAGAAGAAGAAAATGCAATCCTGATCCAAATTCCAACAGCAGTTTTTAAGGAGACGGAGAAACAAATCACCAACTTCATATGGAAAGGGAAGAGGCTTCGGATAAGTAAAGCATTGCTGAAGAAGAAGAACAAAGTGAGAGGCCTCGCACTACCTGACTTTAGAATCTATTATACTGCCATGGTAGTCAAAACAGCCTGGTACTGCTACAACAACAGATACATAGACCGATGGAACAGAATTGAGAATCCAGATATAAATTCATCCACCTATGAGCAGCTGATATTTGACAAATGCCGAAAGTCTGTTGAATGGGGAAAATACAGTCTCTTTAACAAATGGTGCTGGCATAACTGGATATCCATCTGCAAAAAACTGAAACAAGACCCATACTTCACACCATGCAGAAGAACGAACTCAAAATGGATTAAACAACTAAATATAAAATCTAAAATGATAAAGATCATGAAAGAAAAAATAAGGACAACACTAGGAGCTCTAATACATGGCATAAACAGAATACAAACCACAGGTAACAATTCACAAACACCAGAAGAGAAAATAGATAACTGGGAGCTCTTAAAAGTCAAAAACTTATGCTAATCAAAAGACTTCACCAAAAGAGTAAAAAGATAACCTACAGACTGGAAAAATTTTTTGGCTATGACAAATCTGATTAGCATCTAATCTCTAAAATCTACAAGATACTGCAAAACCTCAACAACAAAAAGACAAGTAACTGAATTAAAAAATGGGCAAAGGATATGAACAGGCACTTCGCCAAAGAAGACATTCAGGCAGCTAACAGATATATGAGGAAATGCTCATACTCATTAGCCGTTAGAGAAATGTAAATCAAAACTACAATGAGATAGGATCTTTCCCCAACAAGGCTAGCATTAATCCAAAAAACACAAAATAATAAATGTTGGGAAGGTTGTAGAGAGACTGGAACACTTAAACACTGCTAGTGGGAATGTAAAATGGTACAACCACTTTGGAAATTGATTTGGAGCTTCCTTAAAAAGCTAGAAATGGAAGTATCATACGATCCAGCAATCCCACTCCTTGGAATATATCCTAGAGAAATAAGAGCAATCACACGAATAGATAAATGCACACCCATGTTCATTGCAGCACTGTTCACAATAGCAAAAAGATGGAAACAACCTAGGTGCCCATCAACAGACACATGGATAAACAAATTATGGTACACACATACAATAGAATACTATGCAATGATAAAGAACAATGATGAATATGGGAAAAATCTCATGACATGGATTAATCTGGAAGGCATTATGCTGAGCGAAATTCGTCAGTCACAAAAGGACAAATATTGTAAAAGACCACGATTATAAGAACTCAAGGTTTAAACACAGAAGAAAACATTCTTTGATGGTTACGAGGGTGAGAAGGGAAGGAGAAGGGTATTCACTAAGTAGATAGTAGACAAGAATTAGATTAAGGGAACGATAACACACAATACAGGGGAAGTCAGCACAATTGGACTAAACCAAAAGCTAAGAAGTTTCCTGAATACAACCAAACACTTGGAGGGACAGAGTAGCAGGGTTGGGGATCTGGGGACCATACTTTCAGGGGACATCTAGGATAATTGGCATATCAAAGTTTATTAAGAAAATGTTCTGCATCCCACTTTGGTGAGTGGCCTCTGGCATTTTAAAACCTAGCAAGCGGCCATCTAAGATGCATCATTTTGTCCCAACCCACCTGGAGCAAAGGAAAATGAAGAACACCAAAGACACAAGGAAAATATTAGCCCAAGAGACAAAAGGGCCACATAAACCAGAGACTCCATCAGCCAGAAAGCAGAAGAACTAGATTGTGTCCACCTACCACCAATGACCGCCCTGACAGGGAACATAACAGAGAGTCCCTGACAGAGCAGGAGAAAATTGGGGTGCAGAACTCAAATTCTAGTAAAAAGACCAGACTTAATGGTCTGACGGAGACTGGAGGGACCCCGGAAGACATGGCCCCTGGACTCTATTAGCCCAGAACCAAAACCATTCGTGAAGCCAACTCTTCAGACAAAAATTAGACTGGACTATAAGACATAAAATGATATTCATGAAGAGTGTGCTTCTTAGCTCAAGTATATACATGAGTTTAAATGGCCAGCTCCTGTCCAGAGGTGAGATGAGAATGCAGAAAAGGACGGGAGCTGGTTGAATGGACACGGGAAATCCGGGGTGGAAAGGAGGAGTGTGTTGTCACAGTATAGGGAGAGCAACTAGGGTCACATAGCTGTGTGTATATAAAGTTTTGTATGAGAAGCTAACTTGAACTGTAAACTTTCATTTAAAGAACAAAACGAAAACAAAATGGAACATTCCCAAGTGTATGGCCTCCGGGACACCCTTTTAATTCAGTACTGAAGTCACTTCTGAGATTCACCCTTCAGCCAAATATTAGACAAGTCTATGGAACCAACAGTAATACACGTGAGGAATGTGCTTTGTAGTTCAACGGTGAGACTTCATCTCATGTACTTTGGACGTGTTATCAGGAAGGACTAGTCCCTGGAGAAGAACATTGTGCCTGGTAAAAGAAAAGGTCAGTGAAAAAGAGGAAGACCCTCAATGAGATGGATTGACACAGTGGCTGCAACAATGAGCTCAAGCATAAGGATTGTGAAAATGGTGCACGACCGGGGTCATGTTTTGTTCTGTTGTGCCTGGGGTTGCTATGAGTCAGAACTGACTAGACAGCACCTAACAACAGCGACAACAAAGATAAATTTCTTTGTAGGCAGCCTAATTATAATTATGAGGTTATTCGGTTATTGACCTCAGAAAAGGGGTATAAAGATTAGAATATTTAATGAAATTAGGCTGACAGTTTAATGCTTTCATCTTTTCAGTGAGACCATAGACTTTTTCCCCATTGTCCCTGGAGGATGACTAACATAGGTGGTCTCTCTGAACTCTCTCTTTTTCAATGCTTCATTGCTAACTATACTCAGGAAGGACACATTCTTTATTTCCAGTATGTCAATTAGACACTTTCATACAAGCAGGCGGGATCTGGTACATCTTTTCTGCGTGGGAGTTGAGTGATTTTTTTGTCTCTTTAGGAAGCTCTTACATACCTCTGCTCTAATTCTTTGTGTGTAAATTTTCACAGCAATTTTAATGTAGCTTTGATGGCAGTCTTATTTCCACATTATTTGATGCATGCCTTACAGCCAATTCAGCACAGAAATCAGATGCTTTCTCCTTGTCATATTAGAGGGAAAGATTAAGTCAGAAGAGAACGATTTCACCACATTAAAATGACTATCAACATGATGTAATTAAAAAAAAAAAAAGAAAAATTCTGCTTGGGAAGAAGAGTTAAGATCTGCAAGTGCAATTATTCAATTAGAGTTGAATATGACTAAAGATCGGGAAGAAATTAGAGGAAAAAATGTAAAATCAAGTAGAGATAAAAATCAGTATGTTATTAAGATATTAGATCTAACACATCAGTTACCAAAACATGTGTCGGAGGGGCGAGGTTACTTCCTTTGGCTACAAGAGCCCAGATGGTAGACATTTGCACGTTACTCACTTTCTCTTTAAAATCAGCACATTCAAAATAAAATTCATCATTCTTTTTTCTGCTCATCTTCTACTTACATTATTCATGCTTGTAGGCCTTAATATCTCAGAACCATCCTTACATGTGGGGTTGTCATAAGTCCGAATTGACTCCATGGCAATTAACAATAACAACAAAGTGTTACTATTTTTTTCTGATGTATCTTTTCTATTTGTTGTGGAATTTTTTTTTTTTTGGCAATACAGTAATTATCACCATTCTAAATTTTATGTAGTCAAGTGTATCAATCTTTTTTTTAATGGCTTCTGACTTTTGTTTTATTTAGAAATGTTTTCTACAGTCAAAAGGTAAAAAATAATTCATCCATGTCTTCCAGCTTTTTTATTTTCATTTTCATAATTATTTATATCTTTGATCTATAAGTGATTTATTTTGGAATAAGAAGCGGATGAATTTTCTTCTTTTTCTCCAAATGGCTAGTGTATTGTTTCAATCCCATTTGTTAAATAATCTATATTGTCTTCACTAATTAGAAATGGCATCTTTTTCAGATATGAATGTTTTAGTTATCTAGTACTGCTATAACAGAAGTACCACAGTGGATGCCTCTAACAGACATTTACTGTCTCACAGTTTAGGAAGCTAGAAGTCAGAATTCAGGGCATCAGCTCCAGGGAAGACCTTCTCTCTCTGTTGGCTCTGGGGGAAAGTCCTTGTCTCTTTTTGACATCTGTGGGCTTGGTGTTCCTTGAAGGATCTCCAGGTGTCTTGGCATCAATCTTCTCCTGGGTCTAGGAGTTTCTCAGCACAGGGACTCTAGGTCCAAAGGACATACTCTGCCTCCAGTTCTTCTTTCTTGGTGGTAGGAGGTTCCAGAAAGGGGCTGCGGTGGTCCACTTTCAAGTGGTTCCTGCATATCTTGCAGACCCATCTGTAACAAGTTTTCTCTTCCTCAGTCAACTGATCATAAGGAACTCCCCAAGAGGCCATAGGTGCAGACTGGGAGGTGGAAGGTAATGTGACAGGAGTGGAGACCGTGAGCATTTGAGTTCCTCACACAACTTGTGCCTTCAGGTTCTACTCAAGCCGATCTTGTATATACCACTTCAATTTAATGATGGAATACAGCTGTGCATGTCCAACTTTATGACTTCATGGGTAAGACAACACCCGGTCCACGCTAGACAGCTTAGACTGCATGGTGACCCATGATTAAGCATTCAGTCTCTTCTAAAGCCCAGTAACAAGCCAAAGCTGTTTCTCAAAAAGGAGAGTACTTACCTGCAGAGGATGGCAGGGCTTTGTTCCAAAATCATAAAGGTCTTTGCTGTGATTCACCAATAGTGGCCTGCCAAAGACTCCAAACAGCATCTCTATCTGCCACTGATGCTTCAAGCACTATTGGATCAGAGGGATCATACGGCCCAAGTGGCAGAGAGGCTTACATGGCAGCCTGAACCTGTTGTAGAGCCTTCTCCTGTTCTGGGCCCCACTCAAAACTAGCAGCTTGTCGAGTCACTTGATAAATAGGCTGGAGTAACACACCCCAATGAGGGATATGTTGCCTCCAGACTACAAAAAGGCCCACTAGGTTTTATGCCTCCATTTTAGTTGTAGGAGGGGCCAGATGCAATAACTTATCCCTCACTTTAGAAGGAATATTTTGATATGCTCCACACCACTGGACCGCTAGAAATTTCACAGAGGTGGAAGGCAACTGAATTTTTGTTGGAGTAATTTCCCACTCTCTGGCATGCAAATGACTTACCAGTAAGTCTACAGTCATTGATACTTCTTCCTTACTAGGTTCAATCAGTATAATGTCATCAATGTAATGGACCAGTGTGATGTCTTGTGGAAGGAAAAGGTGATCAAGTTTCCTGCAGACTAAATTATGACATAATGCTGGAGAGTTGCTATACCCCTGGGGTAGGACGGTGATGATGTATTCCTGGCCTTACCAGCTGAAGAAAAACAGTTTCAAAACCAGAATTGATAAAAAGGCATTGACAAGGTCAATAGCTGCATACCAGTTACCAGGAGAGGTATGAATTTGCTCCAGCAATGAAACCACATCTGGAAAAACAGTTGCAATTGCTATCACTACCTGGCTAAGTTTACAATAATCCACTGTCGTTTCCCAAAGTCCACCTGTTTTTTGCACAGGCCAAATAGATGAGTTGTATGGGAATGTGGTGGAAATCACAACCCTTGCATCCTTCAAGCTCTTGATGATGGCGGTAATCCCTGCAATTCCTCCAGAAATACAATATAACTTTTGGTTTACTATTTTCTTTGGTAGTGGCAGTTCTAATGGCTTCCACTTGGCCTTTCCTACCATAACAGCCCTTACTCCACATGTCAGGGATCCATTGTGGGGGTTCTTCCAGTTGCAAAGTATGTATATTCTGATTATGTATTATGGAACTGGGGAAATCACTACAGGATGGGTTCAGGGGCTCATTGGACCCACTGTGAGACAGACTTGAGCTAAGACTCCATTAATAACTTGGCCTCCACACACTGCTACTCTGACTGGTGAGCCACAGTGATGTTTTGGGTCTCCTGGAATTAGTTTCAGTTCAGAGCCAGTGTCCAGTAATTCTCAAAAATTCTGATTATTTTCTTTTCCCTAGTGAACAGTAATTCTTGTAAAAGCCCATAGATCCCTTTGGGGAAGGCTGGGAGAAATATTAACAGTATAAATTTTTGGCAGTGCAGTGGGATCCTTCCTCAAGAGGACCTGGCATCTCCTTCATTCAAGGGGTTGTGAGTCTATAAACTGGCTCAAGTCTGGGAATTGATTGAGGGGCTGTGACTCTCTATTCTGGAGATTCAAGTTAGGCTGTCATTCAGGTTACCTAGAATACTTCCACTTGTTCAGATCAAGTAAATATTTAGTAGGTTTCCCATCTGTTTCACAACTAGGGACACTATAACTAACTAGTCAAAACCATAAGTCCATATGAGTCAGACTATTCTGATTACTGCTTTGACTCTGCTCTGTGTTAAGGTAACCATGCCCACCTTGTCTTTATTGATTAAGTGCTGCCATTTGGCCCCTACCACCACAGGGTCCAATCAACCCTACTGTAGTTAGGTATCTTAATTCAATTAGGGCAGTTCCCACTGTCAAATATGACTTACATAAAATAGCAATCATAGCAGTCTTCAAGGATGCTGGGGCTCCCTTCCCAAATTTGTTCTTCACCATTGTGGTAAAAAGTATGTCCTCTGGGTACTCCATGTGTGGGTCTGTGGGTCTAACCTGATAAATCCACTCTAACATGCCAATTTCTCTAAGCCTTTGGATACGAAGGCAGGTCTGGCACTTCAACTTGATGTAGTGTAGGCCACCACTTAATCCATGCTTCTGCAAACCAACTAAATAAACTATTATATCCTTTTCTAATCCCTGGAGCTAAAACATTGAATGAAGAATCTGCACTTAGTGGGCCCATATCAATAAACTCAGAGTGATCCAACTTTATGTTCCTTTCACCATTATCCCATATGAATAATAGCCATTCCCACACATATTCCCCAGGTTTCTGTTTGTACATATTAGAAAAGTCAAGCAGTTCTTTTGGATTGTAGAGTACCTCCTCCTGAGTCACACTTTGTACTTCACCTTTCAGGGCTTACTGGAAGTTTAGTCTAGTTATAGGTTTAGAAACAAAAATGATTGTCAGAATCAGTCCTGGGTACATTCAGCAATGTCTTTTAAGGCATCTTCCCCAGATGATACCCCAAGCAATGACACAGATGCTGCCTCAGGTGGTATTTCAGACAAAGGTTCTTCAGACACAGCTGGATTAATTCCATCAGATGGGACTGGAGGGGGTAATGCTTTTGCTGGTGGTTTAACAGACAAAGGTGGAGTAATCTCTTCAGATGGGAGGGCTTGTTCTAATGGCAGGAGTAGTTCAACAGAATTTAGGGGCTTAATGTCCCCAGCTTCCTGATTATCTTCCTATATGTCCCCATCCCAAGTTTCAGGATCCCATTTCTTCCCAATCAGTGCCCTCACTTTAATTTCAGACACCATTTGAGGGTGGGAATTTAATTGGCGTTGTAATTCAGCCACTCTTGTGATAAGACTCTTGGTTTGGTTTTCAACAATATCAGCTCTGTTACTACAAGACATAAGGCTTTCTTTCAGGGCACAAGTCGCAACTTTGAGGTCTTTTCTGTGGCATTCGAGCTGTGATTCTGAAGCCCTGGGCTTATCTCTTTATTTCACCACTTTGTCTAGCAAAAGTAGGACCAACCAACCTACTTCCCTATACTTTTCATTCTGACAAAATTGTAGAAATGTAGCAAACATGCGATCACCTAGAGCCTCGCCTCTCACCAATATGTGATCTATTGGTGGTGATATTTTGCACATTAAACATCGCCACCTCATTCTATGGCTTAGCAGCACCCCCTTTACTGCTGTAGGCAGAATCATCAGCACCTTTAAGACTAGTTAGACTTGAGAACCAATTTAGAAAACTCATCCTTATTTTTTTTCTCTAGAGCCACTCTTGGTACCAAATGTTTTAGGCTGGGTTCTCTAGAGAAGCAAAACCTATACACATATATAAGGAGCCCTGTTGGTACAGTGGTTAAAGAACTGGGCTGTTAACCAAAAGGTCAGTGTTTCGAACCCACCAGCTGTTCCATGGGAGAAAGATGTGGCAGCCTGCTTCTGTAAAGATTTATACCCTTGGAAACCCTATGGGGTCGCTATGAGTTGGACTCGATGGCAGTGGGATATATATATGAAGAGAGAGAGAGATTTATCTCAAGGAAATGGTTCACGTGGTTGTAGAGGCTGAGCCCCTTTCTGGGACCCTCTTGAAAGGCAGTGGTGAAGGGAAATCTTCCCAGTAGGCAGAACTTCAAGCAGTGCAACTGGTTGTTCACTTTGCTTGGAAGGAGAAATGGCCAGATGTGAAATTGTATACTGATTCATGGGCTGTGGCTAATAGTTTGGCTGAATGGTCAGAGACTTGGAAGGAACATGATTGGAAAGTTGGTGATAAGGAGGTATGGGGAAGAGGTATGTGGGTAGACCTCTCTGAATGAGCCAGAAAAGTGAAGATATTTGTGTCTTATGTGAACGCTTATCAAAGGGTGACCTCGGCAGAGGAGGATTTTAAAAATCAAGTGGATAGGATGATGTGTTCTGTGGAAACCAGTCATCCTGTTTCCCTAGCCATTCCTGTCATGCCAAATGAGCTCATGAACAAAGTGATCATGGTGGCAAAGACAGAAGTTATACATGAGATCAGCAGCATGGGCTTCCTCTCACCAAGGCTGACTTGGCTACAGCCACGGCTGCATGCCCAATCTTCCAGCAACAGAGATCAACACTGAATCCTTGATATGCACCATTCCTTGAGGTGATTAGCCAGCAACTTGGTGGCTGGTTGATTACATTGAACCATAAGGAAAGGGTAGAATTTCATGCTTACTAGGATAGACTCTTACTGTGGATACGGATTTGCCTTCCCTGCGCGTAATGTTTCTGCCAAAACTACCATCTGTGGACTCACAGAATGCCTTACCTACCCTTATGGTATCCCACACAACATTGCCTCGGACGAAGGGACTCACTTCACAGCAAATGAAGTACAGCAATGGGCCCATCCATGTTCATGGAATTCACTGGTCCTACCATGTTCCCCATCATCCTGAAGGAGTTGGCTTGATAGAACAATGGAATGGCCTCCTAAAAACACAATTACAGTGCCAGCTAGGTGGCAATATTTTGCATGGTTGGGGCAGTGTTCTCCAGGAGGCAGTATATGCTCTAAACTAGTGTTCAGTATATGGTGCTGTTTCTTCCATAGCCGGGATTCATGGGTCCGGGAATCAAGGGGTGGAAATGGAAGTGGCACCACTCACTATTACCCCTAATCACTCACAAAATTTTTGCTTCCTGGTCCCATGACCCTATGCTCTGTGGGTCTAGAGGTCTTCGTTCCAAAGGGAAGAATGCTCCCACCTGGAGACACATCACTGATTCAATATTTTTGTTTTCTTCCTCCCTTATCCCATCGCTTAGAAAATATAGGATATAAACAGGGCTAGTGTGTTTTCAGTTGTACGCATGTTAGCATGTTAGCTGTATCATGTTAGGTGCAAGCATGACTTTATAATTGTCTTTATTCAGAAATTATGTATGGTTTAAGGAGACATGTACCGGTGCCAAGTTGATCAGGGTGGACTGTGATAGTTAATGTTATGTGTCAACTTACTATGTAATTATCCTCCATTTTGTGATACAATATAATCACTTACATGATGTGATCTGGGAGCTCTGGTGGCACAGTGGTTAAGAGCTTGGATGCTTACCAAAAGGTCAGCAGTTTGAATCTACCAAATGCTTCTTGGAAACTCTTTGGGGCAGTTCTATTCTGTCCTATAGGGTCACTATGGGTCTGAATCAACTAGACAGCAACAGGTTTAATTTTTTTTTTTTGTTTTTTTTTTGATGTGATCTTATGCGATCAACCAATCAGTTGTAACGGGAGTTTCCCTGGGAGTGTGGCCTGCACCCTATATACATATGGACGTTCTGGCAAAGCTCGCTTGCTTGCTCTGGATCTTGTTTCTGGCTCATCATCATCTGAACTCCCGTTCTTGCAACTTGAGCCAGCATCCTGTTGCCTGATCTGCCGACTTCGGGATTCACCAGCTCTGCAGTCCTGTGAGCTGGCAGCCTGCCATCTGACCTGCCAATTCTGGGTTCATCAGCCCCTGCAGCCACTTGAGTCAGGAGAAGCCTCCAACTGACGCCTGACCCACAGACTTTGGGACTTGCCAGCCTCCATATGTCTGTCAGTTTGTCATATTGTGGGGGCTTGCAAGTTGCTGTGATGCTGGAAGCTATGCCATGGATGTTCAGATAACAGCAGGGTCACCGATGGAGGACAGGTTTTAACTGAGCTTCCAGACTAAGACAGACTAGGAAGAAGGACCCGGCAGTCTACTTCTGAAAAGAATTAGCCAGTTAAAACCTTATGAATAGCAGCAGAACATTGTCTGATATAGTGC
>NW_004444071.1:6956309-6973850 GCF_000243295.1 Trichechus manatus latirostris | reverse complement strand
AATAATTGGAATGTGGAATGTACGAAGTATGAATCTAGGAAAATTGGAAGTTGTCAGAAAGGAAATGGAACACATAAACATGGATATCCTAGGCATTAATGAGCTGAAATGGACTGGTATTGGCCATTTTGAAGACAACAATCATATGGTCTACTATGCTGGGAATGACAACTAACTTGAAGAGGCAAGGCGTTGCTTTCATCATCAAAAAGAACATTTCAAGATCTATCCTGAAGTACAATGCTGTCAGTGACAGGATAATATCCATTGCCTGCGAGGAAGACTAGTTAATCTGACAATTACTCAAATTTCCGCACAAACTACAAAGGCCAAAGATGAAGAAACTGAAGATTTTTACCAGCTTCTGCAGTCAAAAATAACTGATTGAACACGCAATCAGGATGCACTGATAATTACTGGTGACTGGAATACCAAAGTTGGAAACAAAGAAGAAGGATCGGTGGTTGGAAAATACAGCCTTGGTGATAGAAATGATGCCAGAGATCGCAAGATAGAATTTTGCAAGGCCAACAACTTCTTCATTGCAAATATCTTTTTTCACCAACATAAATGACCACTGTACACATGGACCTCACCAGAAGGAATACACAGGAATCAAATCGACTACATATGTGGAAAGAGATGATGGAAAAGCTCAATATCATCAGTCAGAAGAAGGCCAGGGGCTGATGTGGAACAGACATCAATTGCTCACATGGAAGTTCAAGGTGAAACCGAAGAAACTTAGAACAAGTCCGTGAGAGCCCAAGTACAACCTTGAGTATAACCCACCTGAATTTAGAGACCCTCTCAAGAATAGATTTGACGCATTGAACACTAATGACCGATGACCAGATGAGTTGTGGAATGACATCAAGGACATCATATAGGAAGAAAGCAAAAGGTCATTAAAAAGACAGGAAAGAAAGAAAAGATCAAAACGGATGTCAGAAGAGACTCTGAAACTTGCTGTTGAACGTTGAGTAACTAAAGCAAAAGGAAGAAATGATGAAGCAAAAGAACTGAAAAGAAGATTTCAAAGGGCTGCATGAGAAGACAAAGTAAAGTATTATAATGACATGTGCATAGAGATGGAGACAGAAAACCAAAAGGGAAGAACACATTCAGCATTTCTCAAGCTGACAGAACTGAAGAAAAAAATTCAAGCTTCGAGTTGCAATATTGAAAGATTCTATAAGGAAAATATTAAATGACACAGGAAGCATCAAAAGAAGATGGAAGGAGTACACAGAGTCATTATACCAAAAGAATTGGTCGATGTTCAACTATTTCAAGAGGTAGCATGTGATCAGGAACTGATGGTACTGAAGAAAGAAGTCCAAGCTGCACTGAAGGCTTTGGTGAAAAACAAGCCTCCAGGAATTGACAGAATATCAGTTGAGATGTTTCAACAGACTGATGCAACGCTGGAAGTGCTCACTCATCTATGCCAAGAAATTTGGAAGACAGCTCCCTGGCCAACCAACTGGAAGAGATTCATATTTATGCCTATTCCCAAGAAAGGTGATCCAACTGAATGCAGTAATTATTGAACAATATCATTAATATCACACGCAAGTAAAATTTTGCTAAAGATCATTCAAAAGCGGCTGCAGCAGTATATCAACAGGGAACTGCCAGAAATTCAGGCCAAATTCAGAAGAGGATGTGGAACCAAGGATATCATTGCTGATGTCAGATGGATCCTGGCTGAAAGCAGAGAATACCAGAAGGATGTTTACCTGTGTTTTATTAACTATGCAAAGGCATTTGACTGTGTGGATCATAACAAATCATGGATAACATAGAGAAGAATGGGAATTCCAGAACATTTAATTGTGTTCATGAGAAACCTGTACATGGATCAAGAGGCAGTTGTTCCAACAGAACAAAGGGATACTGCGTGGTTTAAAGTCAGGAAAGGTGTTTGTCAGGGTTGTATCCTTTCACCATACCTATTCAATCCGTACGCTTAGCAAATAATCTGAGAAGCTGGAGTATATGAAGAAGAATGGGGCATCAGGATTGGAGGAAGACTCATTAACAACCTGCAATATGCAGATGATGCAACCTTGCTTGCTGAAAGTGAAAAGGACTTGAACCACTTAGTGACGAAGATCAAAGACCACAGTCTTCAGTATGGATTAAACCTCAACATAAAGAAAACAAAAATACTTACAACTGGACCAACAAGCAACATCATGATAAACGGAGAAAAGATTGAAGTTGTCAAGGATTTTGTTTTACTTGGATCCACAATCAACATCCATGGAAGCAGCAGTCAAGAAATCAAATTGGGAAATCTGCTGCAAAAGACCTCTTGAAAGTGTTGAAAAGCAAAGATGTCACCTTGAAGACTACGGTGCCCCTGACCAAAGGCATGGTGTTTCCAATCGCATTGTATGCATGCGAAAGGTGGACAATGAATAAGGAAGAGTGAAGAAGAATTGATGCATTTGAATTGTGGTGCTGGCGAAGAATATTAAATGTACCATGGACTGCCAAAAGAGCGAACAAATCTGTCTTGGAAGAAATACAACCAGAATGCTCCTTAGAAGCAAGGATGATGAGACTACGTCTTACATACTTTGAACATGTTGTCAGGAGGGATCAGTCCCTAGAGGAGGACATCATACTTGATAAAGTACAAGGCCAGCGAAAAAGAGGAAGATCTTCAATGAGATGGATTGACACAGTGCCTACAACAGTGGGCTCAAGCATAACTAAGATTGTGAGCATGGCGCAGGATCGGGCAGTGCTTCGTTCTGTAGTACATAGGGTTGCTGAGTTGGAACCTACTCGATGGCACCTAACAACGACAACAACAACAGCCTCTACAACAGCATGAGCCATTTCCTTGAGATAAATCTCTCTCTTTATGCATGCTTCACTGATTTTGATTCTCTGGAGAACCCAGCCTAAGACAATGAGATTTTTGTAAATACGTACATCTGGACTCATGGGTTCTCTGTTCTATTCCATTAATTGTTCTGTCAATTTCTGCTGAATCAGATTTTAAAATCACTTGTAGAGTCAGACACTTCTAAACTTTTCTCCAGAATTGTGCAGTCTATTCTTGGGCATTTCTTTCTCCACATAATATTTAGAATAACAGTATATGTATAGAAAAACATCTGGAAGGCTACGCATCAGATTTTAAGTACGATTATATCTAAGGAGTCGGGTTGGGAAGTGGAGTCTTTTACCTATTACATTACGCACATCAGTGTTCTAGAATTTTTGGTAACGAGTAAGGATTAATTTAGCAATAAAAATCTCAACAAAAATGTAAAGAAATAACTAACCGTATGAAAATATTAAAAGCAAAAACCTCATTGAAGTCTCTTTCTATGACTTTTAGTTTTTTTTTTTTTAACTTGAGACATTTGTGTTTCCAGATATACAATCATTTCATCTATCAGTAATGGTAATTTGGCTTCCTCCTGTTCAATATTCGTTCTTCTTACTTTGTCCTCTTGTCCAATTACATTTCCTAGCATTTCCAGAACGATGTTGAATGTGTCACAGTGGAACTTCTTATCCCTAAATTTAATGGATTACTTTTAATATTTTACCATTGAGTATGATTCCATATTACATTATTCTGAGATACATTGTTTCTATTTTTATTTTATTAAAATTTTTATTTTTTTAATTAAATATTAAGTACCAGTCAAGTCTACATTGGCAACTTCACACTTAAATTCATAAGAGCTTTTTATCGCATAAAAGGGGGTTTACAGCATGCTCATCAGTCTCATGCTATAGCATTTATTGAGCTTACATCTAATTAACTCCCTTAGATTCTGAAAGTAATATTTCAGTCTATTAGCAGATAACAGTGCCTTTAGCTCAATGTTAAAATTTTTTCTGATTATTTTGCATTTTTGTCCAATATCTAGTGGAGTTAACACTTCCCAGCCAGTAACCAGTTTGTCTTAAAGACAAAGGAAAAAGTCCTCAGCTTCTGTTAGTTCTTCCTTCCTCCTTGATGAGACATCTTTTTTTCTGAGCAGAAGAGAACTGGCCCTCATTTTTACATTTGAAGGGTCCTCCAGATTAATTCAGGTGTTTCTGCAGAATTCATCATTTACACTTTAGTTTTCAAGTCTCAGGGAATTTTCGTGCTGTTGATTTCACATTTGGTTTTGACCAGTGTCTTGAAGAGTGTTAACCTGTTCCATGGAACCCACCAGCTTTTATCCCTTTACTTTCTTTGAACAGCTGTATGGTTGCAAGCTCTTGCACAATTGCCCACAGAAATGTCACAAGCCATTACAATTCAGAAGTTAGGTCAGACTTCAATATGGATCTAAAATAAACTAAATCAATGAACAAATAAAGTTAAATACAGCTATTCATCAGAGAAATGAAGCTTTGGAAAATTCTCTCTGCATTCCACTTCACCCCACCCAATTGTTTCCCCACTTCTGTGGTTATGGTGGTTAAGAGTGCAGCTGGGGAGGTAACTGTGGGTGAAAAAGGTAACTGACTCTTTACATGTGACTGCCCAGATGTGCCACTCTCTCAGGGATCTATGACTGCCTTGGTCTGAGCAGCCTAGCTTGGTAGCCTTTTATCCTGAACAGTGAGGAGGAAACACATTGCCTAATACAACATCATTCACGAATATGTTACTTCACTCATTCCATGTTTATGACTGAATGCCTACTAGATTTCAGGCACTGTGCTCAGCACAAGAGATATAAACCCCAATATGTCATAGTCCGCTATCCCAGAGGGCTTGGAGGCCCATAGGGGATTCAGATAAATTGGGTAATTAAAATTCAGTGTGGAGACAATAGGGTGAGTATAAGGTGTTACAGGAACATACAAGTAAGTTACATCCCGGCCTGTGGACATCAAGGATGCCTTCATGGAAGAGATAATATCTGAGGCAAGTCTTGAGGGACTAGTATGGATTAGCCAGGCAACGGTAGCAGTAAGTACAAAGGCCAGTAACTAAGAGGGACCTACATCTGAGAGTGGGCATGGTAAGAGGTAAAGAAGAGGTAGGCAGGGACTGAAGAATGGTCCACCAAAGATGTGTGCATCCTAATTCCTGGAATCTAAAAATGTGTTACCTCACATGGCAAAAGGGATTTTGCAGATGGGAAGATTATCCTGGGTTATCAAGTATGCCCAATGCAATGTCAAGGGTCCTTATAAGAAGGAGGCAGGGAGGTCAGAGTGAGAAGGCAATGGGATGACAGAAGCAGAGGTTGGAGTGATGGAAGAGAATTTGGAGATGGAGGAAGGAACCACGAGCCAAAGAATATAGTCAGCCTCTGGAAGTTGGAAAAGGCAAAGAAATGGATTCTCCCCTGGAACTTCTAGAAAGAAACACAGCCCTGCCAACACCTGAGTTTTAGCCCTAGAAGACTCATTTCAGACTTCTGACTTCCAGAACTATAAGATAACAAATATATATTGTTTTAAGCCAGTAAGTTTGTGGCAATTTGTTACAGCAGCATCGGGAAACTAATACACTAGATCACCAAAAACCTTTTATGCTATACTGGGGAACCACTGAAGAATTTTAGTTAATTAAAAGGATTTTAGTGAAGAGTGACTTGAACAGATTTCCTCTTCAGAATTACCTTTCTGGTGAATGTGTGGAGGATGGGTCATAGGTGAGGCACACAAGAGCAGAGAAAGATGGACTTTTGTGGCCTCTCTGCCCACTTAGGGGGATGTTACAACCAGGTCCAAGGTGAGCCTGAGACCAAACTAAAGTAGGTCTTTGTGCCAACTTTCTCTCCTTGCCTGGAAAGCTCTCTTCTTCTCTCCCCCTCTTTCATCTACTAGTGTTACACCCATTTTATTCCAAGAATAAAATAGGCAGTGTTCCTGCCTTCATGGAACTCCATCTTACAAATGGAGACAGAAAATAACAAGTACCAAATATAGACAAATAAGGTAATTAGTATTGTGAAAGGGTTTTGAAGGAAATAAATAAGGAGGTGTGGTAGAGAATAATGGGAGTGGTCTTATTTTTGACAGCATGATCACTTCATTGAGGAGGTGACATAGAAGCTCAGATATGAAGACTAAGAAGGAGCCAGTTACACACAGACCCACATAAATTGTGTTTTAGATAGAGAGAACCTCAAGTACAAAGGTCCTGTGGTTGGAAAAAGCTTGCAATATTTGAGGAATAGGAAGTGATTTTTATGTATAAATGAGTCTGAGAACCATTACTTTAAACACTATTCTCTTTTGGTAGTAGAG
Organism: Trichechus manatus latirostris; assembly: GCF_000243295.1. Classification (NCBI taxonomy): domain Eukaryota; kingdom Metazoa; phylum Chordata; class Mammalia; order Sirenia; family Trichechidae; genus Trichechus; species Trichechus manatus. The sequence continues at coordinate 6,967,619 of NW_004444071.1, read as the reverse complement.
TAAAAATGTAAAATTGGTGAACAGCTAATATTTTGCTAATTGACAGATCAAGTGCTATGTATTCTCTTTATTTCTTATCTATGCTTATGGAAATTCAGCATTTGAACCAAGAAATGCTTTCCAGATATCACCATAAACTTGATGTCTGCAGCTGAATTTGCAGGCATATACTGAGTGGAAATATCTAGACTTTATTCAAATGGTTCCAAAGCCTTGTTGCATATTAGAATCACCTGGCTACCCAGGCACAACCTCAGAACAATTAAGTCAGACTCTTTAGGGGTGGGGTCAGAGGGCCTAGCAGGAAAAAAAAAAAAAAAAAGGTAGGATTTGGGTGGTGGGTTGAGAGAAGAAAAGTGGCCAGAAACGGGCAGTGTGGAGGACCCTATCGGACAACCCACCAAACACACACACACACACACACACACACACACACACACGCACACACACACATACGCACAGTGTTTGATGTTTGCTACACGGAAAGCACTGATGGCCAGTCAGGGTTAGCCAGAGAAGGAATGATAATCAATAAGGAGATGATAGTAAGAAATAAACAAAAAGGCACTTGCTTTCTCCACTCCTCCCTTTTATAATCCTGGAGGACAAAGAGAAGGAGGAGAGAAAGAAGAAGAAGGAGAAGGAGGAAGGTGAAGGGGAGGGCAAAGAGGGGAGGAGGAAGAGGAAGGAGGGGGAGGAGGATGGAAGGAGGAGAGCGGAAACAGAAGGGGGAAGAGGAGGGCGGAGGAAGGAGAAGGGAGTGAAAGAACAGAAGCCATTATCTTCCTTCCCCTCTAAGTCCCTCTTGCAATGAGGATGTGCATGCCTTTGATTCGGATATGAGACTGGGTTTTAAAACAGGGTTGAATTAAGTTTTTCTCACTGAAGATGATGAGAAGTTTTGGCACCTGCCTCAGATGTTGTTAAGGAGAGGAGGACTCAATAGAGCACTCTTAAGAAGAATAATTGGAGAAAAGTCAAAACTGTTTCAGGTTTATATTCCACTGAATCAAAATTCCTCAATAAACCCTGATACACACATGAAACTTACTATGCTATACCTCTGATTAAAATTCTGCCAAGTACCCTATCACCTGAAGATTGAATCAGAACTTCCTAGAATGGCATATCAGATATTTAGCTGTTGGCTCCCACCAACTCTGCCCAGCCCGATCTCCCACCACTCCCTCTGCATGCTCTTTGGACTAGGGATGCTGAGTAGATGCTCCCATTGGCAGCCCCCACTGAACTACCTGCTAAATGAACCAGCTCTCTGTAAAGCATGTTGGCACCCACACTGAAACTTGGCTGTTAGCAGGATGTTCTCTAGTATACCCTTGTACTTCGAGTCCTACCAGATGAGATGGAAACTCACCCCAAGTCAATCCTGCATTCCTAAACTTATTTAGGCTAGCCATATTTGTTGGAGCCCTGGTGATGCAGTGGTTAAGAGCTATGGCTGCTAACCAAAAGGTTAGCAGTTCGAATCTACCATCTGCTCCTTGGAAAGCCTATGGGGCAGTTCTACCCTGTCCTATAGGGTCAGAATCGACTTGGCAGCAGCAAGTGTTTTTTTTTTTATTTTATACTTGCTGTAATTACATTATGTAAGCTGGGGAGGTGCGAGTATGCAAAGAGTTGTTTATCAATGGTAACTACCTTGAATGGTTTGAAAAGACCTGATAAAGGCATGCTGATGAGGAATATTGCTATCAATTGGGGTGGAAAAGTAACTAAAAGACTGGGGGGAAATCTTTAAAAATTTAGATGCCTCCACTTAGCTTTCTTTGCAAGTGGTTAAAGTTCTTTTCCACTTTGAAGAAAGAAAGCCCAGAATGATTGCTGATGCATTATGAGTGTGTGCTATTTGAGAAAGACAATGTGGAACTATAATCAGTGACCTCATACCCAAAAAGAAGGTCTTGGCTTTGTAGCAAAAGAGTGGTGAATGAATGTATAGCCATATGTTTTAAAATTAAAACAAAATGTTTAAGATAGACATATATTATTTTTTAAAATAAAGCTTCCCTTTAACTGGCTTTCTGGAGTAACCACCAACTAACTTCTGTTCCCAACTGAAACAGATAAAAGGGCAGCAACTACTGCATTTGTAAGTTCCCAAATGTTCTTCACTCTCTCATGCCTCCACGACTATAAACATACTGTTTCCTCCGCCTGAAATGCACTCCCAAAACTCTATGGCTCCTTACGTGGCACACTCAGACTTATCCTGCGATTCTAAATGAGGCTGCCTTCCCCTCCCCGCTTCTTAGCTCTTCTCCTCCGTGTCCTGCACCAATTTCTGTCATTCTGTTTTTTCCCACCCAGCACCTGAATGCCTCACTCTTTAAGCGAGAGCCTGCCTCTTCCTGTAGAAGAAGAAAACTCCAGCTATTCCCTTCCCTGGTATCTATTGCTGGAGCCCAGGCACAAGAACTAGGCTTAGGAACTATCAATCCCAGGCACTAGTCTTGACTTTGAACCAGCAGCCAGTGATGTGAAGTAGCTGGATGCTGTCGAGACTACACTGGGGCTGAGTGCTGGCACTGGAGTGGCTGTTTTCAGTTTCTGGAGGTGTTAGTGGCAATAAAAATCCAGGATGACTCTGTGGCCTCTAAAACTGATTCTTTGACCCTCCCAAATATTCTGAGTCCTCCAGTAGTCTTTATTAAATTCCTTTGCTGCTCAGATTAGCCCACGTTAGTTTCTATTGTTAAAGCTAAGAATCCTGACAGATACTCTGCCTTAAAGCAATGGTATCATATTGTAACCACTACTTGTCTTTGTCCTCCATGTGATTGTGAGCTGGGAAGATGGCGTGTCATCTCTGTAGCCCCAGTGCCTACAGCAGTCAGAGTAGCGTATAGCAGATCCTCAACAAATCATTGTTAACTAATTAATGGATTCATCTATTAAAAGATGTTCCACTGAGAATCCGAACCCCTGAAATGATAACAAATGACACCAGAATATTTCCAGTAGTTTCGAGGAGCTGTGGCCTACTTTGGGTATCACTCTACTTGTAGTTCTCACAGAGGACAAGCACAATCACAGAGTTCCATGTCGTTTAATTAAATATGAGATAGTAACACACATCGGATACTTATATACTTAGCAGCTCTGCAAAATGTTTGTAATGCATGTGGGAAAGTACACAGTCAAATCAGAGCCTTTCACTGTAGTGAATGATGGATAGTTTTAAGAATGACCCCCAAGACAAAACACTGAGCTGGCGGTAACGCCATCTGACCTGCATCATTTCCAGTTGCCCTGCCACACCCCCTCACCACCTTCCCGGCCAGGTCTGAGTCTTGAAGCCCCTCCAGGACAACTAAGAAAACTCAAGTATGCACATCCGAAACAAGCCCATACTTGACTTCTGCTGCAGATTTCCAAGGAGACCAGATTGAAGGGCGAGGCAAAATCTGGTAGAAAACCAATCAGAATACGTTCAAGTACTCTAGATCCAAGCATGGTTGTGCAATTAGTTGTCCATTCCTCAGTTTTCCTTTCATTTCATGCTAAAAAGAACTGGCAGTTTACATCTCTGATTTTATACATTGTCTCTGACCAGGAATTTGTCTTAATGAAATCCAAAGGAGGATTGGGCAGAACCAATTAGTAACCTTCCATTATAATTGTCCCTGGATAGATAATCAAGCGTTAGCAGCAATTATTATTATAAGAATATAATACATGGCTTTTAAATGCCGCCAATAACAGATAGACACTCACACACTAAATTGAAATGATAACCTAGATTTAAAAACCACTAAAACATAGAATTTTAGAGCTGGAGGGACCTTGATGCTCCTCTAGACTTATCTCCTCATATCTTTGAGAGATTAGCTATTTATGTCAGGGATATAAACTAATGGCTTCCAGTCTTGACTCACCAGGTGAGGCCGAGCACCCTACCTGCTCTCCCTGTATTCCAATTTTCTTATGATCAAAATAGGAATAAACACTTCATAGGACTTGTGTGAAGATCAAATATCCAGCTTGGTCATGAGTTTTATGTGACCTCCTCTTTGAGACTTTACTCCCATTGCTACCAAATATAAAGAACATTGCCACCTGATCACACCAGTCAGACTCTACTTTTCCTCCATGCAAATTTATGTCACTTTGTGACACTTTCTCTCTGACTGTCCCCCAACAGAGGGCTTTGAACACGTCTCCATTATAGCATTCCATATGAGTAGCATCATTTGTTTACACACCTGCCTTTTTTGCAAGATTTGTACTTTATGAGGGCAGGGTCCCAATCTTATTTGCATTTAGATTCCCTGTGCCTAACACTATGGTCGGCATATAGCAGGCTTTCCATAAATGCTTGTCAAGGAAATGAAGGAAATAATGCATATGAAAGTGCTTTGAGAACTGCAAAAGCACTAAGCAAATCTAAGGGATTATAATACTGTATCCATTATCACTAATGCAGTGTAAAGCACTTTGGAAAGCACAATATCCAACCGATGAATGTTGTTAGGTGCCGTCGAGTTGATTTTCACTCACAGCAACCCCACGTGACAGGGTGTGACTGTCCCATACGGCTTTTAAGACTGTAATCTTTATGGGAGCAGATTGCCAGGGCTTTCTCCTGCACAGCCGCTGGGTGGGTTCCAACCTCCAATCTTTCTGTTAGCTACTGAGTGCTTAACTCAGGCCCACCAAAGAATAAGATGGTCTAATTATTACTAGGCTTCTAAGTCATCAGGTAAGGTCCATCAGTCCATGATTTAACACTCCCTTTACAGATATCACAAAATTAAACAAAACAAATTAAAAATTACTACCCCCAAACACTAAAAACAGAACAAAGAAAAAATTCAAAAAATTAAACAACAAACCTCCAACAAAACCCCAGACCTATATATATCTTTCCTTACTTCCCTCTACTGCCTCTGGTCTGTGTGGTTCTGTGTACAACCAGGCTTGGGGCACTTGTGGGAGAGGAGTTAGCTGTCCGCCCTTTATTTGAGATTGCTTGGCTGCCTTGACTTTGTTGGAGATATAAACAAAGCAACAACAACAACAAAAAGACAATAAAAATCCATTTGCCATCGAGTTGATTCCGACTCCATGGTGACCCATGTGTGTCAGAGTAGAACTGTGCCTCAGAGGGTTTTCAGTGGCTGATTTTTCAGAAGTAGATCACCAAACTTTTCTTCTGAGGTGCTTCTGGGTGGACTTGAACCCCCAACCTTTTGATTGGCAGCTGAGCTTGTTAACTGTTTATACCCCCAGGGACTCCCTTGGTTGAAGATAGTCATTAGAAATTCATCCAGACCAAGAAAGGCAAGAGGACAAATGTCAAATGTTAATAATATTTGATATGCCTCTTTTCTATGTCTTCGAAAATATGGTCAGAGTCTGTTCACTCACTGCATGCTTGTAAGTCCTCCCTGAAGTTTGTGGAACGTCCAAGGCTGTAGAATGTGGAACAATTTGTGGACGCTTCTGGATTGGGGCAGGGAGTGCACACAAAACAGGCTCCATTCCCTGGCTCATTGCTCACATGGACCATTGCCTGGGTCAGCAACAGGTTCTTCCAAGGTCATCAATGGATGCAGACTTGAGGGGTGGCAGCAAGACAATTAAGGTCTTGATAATGAACAGTGGAAATTCTGGGCTTCTAATTTAGTCTCCATTGAGCATTGTTTCTGAGAAACAAAATGAAATGGGCTTTGTAGCTTTTCCTTGGCTTCTTCACCTTCTGCGGACGTGGCTGGCCACGGCACTTCGCATACCATGTAAACATTTCTCTCTACTTTTTTCTCTTAGCCATATTTGTTTGGGTGACCATATGTCCCCATTTGTCTGGGACAGTCCTGGTTCATGCTTGTCCTGGAGTAATTATTTGTAGCTTCCCCTTTCACTTTCAAAAGTGACCTGATTTGGACAATTAACCATTTAGTCACCCTATTCTGAGGGGGGGTTGAGAACCAACCCTAGATAAGTGGAAGGAACATGACTCGGGGGAGGCTGCACTCAGACCCCTGGACATCCAATCTTGGCTCCACCTCTTGCTGAGTTGGCAACTTAGACAAGTTACTTTCATCCCTTTGAGCCTCATTTCATCATCCACAAGAAAGAGAAGGATAATAATAATTGCACTCACCTCCCAGGATTGTTGTGAGGGTGATGTGAGACAAGATGTGTAGAGCACTGGGTACAGCATTGGGTATATGGTAAGCCCTGACAGTGGTAACTATTATTCTTATTCTACCTTCCTTCTTTCTTCCCTGGCTCCCTTCCTGTCTCCATTCCTCTCCATCCTTTCTTCTACCCTTTCTCTCATTCTTTCTTTTTTTTTTTCATTCTTAAATAATACAGTTACATCATTTGGGTGGCCTGAAACTTTGTGATCAGATCAGCATGGTAGAGGCAAGATGCTCTTATCTCATGTGGGATGCCCCTGAGCCAGGGAGTGGCCAAAGCAAAGTTTCAGAAGTTTCAGAATCCTTTAGATCATGCAGGTGGGGTGGGTTAATTTTGTCCTGTTTGTATTGCAGGGGAGAGTCGGAGATCTCGATATCCCCCTTAGCCGTCTTTGTCATCTTTTTATAACGGTTCCAGTCCTGGGTTTCTTACAGTTCACTGATTTTGGAGAAGCTAGACATGGTGACGTATGCTTCTTCTTGACTTGATCCCAGAGAAGTGAGGATGGGCTGTCCCTGGGGAACTGGGTTCAATGTAACAATTTCTGATTGGAAAGGAAATGGAGGCAGCAGAGCACCGTTTGTAGTTCCAGGGCTAAGCAGCAGACCCTGGTACACACGGGACCAATTTTTGCCATCATCTCTGCAGTTTGGGGATCTGGAAGAGGGGAGCTCATGGATATTACAAGCTCTGACATTCCCAGGCAGGCATCTGAGGGGTGAATCTCCCCTGAAAGTTTCAGGCGTGAGGACTGCATGCTCGGAGGGCCAGCTGGTGCCCTGCACACCTCCTACAAGCTTCTGCTTCTCAGACTCCTCAAGTGGTGGAGGAAAAGTGCCTTGCAGAAAGTTTTCCACTTCATCTCTGGCTTGAATGCCATCCACCTTATGAATCTGACAGTCCAGGAAGCTTTCAGGATTGAAACTCACATTCAAGTTCTGCATGGAAAAAGAGACAAGGCATGAAGACTGCACCAAAGAGACATACTGCTAAACATTCAGTTCAGGGAGAAGTCTAAAGAACTTTCTGACAGGGGTTCACCAAGGAATGTCATAGGATGACTCACATGTTCCTCAGTTGACTCTGTTTCTGGAGGTGCTATAACATGCCAGAGTTTGAACTGACCACTGGCTGTGCCTTCTGACCTTGAGAAGCCTGGGAAGTTCTGAGACTTGCATCTCATTTTAGTGCCATACCTCTAGGGAGCTGCAGCCAGGATCTTACAAAGGACTCTAGTTATAGAATTCAAAAAGGACCAAAAATTGAAGTTCAACTGTTTCTTATCCTGGAATGTCATTGGTGGCTCCTGGCCTACCTACAACATAGTAACAGAAGCATCAGAAGCACTCACCTTTTTTGGTTTCTTACACAGTTGTTCCAGAGTCTTCTTGTGATCAGGGAGATTGGGCCATACAATAGGCTTAATTCTGAAATAAGAGGACATTTTTAGATGAATGAATGGCAGAGGAAGCAGGCACAGTAGTTCTTTCCATTTATTATGAGCCAGGCATAAGAAGACGGGATTTCTGATCTTGGCTCTGTGACAACTAGGTGGGTAACCTTACACAAAGTGACTTGCTTTCTCTGGGTCTCAAGTCCAGAAGATCATTGTCACTGATCTACTCTGTGAACAAGACATAACAACGGTACACCACTGGGAAAGAGCTCTGGAAAGAAGGAGCAACGAAGCTTGGTAATGAGATAGTTTTGGTGTAGCTATGGGACTAAAATTTGACCTTGTCCTCTACTTCTACTAGAGGTGTTGTTGTCTTATTTCTTCTCTTTATTGGCGGCAACTCCTCCGCCCTAATTTTGCTGGAAGTACTTTGATTCCTGGTCTGAGAGATCTTTTTTAAGTTACCCGGGGAAATTGCTCTAAGGTGCTGCTTCTCAAATTGGTGTATTGCTAATCCTGGGGATATGTGGTCCTGTGCTGAGGGCATCTTTCAGAACATTAAGTAACTTAACGCGTGCATGTTTAAAACATCATTTTTTTTTTTTTTTTAATGATGAAACAAACATGGCCTCATCATGGAGAAGAATGCAAAAGTCTCATGAATTTGTGTGCTCAAAGTCAGGACTTCAAACACATGTTGCATTGGCCATGGGTGTCCCACCTGCCCAGGCACTCGATGACATGGCTTCTACTCACTTTCCCCTTTAGGAGACTTTGGAGGAAAAGTTTGGGAAACACTGCCTTAAAGAATTCTCTTTTGGGGGGAAGAATTTGCCCTATGTCCAGTTTATATATTTTTTACCTCTTAAGAAATTTACTGTGGAAATTCACTGAGGCCTGAGGATGGGGAGAGATATTGAGCACTGTAATTCTGGAAATGCCTTATCCTCCTTTGCTGTTTTCTCATCAATAAATGCAGTTAAAGTTATGACTGTCTGGGATTCCACACAATTGCCCTCTTGATTAGTTGAAAAAAAGTCACCTTTTTTTCCATAACACACAGGTCAAGATGACCAACAGGGCCACAGAGAAGAAACTCAGAATGCTGACCGTTTGCAAAACAGGATCCATCTTCCCTGCAAGACAAGGATAGATCTTGGTTACCAATCATTAAGCAGGTAGTGGGGTAGACATCAAGGATGCATTGAGTTTATTTAGTGAATTGTGCCTGTTTATTATTTCTTGAAAGTTATTCTTCAGTAAGCAGTATGATTTGCTAGCATTACTGGGGAATTTTTATTTCAGTAAGTGGCACTGACTTGGTGAGGCTGAGAACATCTTCAACTTGAAATGTAAAAGAGATCTAGCCTCAAAGGTACCATCACTGCCTCTCTCAGTCCCACCACCAATGTGTCCACACCAAGGGAAAGAAGCCAGAATGAGGGATGTTGAGATAAATGTTGTACCTGGCAGTCTTGGCAATTTCTAGGGTGATGATGGAAGGTGGGTATCATAGAAAACTTTCCTCCTTCATCCCCCAAAGGGAAGGTATATTTGGGTGCTTCAAGTCCCCAAGGGCCTGCCTGAGCCATATTCTCAGGATCTTCTGGCCACTCTCACTTTCTAGATCCGTTAAAAACAAAACAAAACAATACCCAAACCTGTTGCCGTTGGGTCGACTCTGACTCATAGCGACCCTGCAGGACAGAGTAGAACTGCCCCACAGGGTTTCCAAGGCTGTAATCTTTATGGAAGCAGACTGCCACATCTTTCTCCCAAGGAACGGCTGAGCACTTAACAACTGTGCCACCAGGACTCCAGTCTAGATCCATAGGAAATATTAATTATTCTGGAAAAGAAGTCACGGAACAGCCACACCAGCCTGCCTATCCATCACAGCAATAAAAGCATCCTCTTGAGGAGCCTTAGAGAAACCAGACATTTGGATCTCAGCATAAATTGGTAGATTGGAAGTAGTGGGTGGAGATTTTGTTCAGAATTATTAGCAACTATCAGAAATACCCAGGACAGCAGCATCCAGACAGCCTGAACCAGTTAATCAGCTACTAATAAACTTTCATCCACTGTTCCCTTATTCTTCACAAAATGGATAAAGATGACAGGTCATTCTCCAAATTGTAAGAATGCTCCCTGTGGAAGTCCTAACTTGCAGATTAGTTACATCTCTCTCACTCTTGCTCACACACTTTCACATGCAAAGCATTATGGGGTGGGGGGAGGTGTGGGACAAAGACTGTATAGTTACTCCTCACCTGTGCCATTGGTTTCTGGAGTTCTGAAGTGGTAACTTGGACTCCATGCACTCCAGTAACCTTCAAAATAGTTTCCGTCAGGAATCGATCGGACTTTAACCTCATACATTGCACCAGATTGTAGCTTTCTCTGCAGGAGTGCCAGCTTTGTACTGGATAAATTCACGTTCTAAAGAATAAAAAGTGTCATTGCATATTTAGAATGAAAAAAGAGGGGGTTTCCAAGATCTCCCAAATCATTCCAGGTTGAGCTTCTTTAGTCATGTGGGCACTCTCTCGAGATTCTCTAACATTTGTTAGAAGGAATAGTTTTGACATGTGGAGGGGTCAGCAGTAAAATTAAGGGCAGAGTCTGTCATAATGTCATAAATGATGCTGCAAATGGCCAAGGAAGGCAGTGGTACAATGGGTCTTTATTCAGGTGATTAGTGGGAAGATGTGCATCACTCCCAGCCTCCCACCTTCTTTTCCACACTTAAATCTCCTTTTTTTCTTTCTCTCACCTCTCAAGTCCCAAGGGAGATAAAAGGAAATAATAAGAGTTAGTGAGCAAGAATTATTTCCCTCCAGGATACTATTTTTCACTGCAAACAGCAATGTTGGGAATGAGAGTTTCACAACAGTCTCCCTAACGCTATGTATTATCCTTAATTTAAAAAAATCTACCAATTTGACAAGTAAAAAAAAAATTGCTATTTACATTTGCATTTACTTATTTGTTAGTTTTAATATATTTATTGAATTTTTATATTTCTTTTTTTTTTGAAAGTCTTTTTCAAGTTCTTTGCTCATTTTCTATTGTGATATTTGTCTATTTCTTAATGATTTATAAGAGCTCTTTATATATTAAGGCTATTAACTACCTCTCAGTTGCATATGGGGCAATTTAAAACTAATTGTTAATTTGCTTTACAATTTTGATTATTGTGTGTGCTGACATATATAAGCCTCTACTTTTTTAAAATCTTTTCCTTTCTTTCACTGCTTTTTTTTTTTTACATTTTTTCCGTACAAAAATTTATACATACATTGTTATGTGACTCTAATTGCTCTCCTCGTACTGTTATAGCACACTCCTCCTTTCCACCCCTGATTCCCCTTGTCCACTCAACCAGCTCCTAAGCCTCTTTGCCTTCCTATCTTACCTCTGGACAGAAGCTGCCCATTTAGTCTCTTGTATCTACTTGAGCTAAGAGGCACAATCCTCACAAGTATCACATTATGTCCCACAGTCCAGTCAGATCCCTGTCTGAAGAGTTAGCCTCTGAAATTGTTTTAGTTCTGGTCTGATAGAGAATCCAGGGGAAATGCTTTCTGGGGTTCTTCCAGTCTCAGTCAGACCATTAAGTCTGGTCTTCTTACTGGAATTTGAGGTCTTCAACCCACCTTTCTCCTGCTCCATCAGGGACTCTCTGTTGTGTTCCCTGTCAGGGCAGTCATTGGTGGTAGCCAGGCACCATCTAGTTCTTCTGGTCT